>NW_027175221.1:375000-750000 GCF_028021215.1 Eschrichtius robustus | reverse complement strand
GGTTAGGGTTATTGTTAGGGTAAGGCTTAGGGTACGCGTTCGGGTACGGCATAGGGTATGGGTTAGGGTTAGGGTTAGGGTTAGTTTGAGGGTTAGGGCTCGGTTTAGGGTACGGGTTAGGATTAGGGTACGTGTTAGGGTTAGGGTAGGGGTTAGGGTTAGGGTACGCGTTAGGGTTAGGGTAGTTATTAAACCTATCCCACTCCCTAGATACCCCTTAGCACGTCAAGGAATATTATTTGGGGGACCAGCCATGGAGAAGACTTTAGACAGTAGGAGAAGATAAGGAACACACCCATTATCAAGAAATCACATTAGGATTCTCTTTTTAACCTGTTCCTTAAAACACTAGTGCTTAGGAAATCTATTGGAGGCAGAAGCAGTCAAGGGTAGCTTAGAGTTATGGTTAGGGTTAGGGTTATTGTTAGGGTAAGGCTTAGGGTACGGGTTCGGGTACGGTTTCGGATACGGTATAGGGTATGGGTTAGGGTTAGGGTTAGGGTTAGATTGAGGGTTAGGGCTCGGTTTAGGGTACGGGTTAGGATTAGGGTACGTGTTAGGGTTAGGGTAGGGGTTAGGGTTAGGGTATGCGTTAGGGTTAGGGTATTTATTAAACCTATCCCACTCTCTAGATACCCCTTAGCACGTCAAGGAATATTATTTGGGGGTCCAGCCATGGAGAAGAGTTTAGACACTAGGAGAAGATAAGGAACACACCCGTCATCAAGAAATCACATTAGGATTCTCTTTTTAACCTGTTCCTTAAAACACTAGTGCTTAGGAAATCTATTGGAGGCAGAAGCAGTCAAGGGTAGCTTAGGGTTAGGGTTAGGGTTAGGGTACGGCTTAGGGTACGGGTTCGTGTACGGGTTCGGGTACGGTTTTGGGTATGGCGTAGGATATGGGTTAGGGTTAGGGTTAGGGTTAGTTTAAGGGATAGGGCTCGGTTTAGGGTACGGCTTAGGATTAGGGTACGTGTTAGGGTTAGGGTAGGGGTTAGGGTTAGAGTACGCGTTAGGGTTAGGGTAGTTATTAAACCTATCCCACTCTCTAGATACCCCTTAGCACGTCAAGGAATATTATTTGGGTGTCCAGCCATGGAGAAGAGTTTAGACACTAGGAGAAGATAAGGAACACACCCATTATCAAGAAATCACATTAGGATTCTCTTTTTAACCTGTTCCTTAAAACACTAGTGCTTAGGAAATCTATTGGAGGCAGAAGCAGTCAAGGGTAGCTTAGGGTTAGGGTTAGGGTTAGGGCTAGAGTTAGGGTACGGCATAGGGTACGGGTTCGGGTATGGGTTCGTGTACGGCGTAGGGTATGGGTTAGAGTTAGGGTTAGGGTTAGTTTGAAGGTTAGGGCTCGGTTTAGGTTTCGGCTTAGGATTAGGGTACGTGTTAGGGTTAGGGTAGGGGTTAGGGTTATGGTACGCGTTAGGGTTAGGGTAGTTATTAAACCTATCCCACTCTCTAGATACCCCTTAGCACGTCAAGGAATATTATTTGGGGGTCCAGCCATGGAGAAGAGTTTAGACACTAGGAGAAGATAAGGAACACACCCATTATCATGAAATCACATTAGGATTCTCTTTTTAACCTGTTCCTTAAAACACTTGTGCTTAGGAAATCTATTGGAGGCAGAAGCAGTCAAGGGTAGCTTAGGGTTAGGGTTAGGGTTAGGCTTAGGTTTAGGGTACGGCTTAGGGTACGGGTTCGTGTACGGGTTCGTGTACGGCGTAGGGTATGGGTTAGGGTTAGGGTTAGGGTTAGTTTGAGGGTTAGGGCTCGGTTTAGGGCACGGGTTAATATTAGGGTTCGTGTTAGGGTTAGGGTAGGGGTTAGGGTTAGGGTACGCGTTAAGGTTAGGGTAGTTATTAAACCTATCCCACTCTCTAGATACCCCTTAGCACGTCAAGGAATATTATTTGGGGGTCCAGCCATGGAGAAGAGTTTAGACACTAGGAGAAGATAAGGAACACACCCATTATCCTGAAATCACATTAGGATTCTCTTTTTAACCTGTTCCTTAAAACACTAGTGCTTAGGAAATCTATTGGAGGCAGAAGCAGTCAAGGGTAGCTTAGGGTTAGGGTTAGGGTTAGGGTTAGGGTTAGGGTACGGCTTAGGGTACGGGTTCGGGTACGGGTTCGCGTACGGCGTAGGGTATGGGTTAGGGTTAGGGTTAGGGTTAGTTTGAAGGTTAGGGCTCGGTTTAGGGCACGGGTTAGGATTAGGGTTCGTGTTAGGGTTAGGGTAGGGGTTAGGGTTAGGGTACGCGTTAAGCTTAGGGTAGTTATTAAACCTATCCCACTCTCTAGATACCCCTTAGCACGTCAAGGAATATTATTTGGGGGTCCAGCCATGGAGAAGAGTTTAGACACTAGGAGAAGATAAGGAACACACCCATTATCCTGAAATCACATTAGGATTCTCTTTTTAACCTGTTCCTTAATACACTAGTGCTTAGGAAATCTATTGGAGGCAGAAGCAGTCAAGGGTAGCTTAGGGTTAGGGTTAGGGTTAGGGTTAGGTTTAGGGTACGGCTTAGGGTACGGGTTCGGGTAAGGGTTCGGGTACGGCGTAGGGTATGGGTTAGGGTTAGGGTTAGGGTTAATTTGAGGGTTAGGGCTCGGTTTAGGTTACGGGTTAGGATTAGTGTACGTGTTAGGGTTAAGGTAGAGGTTAGGGTTAGGGTACGCGTTAGGGTAAGGGTAGTTATTAAACCTATCCCACTCTCTAGATACCCCTTAGCACGTCAAGGAATATTATTTGGGGGTCCAGCCATGGAGAAGAGTTTAGACACTAGGAGAAGATAAGGAACACACCCGTCATCAAGAAATCACATTAGGATTCTCTTTTTAACCTGTTCCTTAAAACACTATTGCTTAGGAAATCTATTGGAGGCAGAAGCAGTCAAGGGTAGCTTAGGGTTAGGGTTAGGGTTAGGGTAGGGCTTAGGGTACGGGTTCGTGTACGGGTTCGGGTACGGTTTTGGGTATGGCGTAGGATATGGGTTAGGGTTAGGGTTAGGGTTAGTTTGAGGGTTAGGGCTCGGTTTAGGGTACGGGTTAGGATTAGGGTACGTGTTAGGGTTAGGGTAGGGGTTAGGGTTAGAGTACGCGTTAGGGTTAGGGTAGTTATTAAACCTATCCCACTCTCTAGATACCCCTTAGCACGTCAAGGAATATTATTTGGGTGTCCAGCCATGGAGAAGAGTTTAGACACTAGGAGAAGATAAGGAACACACCCATTATCAAGAAATCACATTAGGATTCTCTTTTTAACCTGTTCCTTAAAACACTAGTGCTTAGGAAATCTATTGGAGGCAGAAGCAGTCAAGGGTAGCTTAGGGTTAGGGTTAGGGTTAGGGCTAGAGTTAGGGTACGGCATAGGGTACGGTTTCGGGTACGGGTTCGTGTACGGCGTAGGGTATGGGTTAGAGTTAGGGTTAGGGTTAGTTTGAAGGTTAGGGCTCGGTTTAGGTTTCGGCTTAGGATTAGGGTACGTGTTAGGGTTAGGGTAGGGGTTAGGGTTATGGTACGCGTTAGGGTTAGGGTAGTTATTAAACCTATCCCACTCTCTAGATACCCCTTAGCACGTCAAGGAATATTATTTGGGGGTCCAGCCATGGAGAAGAGTTTAGACACTAGGAGAAGATAAGGAACACACCCATTATCAAGAAATCACATTAGGATTCTCTTTTTAACCTGTTCCTTAAAACACTTGTGCTTAGGAAATCTATTGGAGGCAGAAGCAGTCAAGGGTAGCTTAGGTTTAGGGTTAGGGTTAGGGTTAGGGTTAGCTTTAGGGTACGACTTAATGTACGGGTTCGGGTACGGGTTCGGGTACGGCGTATGGTATGGGTTAGGGTTAGGGTTAGGTTTAGTTTGAGGGTTAGGGATCGGTTTAGGGTACGCGTTAGGATTAGGGTACGTGTTAGGGTTAGGGTACGCGTTTGGGTTAGGGTAGTTATTAAACCTATCCCACTCTCTAGATACCCCTTAGCACGTCAAGGGATATTATTTGGGGGTCCAGCCATGGAGAAGAGTTTAGACACTAGGAGAAGATAAGGAACACACCCATTATCCTGAAATCACAATAGGATTCTCTTTTTAACCTGTTCCTTAATACACAAGTGCTTAGGAAATCTATTGGAGGCAGAAGCAGTCAAGGGTAGCTTAGGGCTAGTGTTAGGGTTAGGGTTAGGGTTAGCGTTAGGGTTAGGGTTAGGGTACGGCTTAGGGTACGGGTTCGGGTACGGGTTCGGGTACGGCGTAGGGTATGGTTTAGGGTTAGGGTTAGGGTTAGTTTGAGGGTTAGGGCTCGGTTTAGGTTACGGGTTAGGATTAGTGTACGTGTTAAGGTTAGGGTAGAGGTTAGGATTAGGGTACGCGTTAACGTTAGGGTAGTTATTAAACCTATCCCACTCTCTAGATACCCCTTAGCACGTCAAGGAATATTATTTGGGGGTCCAGCCATGGAGAAGAGTTTAGACACTAGGAGAAGATAAGGAACACACCCATTATCAAGAAATCACATTAGGATTCTCTTATAACCTGTTCCTTAAAACACTAGTGCTTAGGAAATCTATTGGAGGCAGAAGCAGTCAAGGGTAGCTTAGGGTTAGGGTTAGGGTTAGGGTTAGGTTTAGGGTACGGCTTAGTGTAAGGGTTCGGGTATGGGTTCGGGTACGGCGTAGGTTATGGGTTAGGGTTAGGGTTAGGGTTAGTTTGAGGGTTAGGGCTCGGTTTAGGGTACGGGTTAGGATTAGTGTACGTGTTAGGGTTAGGGTAGAGGTTAGGGTTAGGGTATGCGTTAGGGTTCGGGTAGTTATTAAACCTATCCCACTCTCTAGATACCCCTTAGCACGTCAAGGAATATTATTTGGGGATCCAGCCATGGAGAAGAGTTTAGACACTAGGAGAAGATAAGGAACACACCCATTATCAAGAAATCACATTAGGATTCTCTTTTTAACCTGTTCCTTAAAACACTAGTGCTTAGGAAATCTATTGGAGGCAGAAGCAGTCAAGGGTAGCTTAGGGTTAGGGTTAGGGTTATTGTTAGGGTAAGGCTTAGGGTACGGGTTCGGGTACGGGTTCGTGTACGGCGTAGGGTATGGGTTTGGGTTAGGGTTAGGGTTAGTTTGAAGGTTAGGGCTCGGTGTAGGGTACGGGTTAGGATTAGGGTTCGTGTTAGGGTTAGGGTAGGGGTTAGGGTTAGGGTACGCGTTAGGGTTAGGGTAGTTATTAAACCTATCCCACTCTCTAGATACCCCTTAGCACGTCAAGGAATATTATTTGGGGGTCCAGCCATGGAGAAGAGTTTAGACACTAGGAGAAGATAAGGAACACACCCATTATCCTGAAATCACATTAGGATTCTCTTTTTAACCTGTTCCTTAATACACTAGTGCTTAGGAAATCTATTGGAGGCAGAAGCAGTCAAGGGTAGCTTAGGGTTAGGGTTAGGGTTAGGGTTATTGTTAGGGTACGGCTTAGGGTACGGGTTCGGGTACGGGTTCGGGTACGGCGTAGGGTATGGGTTAGGGTTAGGGTTAGGGTTAGTTTGAGGGTTAGGGCTCGGTTTAGTGTACGGGTTAGGATTAGTGTACGTGTTAGGGTTAGGGTAGAGGTTAGGGTTAGGGTATGCGTTAGGGTTAGGGTAGTTATTAAACCTATCCCACTCTCTAGATACCCCTTAGCACGTCAAGGAATATTATTTGGGGGTCCAGCCATGGAGAAGAGTTTAGACACTAGGAGAAGATAAGGAACACACCCATTATCAAGAAATCACATTAGGATTCTCTTTTTAACCTGTTCCTTAAAACACTAGTGCTTAGGAACTCTATTGGAGGCAGAAGCACTCAAGGGTAGCTTAGGGTTAGGGTTAGGGTTAGGGCTAGGGTTAGGACACGGCTTAGGGTACGGGTTCGGGTACGGGTTCGTGTACGGCGTAGGGTATGGGTTTGGGTTAGTGTTAGGGTTAGTTTGAAGGTTAGGGCTCGGTTTAGGGTACGGGTTAGGATTAGGGTTCGTGTTAGGGTTAGGGTAGGGGTTAGGGTTAGGGTACGCGTTAGGGTTAGGGTAGTTATTAAACCTATCCCACTCTCTAGATACCCCTTAGCACGTCAAGGAATATTATTTGGGGGTCCAGCCATGGAGAAGAGTTTAGACACTAGGAGAAGATAAAGAACACACCCATTATCCTGAAATCACATTAGGATCCTCTTTTTAACCTGTTCCTTAATACACTAGTGCTTAGGAAATCTATTGGAGGCAGAAGTAGTCAAGGGTAGCTTAGGGTTAGGGTTACGGTTAGGGTTAGGGTTAGGGTACGGCTTAGGGTACGGGTTCGGGTACGGCGTAGGGTATGGGTTAGGGTTAGGGTTAGGGTTAGTTTGAGGTTTAGGGCTCGGTTTAGGGTACGGGTTAGGATTAGGGTACGTGTTAGGGTTAGGGTAGGGGTTAGGGTTAGGGTACGCGTTAGGGTTAGGGTAGTTACTAAACCTATCCCACTCTCTAGATACCCCTTAGAACGTCAAGGAATATTATTTGGGGGTCCAGCCATGGAGAAGAGTTTAGACACTAGGAGAAGATAAGGAACACACCCATTATCAAGAAATCACATTAGGATTCTCTTTTTAACCTGTTCCTTAAAACACTAGTGCTTAGGAAATCTATTGGAGGCAGAAGCAGTCAAGGGTAGCTTAGGGTTAGGGTTAGGGTTAGGGTACGGCTTAGGGTACGGGTTCGGGAACGGGTTCGGGTACGGGTTCGGGTACGGCGTAGGGTATGGGTTAGGTTTAGGGTTAGGGTTAGTTTGAGGGTTAGGGCTCGGTTTAGGTTACGGGTTAGGATTAGGGTACGTGTTAGGGTTAGGGTAGGGGTTAGGGTTAGGGTACGCGTTAGGGTTAGGGTAGTTATTAAACCTATCCCACTCTCTAGATACCCCTTAGCACGTCAAGGAATATTATTTGGGGGTCCAGCCATGGAGAAGAGTTTAGACACTAGGAGAAGATAAGGAACACACCCATTATCAAGAAATCACATTAGGATTCTCTTTTTAACCTGTTCCTTAAAACACTAGTGCTTAGGAAATCTATTGGAGGCAAAGCAGTCAAGGGTAGCTTAGGGTTAGGGTTAGGGTTATTGTTAGGGTAAAGCTTAGGGTTAGGGTTAGGGTTAGGGTTAGGGTTAGGGTTAGGGTACGGTTTCGGGTACGGGTTCGTGTACGGCGTAGGTTATGGGTTAGGGTTAGGGTTAGGGTTAGTTTGAAGGTTAGGGCTCGGATTAGGGTACGGGTTAGGATTAGGGTTCGTGTTAGGGTTAGGGTAGGGGTTAGGGTTAGGGTATGCGTTAGGGTTAGGGTAGTTATTAAACCTATCCCACTCTCTAGATACCCCTTAGCACGTCAAGGAATATTATTTGGGGGTCCAGCCATGGAGAAGAGTTTAGACACTAGGAGAAGATAAGGAACACACACATTATCAAGAAATCACATTAGGATTCTCTTTTTAACCTGTTCCTTAAAACACTAGTGCTTAGGAAATCTATTGGAGGCAGAAGCATTCAAGGGTAGCTTAGGGTTAGGGTTAGGGTTAGGGCTAGGGTTAGGACACGGCTTAGGGTACGGGTTCGGGTACGGGTTCGTGTACGGCGTAGGGTATGGGTTTGGGTTAGGGTTAGGGTTAGTTTGAAGGTTAGGGCTCGGTTTAGGGTACGGGTTAGGATTAGGGTTCGTGTTAGGGTTAGGGTAGGGGTTAGGGTTAGGGTAGTTATTAAACCTATCCCACTCTCTAGATACCCCTTAGCACGTCAAGGAATATTATTTGGGGGTCCAGCCATGGAGAAGAGTTTAGACACTAGGAGAAGATAAGGAACACACCCATTATCAAGAAATCACATTAGGATTCTCTTTTTAACCTGTTCCTTAAAACACTAGTGCTTAGGAAATCTATTGGAGGCAGAAGCAGTCAAGGGTAGCTTAGGGTTAGGGTTAGGGTTAGGGCTAGGGTTAGGACACGGCTTAGGGTACGGGTTCGGGTACGGGTTCGTGTACGGCGTAGGGTATGGGTTTGGGTTAGTGTTAGGGTTAGTTTGAAGGTTAGGGCTCGGTTTAGGGTACGGGTTAGGATTAGGGTTCGTGTTAGGGTTAGGGTAGGGGTTAGGGTTAGGGTACGCGTTAGGGTTAGGGTAGTTATTAAACCTATCCCACTCTCTAGATACCCCTTAGCACGTCAAGGAATATTATTTGGGGGTCCAGCCATGGAGAAGAGTTTAGACACTAGGAGAAGATAAAGAACACACCCATTATCCTGAAATCACATTAGGATTCTCTTTTTAACCTGTTCCTTAATACACTAGTGCTTAGGAAATCTATTGGAGGCAGAAGTAGTCAAGGGTAGCTTAGGGTTAGGGTTACGGTTAGGGTTAGGTTTAGGGTACGGCTTAGGGTACGGGTTCGGGTACGGGTTCGGGTACGGCGTAGGGTATGGGTTAGGGTTAGGGTTAGGGTTAGTTTGAGTGTTAGGGCTCGGTTTAGGGTACGGGTTAGGATTAGGGTACGTGTTAGGTTTAGGGTAGGGGTTAGGGTTAGGGTACGCGTTAGGGTTAGGGTAGTTATTAAACCTATCCCACTCCCTAGATGCCCCTTAGCACGTCAAGGAATATTATTTGGGGGACCAGCCATGGAGAAGAGTTTAGACACTAGGAGAAGATAAGGAACACACCCATTATCAAGAAATCACATTAGGATTCTCTTTTTAACCTGTTCCTTAAAACACTAGTGCTTAGGAAATCTATTGGAGGCAGAAGCAGTCAAGGGTAGCTTAGGGTTAGGGTTAGGTTTAGGGTTAGGGTTACGGTTAGGGTTAGGGTACGGGTTCGGGTACGGGTTCGTGTACGGCGTAGGTTATGGGTTAGGGTTAGGGTTAGGGTTAATTTGAAGGTTAGGGCTCGGTTTAGGGTACGGGTGAGGATTAGGGTTCGTGTTAGGGTTAGGGTAGGGGTTAGGGTTAGGGTACGCGTTAGGGTTAGGGTAGTTATTAAACCTATCCCACTCTCTAGATACCCCTTAGCACGTCAAGGAATATTATTTGGGGGTCCAGCCATGGAGAAGAGTTTAGACACTAGGAGAAGATAAGGAACACACCCATTATCAAGAAATCACATTAGGATTCTCTTTTTAACCTTTTCCTTAAAACACTAGTGCTTAGGAAATCTATTGGAGGCAGAAGCAGTCAAGGGTAGCTTAGAGTTATGGTTAGGGTTAGGGTTATTGTTAGGGTAAGGCTTAGGGTACGGGTTCGGGTACGGTTTCGGGTACGGTATAGGGTATGGGTTAGGGTTAGTGTTAGGGTTAGTTTGAGGGTTAGGGCTCGGTTTAGGGTACGGGTTAGGATTAGGGTACGTGTTAGGGTTAGGGTAGGGGTTAGGGTTAGAGTATGCGTTAGGGATAGGGTAGTTATTAAACCTATCCCACTCTCGAGATAACCCTTAGCACGTCAAGGAATATTATTTGGGTGTCCAGCCATGGAGAAGAATTTAGACACTAGGAGAAGATAAGGAACACACACATTATCAAGAAATCACATTAGGATTCTCTTTTTAACCTGTTCCTTAAAACACTAGTGCTTAGGAAATCTATTGGAGGCAGAAGCAGTCAAGGGTAGCTTAGGGTTAGGGTTAGGGTTAGGGCTAGAGTTAGGGTACGGCATAGGGTACGGGTTCGGGTACGGGTTCGTGTACGGCGTAGGGTATGGGTTAGAGTTAGGGTTAGGGTTAGTTTGAAGGTTAGGGCTCGGTTTAGGGCACGGGTTAGGATTAGGGTTCGTGTTAGGGTTAGGGTAGGGGTTAGGGTTAGGGTACGCGTTAGGGTTAGGGTAGTTATTAAACCTATCCCACTCTCTAGATACCCCTTAGCACGTCAAGGAATATTATTTGGGGGTCCAGCCATGGAGAAGATTTTAGACACTAGGAGAAGATAAGGAACACACCCATTATCCTGAAATCACATTAGGATTCTCTTTTTAACCTGTTCCTTAATACACTAGTGCTTAGGAAATCTATTGGAGGCAGAAGCAGTCAAGGGTAGCTTAGGGTTAGGGTTAGGGTTAGGGCTAGGGTTAGGACACGGCTTAGGGTACGGGTTCGGGTACGGGTTCATGTACGGCGTAGGGTATGGGTTTGGGTTAGGGTTAGGGTTAGTTTGAAGGTTAGGGCTCGGTTTAGGGTACGGGTTAGGATTAGGGTTCGTGTTAGGGTTAGGGTAGGGGTTAGGGTTAGGGTACGCGTTAGGGTTAGGGTAGTTATTAAACCTATCCCACTATCTAGATACCCCTTAGCACGTCAAGGAATATTAATTGGGGGTCCAGCCATGGAGAAGAGTTTAGACACTAGGAGAAGATAAGGAACACACCCATTATCCTGAAATCACATTAGGATTCTCTTTTTAACCTGTTCCTTAATACACTAGTGCTTAGGAAATCTATTGGAGGCAGAAGCAGTCAAGGGTAGCTTAGGGTTAGGGTTACGGTTAGGGTTAGGGTTAGGGTTATTGTTAGGGTAAGGCTTAGGGTACGGGTTCGGGTACGGCATAGGGTATGGGTTAGGGTTAGGGTTAGGGTTAGTTTGTGGGTTAGGTCTCGGTTTAGGGTACGGGTTAGGAGTAGGGTACGTGTTAGGGTTAGGGTAGGGGTTAGGGTTAGGGTACGCGTTAGGGTTAGGATAGTTATTAAACCTATCCCACTCCCTAGATACCCCTTAGCACGTCAAGGAATATTATTTGGGGGTCCAGCCATGGAGAAGAGTTTAGACAGTAGGAGAAGATAAGGAACACACACATTATCAAGAAATCACATTAGGATTCTCTTTTTAACCAGTTCCTTAAAACACTAGTGCTTAGGAAATCTATTGGAGGCAGAAGCATTCAAGGGTAGCTTAGGGTTAGGGTTAGTGTTAGGGCTAGGGTTAGGACACGGCTTAGGGTACGGGTTCGGGTACGGGTTCGTGTACGGCGTAGGGTATGGGTTTGGGTTAGGGTTAGGGTTAGTTTGAAGGTTAGGGCTCGGTTTAGGGTACGGGTTAGGATTAGGGTTCGTGTTAGGGTTAGGGTAGGGGTTAGGGTTAGGGTAGTTATTAAACCTATCCCACTCTCTAGATACCCCTTAGCACGTCAAGGAATATTATTTGGGGGTCCAGCCATGGAGAAGAGTTTAGACACTAGGAGAAGATAAGGAACACACCCATTATCCTGAAATCACATTAGGATTCTCTTTTTAACCTGTTCCTTAATACACTAGTGCTTAGGAAATGTATTGGAGGCAGAAGCAGTCAAGGGTAGCTTAGGGTTAGGGTTAGGGTTAGGGTTAGGGTTAGGGTACGGCTTAGGGTACGGGTTTGGGTACGGGTTCGTGTACGGCGTAGGGTATGGGTTAGGGTTAGTGTTAGGGTTAGTTTGAGGGTTAGGGCTCCGTTTAGGGTACGGTTTAGGATTAGGGTACGTGTTAGGGTAGGGGTTAGGGTTAGGGTACGCGTTAGGGTTAGGGTAGTTATTAAACCTATCCCACTCTCTAGATACCCCTTAGCACGTCAAGGAATATTATTTGGGGGTCCAGCCATGGAGAAGAGTTTAGACACTAGGAGAAGATAAGGAACACACCCATTATCAAGAAATCACATTAGGATTCTCTTTTTAACCTGTTCCTTAAAACACTAGTGCTTAGGAAATCTATTGGAGGCAGAAGCAGTCAAGGGTAGCTTAGGGTTAGGGTTAGGGTTAGGGTACGGCTTAGGGTACTGGTTCGGGTAAGGGTTCGGGTACGGGTTCGGGTACGGCGTAGGGTATGGGTTAGGTTTAGGGTTAGGGTTAGGGTTAGGGTTAGGGTTAGGGTAAGGCTTAGGGTACGGGTTCGGGTACGGTTTCGGGTACGGTATAGGGTATGGGTTAGGATTAGGGTTAGGGTTAGTTTGAGGGTTAGGGCTCGGTTTAGGGTACGGGTTAGGATTAGGGTACGTGTTAGGGTTAGGGTAGGGGTTAGGGTTAGGGTATGCGTTAGGGTTAGGGTATTTATTAAACCTATCCCACTCTCTAGATACCCCTTAGCACGTCAAGGAATATTATTTGGGGGTCCAGCCATGGAGAAGAGTTTAGACACTAGGAGAAGATAAGGAACACACCCGTCATCAAGAAATCACATTAGGATTCTCTTTTTAACCTGTTCCTTAAAACACTAGTGCTTAGGAAATCTATTGGAGGCAGAAGCAGTCAAGGGTAGCTTAGGGTTAGGGTTAGGATTAGGGTACGGCTTAGGGTACGGGTTCGTGTACGGGTTCGGGTACGGTTTTGGGTATGGCGTAGGATATGGGTTAGGGTTAGGGTTAGGGTTAGTTTGAGGGTTAGGGCTCGGTTTAGGGTACGGGTTAGGATTAGGGTACGTGTTAGGGTTAGGGTAGGGGTTAGGGTTAGAGTACGCGTTAGGGTTAGGGTAGTTATTAAACCTATCCCACTCTCTAGATACCCCTTAGCACGTCAAGGAATATTATTTGGGTGTCCAGCCATGGAGAAGAGTTTAGACACTAGGAGAAGATAAGGAACACACCCATTATCAAGAAATCACATTAGGATTCTCTTTTTAACCTGTTCCTTAAAACACTAGTGCTTAGGAAATCTATTGGAGGCAGAAGCAGTCAAGGGTAGCTTAGGGTTAGGGTTAGGGTTAGGGCTAGAGTTAGGGTACGGCATAGGGTACGGGTTCGGGTACGGGTTCGTGTACGGCGTAGGGTATGGGTTAGAGTTAGGGTTAGGGTTAGTTTGAAGGTTAGGGCTCGGTTTAGGGCACGGGTTAATATTAGGGTTCGTGTTAGGGTTAGGGTAGGGGTTAGGGTTAGGGTACGCGTTAAGGTTGGGGTAGTTATTAAACCTATCCCACTCTCTAGATACCCCTTAGCACGTCAAGGAATATTATTTGGGGGTCCAGCCATGGAGAAGAGTTTAGACACTAGGAGAAGATAAGGAACACACCCATTATCCTGAAATCACATTAGGATTCTCTTTTTAACCTGTTCCTTAAAACACTTGTGCTTAGGAAATCTATTGGAGGCAGAAGCAGTCAAGGGTAGCTTAGGGTTAGGGTTAGGGTTAGGGTTAGGGTTAGGGTACGGCTTAGGGTACGGGTTCGGGTACGGGTTCGCGTACGGCGTAGGGTATGGGTTAGGGTTAGGGTTAGGGTTAGTTTGAAGGTTAGGGCTCGGTTTAGGGCACGGGTTAGGATTAGGGTTCGTGTTAGGGTTAGGGTAGGGGTTAGGGTTAGGGTACGCGTTAAGCTTAGGGTAGTTATTAAACCTATCCCACTCTGTAGATACCCCTTAGCACGTCAAGGAATATTATTTGGGGATCCAGCCATGGAGAAGAGTTTAGACACTAGGAGAAGATAAGGAACACACCCATTATCCTGAAATCACATTAGGATTCTCTTTTTAACCTGTTCCTTAATACACTAGTGCTTAGGAAATCTATTGGAGGCAGAAGCAGTCAAGGGTAGCTTAGGGTTAGGGTTAGGGTTAGGGTTAGGTTTAGGGTACGGCTTAGGGTACGGGTTCGGGTAAGGGTTCGGGTACGGCGTAGGGTATGGGTTAGGGTTAGGGTTAGGGTTAATTTGAGGGTTAGGGCTCGGTTTAGGTTACGGGTTAGGATTAGTGTACGTGTTAGGGTTAAGGTAGAGGTTAGGGTTAGGGTACGCGTTAGGGTAAGGGTAGTTATTAAACCTATCCCACTCTCTAGATACCCCTTAGCACGTCAAGGAATATTATTTGGGGGTCCAGCCATGGAGAAGAGTTTAGACACTAGGAGAAGATAAGGAACACACCCATTATCAAGAAATCACATTAGGATTCTCTTTTTAACCTGTTCCTTAAAACACTTGTGCTTAGGAAATCTATTGGAGGCAGAAGCAGTCAAGGGTAGCTTAGAGTTATGGTTAGGGTTAGGGTTATTGTTAGGGTAAGGCTTAGGGTACGGGTTCGGGTACGGTTTCGGGTACGGTATAGGGTATGGGTTAGGGTTAGGGTTAGGGTTAGTTTGAGGGTTAGGGCTCGGTTTAGGGTACGGGTTAGGATTAGGGTACGTGTTAGGGTTAGGGTAGGGGTTAGGGTTAGGGTATGCGTTAGGGTTAGGGTATTTATTAAACCTATCCCACTCTCTAGATACCCCTTAGCACGTCAAGGAATATTATTTGGGGGTCCAGCCATGGAGAAGAGTTTAGACACTAGGAGAAGATAAGGAACACACCCGTCATCCAGAAATCACATTAGGATTCTCTTTTTAACCTGTTCCTTAAAACACTATTGCTTAGGAAATCTACTGGAGGCAGAAGCAGTCAAGGATAGCTTAGGGTTAGGGTTAGGGTTAGGGTAGGGCTTAGGGTACGGGTTCGTGTACGGGTTCGGGTACGGTTTTGGGTATGGCGTAGGATATGGGTTAGGGTTAGTGTTAGGGTTAGTTTGAGGGTTAAGGCTCGGTTTAGGGTACGGGATAGGATTAGGGTACGTGTTAGGGTTAGGGTAGGGGTTAGGGTTAGAGTACGCGTTAGGGTTAGGGTAGTTATTAAACCTATCCCACTCTCGAGATACCCCTTAGCACGTCAAGGAATATTATTTGGGTGTCCAGCCATGGAGAAGAGTTTAGACACTAGGAGAAGATAAGGAACACACCCATTATCAAGAAATCACATTAGGATTCTCTTTTTAACCTGTTCCTTAAAACACTAGTGCTTAGGAAATCTATTGGAGGCAGAAGCAGTCAAGGGTAGCTTAGGGTTAGGGTTAGGGTTAGGGCTAGAGTTAGGGTACGGCATAGGGTACGGGTTCGGGTACGGGTTCGTGTACGGCGTAGGGTATGGGTTAGAGTTAGGGTTAGGGTTAGTTTGAAGGTTAGGGCTCGGTTTAGGTTTCGGCTTAGGATTAGGGTACGTGTTAGGGTTAGGGTAGGGGTTAGGGTTATGGTACGCGTTAGGGTTAGGGTAGTTATTAAACCTATCCCACTCTCTAGATACCCCTTAGCACGTCAAGGAATATTATTTGGGGGTCCAGCCATGGAGAAGAGTTTAGACACTAGGAGAAGATAAGGAACACACCCATTATCAAGAAATCACATTAGGATTCTCTTTTTAACCTGTTCCTTAAAACACTTGTGCTTAGGAAATCTATTGGAGGCAGAAGCAGTCAAGGGTAGCTTAGGTTTAGGGTTAGGGTTAGGGTTAGGGTTAGCTTTAGGGTACGACTTAGTGTACGGGTTCGGGTACGGGTTCGGGTACGGCGTATGGTATGGGTTAGGGTTAGGGTTAGGTTTAGTTTGAGGGTTAGGGATCGGTTTAGGGTACGGGTTAGGATTAGGGTACGTGTTAGGGTTAGGGTACGCGTTAGGGTTAGGGTAGTTATTAAACCTATCCCACTCTCTAGATACCCCTTAGCACGTCAAGGGATATTATTTGGGGGTCCAGCCATGGAGAAGAGTTTAGACACTAGGAGAAGATAAGGAACACACCCATTATCCTGAAATCACAATAGGATTCTCTTTTTAACCTGTTCCTTAATACACAAGTGCTTAGGAAATCTATTGGAGGCAGAAGCAGTCAAGGGTAGCTTAGGGCTAGGGTTAGGGTTAGGGTTAGGGTTAGCGTTAGGGTTAGGGTTAGGGTACGGCTTAGGGTACGGGTTCGGGTACGGGTTCGGGTACGGCGTAGGGTATGGTTTAGGGTTAGGGTTAGGGTTAGTTTGAGGGTTAGGGCTCGGTTTAGGTTACGGGTTAGGATTAGTGTACGTGTTAAGGTTAGGGTAGAGGTTAGGGTTAGGGTACGCGTTAACGTTAGGGTAGTTATTAAACCTATCCCACTCTCTAGATACCCCTTAGCACGTCAAGGAATATTATTTGGGGGTCCAGCCATGGAGAAGAGTTTAGACACTAGGAGAAGATAAGGAACACACCCATTATCAAGAAATCACATTAGGATTCTCTTATAACCTGTTCCTTAAAACACTAGTGCTTAGGAAATCTATTGGAGGCAGAAGCAGTCAAGGGTAGCTTAGGGTTAGGGTTAGGGTTAGGGTTAGGTTTAGGGTACGGCTTAGGGTAAGGGTTCGGGTATGGGTTCGGGTACGGCGTAGGTTATGGGTTAGGGTTAGGGTTAGGGTTAGTTTGAGGGTTAGGGCTCGGTTTAGGGTACGGGTTAGGATTAGTGTACGTGTTAGGGTTAGGGTAGAGGTTAGGGTTAGGGTATGCGTTAGGGTTCGGGTAGTTATTAAACCTATCCCACTCTCTAGATACCCCTTAGCACGTCAAGGAATATTATTTGGGGATCCAGCCATGGAGAAGAGTTTAGACACTAGGAGAAGATAAGGAACACACCCATTATCAAGAAATCACATTAGGATTCTCTTTTTAACCTGTTCCTTAAAACACTAGTGCTTAGGAAATCTATTGGAGGCAGAAGCACTCAAGGGTAGCTTAGGGTTAGGGTTAGGGTTAGGGCTAGGGTTAGGACACGGCTTAGGGTACGGGTTCGGGTACGGGTTCGTGTACGGCGTAGGGTATGGGTTTGGGTTAGTGTTAGGGTTAGTTTGAAGGTTAGGGCTCGGTTTAGGGTACGGGTTAGGATTAGGGTTCGTGTTAGGGTTAGGGTAGGGGTTAGGGTTAGGGTACGCGTTAGGGTTAGGGTAGTTATTAAACCTATCCCACTCTCTAGATACCCCTTAGCACGTCAAGGAATATTATTTGGGGGTCCAGCCATGGAGAAGAGTTTAGACACTAGGAGAAGATAAGGAACACACCCATTATCCTGAAATCACATTAGGATTCTCTTTTTAACCTGTTCCTTAATACACTAGTGCTTAGGAAATCTATTGGAGGCAGAAGTAGTCAAGGGTAGCTTAGGGTTAGGGTTACGGTTAGGGTTAGGGTTAGGGTACGGCTTAGGGTACGGGTTCGGGTACGGCGTAGGGTATGGGTTAGGGTTAGGGTTAGGGTTAGTTTGAGGTTTAGGGCTCGGTTTAGGGTACGGGTTAGGATTAGGGTACGTGTTAGGGTTAGGGTAGGGGTTAGGGTTAGGGTACGCATTAGGGTTAGGGTAGTTACTAAACCTATCCCACTCTCTAGATACCCCTTAGAACGTCAAGGAATATTATTTGGGGGTCCAGCCATGGAGAAGAGTTTAGACACTAGGAGAAGATAAGGAACACACCCATTATCAAGAAATCACATTAGGATTCTCTTTTTAACCTGTTCCTTAAAACACTAGTGCTTAGGAAATCTATTGGAGGCAAAGCAGTCAAGGGTAGCTTAGGGTTAGGGTTAGGGTTATTGTTAGGGTAAGGCTTAGGGTACGGGTTCGGGTACGGCATAGGGTATGGGTTAGGGTTAGGGTTAGGGTTAGTTTGAGGGTTAGGGCTCGGTTTAGGATACGGGTTAGGATTAGGGTACGTGTTAGGTTTAGGGTAGGGGTTAGGGTTAGGGTACGCGTTAGGGTTAGGGTAGTTATTAAACCTATCCCACTCCCTAGATGCCCCTTAGCACGTCAAGGAATATTATTTGGGGGACCCGCCATGGAGAAGAGTTTAGACACTAGGAGAAGATAAGGAACACACCCATTATCAAGAAATCACATTAGGATTCTCTTTTTAACCTGTTCCTTAAAACACTAGTGCTTAGGAAATCTATTGGAGGCAGAAGCAGTCAAGGGTAGCTTAGGGTTAGGGTTAGGGTTAGGGTTAGGGTTAGGGTACGGGTTCGGGTACGGGTTCGTGTACGGCGTAGGTTATGGGTTAGGGTTAGGGTTAGGGTTAGTTTGAAGGTTAGGGCTCGGTTTAGGGTACGGGTTAGGATTAGGGTTCGTGTTAGGGTTAGGGTAGGGGTTAGGGTTAGGGTACGCGTTAGGGTTAGGGTAGTTATTAAACCTATCCCACTCTCTAGATACCCCATAGCACGTCAAGGAATATTATTTGGGGGTCCAGCCATGGAGAAGAGTTTAGACACTAGGAGAAGATAAGGAACACACACATTATCAAGAAATTACATTAGGATTCTCTTTTTAACCTGTTCCTTAATACACTAGTGCTTAGGAAATCTATTGGAGGCAGAAGCATTCAAGGGTAGCTTAGGGTTAGGGTTAGGGTTAGGGCTAGGGTTAGGACACGGCTTAGGGTACGGGTTCGGGTACGGGTTCGTGTACGGCGTAGGGTATGGGTTTGGGTTAGGGTTAGGGTTAGTTTGAAGGTTAGGGCTCGGTTTAGGGTACGGGTTAGGATTAGGGTTCGTGTTAGGGTTAGGGTAGGGGTTAGGGTTAGGGTAGTTATTAAACCTATCCCACTCTCTAGATACCCCTTAGCACGTCAAGGAATATTATTTGGGGGTCCAGCCATGGAGAAGAGTTTAGACACTAGGAGAAGATAAGGAACACACCCATTATCAAGAAATCACATTAGGATTCTCTTTTTAACCTGTTCCTTAAAACACTAGTGCTTAGGAAATCTATTGGAGGCAGAAGCAGTCAAGGGTAGCTTAGGGTTAGGGTTAGGGTTAGGGCTAGGGTTAGGACACGGCTTAGGGTACGGGTTCGGGTACGGGTTCGTGTACGGCGTAGGGTATGGGTTTGGGTTAGTGTTAGGGTTAGTTTGAAGGTTAGGGCTCGGTTTAGGGTACGGGTTAGGATTAGGGTTCTTGTTAGGGTTAGGGTAGGGGTTAGGGTTAGGGTACGCGTTAGGGTTAGGGTAGTTATTAAACCTATCCCACTCTCTAGATACCCCTTAGCACGTCAAGGAATATTATTTGGGGGTCCAGCCATGGAGAAGAGTTTAGACACTAGGAGAAGATAAAGAACACACCCATTATCCTGAAATCACATTAGGATTCTCTTTTTAACCTGTTCCTTAATACACTAGTGCTTAGGAAATCTATTGGAGGCAGAAGTAGTCAAGGGTAGCTTAGGGTTAGGGTTACTGTTAGGGTTAGGTTTAGGGTACGGCTTAGGGTACGGGTTCGGGTACGGATTCGGGTACGGCGTAGGGTATGGGTTAGGGTTAGGGTTAGGGTTAGTTTGAGTGTTAGGGCTCGGTTTAGGGTACGGGTTAGGATTAGGGTACGTGTTAGGTTTAGGGTAGGGGTTAGGGTTAGGGTACGCGTTAGGGTTAGGGTAGTTATTAAACCTATCCCACTCCCTAGATGCCCCTTAGCACGTCAAGGAATATTATTTGGGGGACCAGCCATGGAGAAGAGTTTAGACACTAGGAGAAGATAAGGAACACACCCATTATCAAGAAATCACATTAGGATTCTCTTTTTAACCTGTTCCTTAAAACACTAGTGCTTAGGAAATCTATTGGAGGCAGAAGCAGTCAAGGGTAGCTTAGGGTTAGGGTTAGGGTTACGGTTAGGGTTAGGGTACGGGTTCGGGTACGGGTTCGTGTACGGCGTAGGTTATGGGTTAGGGTTAGGTTTAGGGTTAGTTTGAAGGTTAGGGCTCGGTTTAGGGTACGGGTTAGGATTAGGGTTCGTGTTAGGGTTAGGGTAGGGGTTAGGGTTAGGGTACGCGTTAGGGTTAGGGTAGTTATTAAACCTATCCCACTCTCTAGATACCCCTTAGCACGTCAAGGAATATTATTTGGGGGTCCAGCCATGGAGAAGAGTTTAGACACTAGGAGAAGATAAGGAACACACCCATTATCAAGAAATCACATTAGGATTCTCTCTTTAACCTGTTCCTTAAAACACTAGTACTTAGGAAATCTATTGGAGGCAGAAGCAGTCAAGGGTAGCTTAGGGTTAGGGTTAGGGTTAGGGTTAGGGTTAGGGTAAGGCTTAGGGTACGGGTTCGGGTACGGTTTCGGGTACGGTATAGGGTATGGGTTAGGATTAGTGTTAGGGTTAGTTTGAGGGTTAGGGCTCGGTTTAGGGTACGGGTTAGGATTAGGGTACGTGTTAGGGTTAGGGTAGGGGTTAGGGTTAGGGTACGCGTTAGGGTTAGGGTAGTTATTAAACCTATCCCACTCTCTAGATACCCCTTAGCACGTCAAGTAATATTATTTGGGGGTCCAGCCATGGAGAAGAGTTTAGACACTAGGAGAAGATAAGGAACACACCCATTATCAAGAAATCACATTAGGATTCTCTTTTTAAACTGTTCCTTAAAACACTAGTGCTTAGGAAATCTATTGGAGGCAGAAGCAGTCAAGGGTAGCTTAGGGTTAGGGTTAGGGTTAGGGTACGGCTTAGGGTACGGGTTCGGGAACGGGTTCGGGTACGGGTTCGGGTACGGCGTAGGGTATGGGTTAGGTTTAGGGTTAGGGTTAGTTTGAGGGTTAGGGCTCGGTTTAGGTTACGGGTTAGGATTAGGGTACGTGTTAGGGTTAGGGTAGGGGTTAGGGTTAGGGTACGCGTTAGGGTTAGGGTAGTTATTAAACCTATCCCACTCTCTAGATACCCCTTAGCACGTCAAGGAATATTATTTGGGGGTCCAGCCATGGAGAAGAGTTTAGACACTAGGAGAAGATAAGGAACACACCCATTATCAAGAAATCACATTAGGATTCTCTTTTTAACCTGTTCCTTAAAACACTAGTGCTTAGGAAATCTATTGGAGGCAAAGCAGTCAAGGGTAGCTTAGGGTTAGGGTTAGGGTTATTGTTAGGGTAAGGCTTAGGGTACGGGTTCGGGTACGGCATAGGGTATGGGTTAGGGTTAGGGTTAGGGTTAGTTTGAGGGTTAGGGCTCGGTTTAGGGTACGGGTTAGGATTAGGGTACGTGTTAGGTTTATGGTAGGGGTTAGGGTTAGGGTACGCATTAGGGTTAGGGTAGTTATTAAACCTATCCCACTCCCTAGATGCCCCTTAGCACGTCAAGGAATATTATTTGGGGGACCAGCCATGGAGAAGAGTTTAGACACTAGGAGAAGATAAGGAACACACCCATTATCAAGAAATCACATTAGGATTCTCTTTTTAACCTGTTCCTTAAAACACTAGTGCTTAGGAAATCTATTGGAGGCAGAAGCAGTCAAGGGTAGCTTAGGGTTAGGGTTAGGGTTAGGGCTAGATTTAGGGTACGGCATAGGGTACGGGTTCGGGTACGGGTTCGTGTACGGCGTAGGGTATGTGTTAGAGTTAGGGTTAGGGTTAGTTTGAAGGTTAGGGCTCGGTTTAGGTTTCGGCTTAGGATTAGGGTACGTGTTAGGGTTAGGGTAGGGGTTAGGGTTATGGTACGCGTTAGGGTTAGGGTAGTTATTAAACCTATCCCACTCTCTAGATACCCCTTAGCACGTCAAGGAATATTATTTGGGGGTCCAGCCATGGAGAAGAGTTTAGACACTAGGAGAAGATAAGGAACACACCCATTATCAAGAAATCACATTAGGATTCTCTTTTTAACCTGTTCCTTAAAACACTTGTGCTTAGGAAATCTATTGGAGGCAGAAGCAGTCAAGGGTAGCTTAGGTTTAGGGTTAGGGTTAGGGTTAGGGTTAGCTTTAGGGTACGACTTAGTGTACGGGTTCGGGTACGGGTTCGGGTACGGCGTATGGTATGGGTTAGGGTTAGGGTTAGGTTTAGTTTGAGGGTTAGGGATCGGTTTAGGGTACGGGTTAGGATTAGGGTACGTGTTAGGGTTAGGGTACGCGTTAGGGTTAGGGTAGTTATTAAACCTATCCCACTCTCTAGATACCCCTTAGCACGTCAAGGGATATTATTTGGGGGTCCAGCCATGGAGAAGAGTTTAGACACTAGGAGAAGATAAGGAACACACCCATTATCCTGAAATCACAATAGGATTCTCTTTTTAACCTGTTCCTTAATACACAAGTGCTTAGGAAATCTATTGGAGGCAGAAGCAGTCAAGGGTAGCTTAGGGCTAGGGTTAGGGTTAGGGTTAGGGTTAGTGTTAGGGTTAGGGTTAGGGTACGGCTTAGGGTACGGGTTCGGGTACGGGTTCGGGTACGGCGTAGGGTATGGTTTAGGGTTAGGGTTAGGGTTAGTTTGAGGGTTAGGGCTCGGTTTAGGTTACGGGTTAGGATTAGTGTACGTGTTAAGGTTAGGGTAGAGGTTAGGGTTAGGGTACGCGTTAACGTTAGGGTAGTTATTAAATCTATCCCACTCTCTAGATACCCCTTAGCACGTCAAGGAATATTATTTGGGGGTCCAGCCATGGAGAAGAGTTTAGACACTAGGAGAAGATAAGGAACACACCCATTATCAAGAAATCACATTAGGATTCTCTTTTTAACCTGTTCCTTAAAACACTAGTGCTTAGGAAATCTATTGGAGGCAGAAGCAGTCAAGGGTAGCTTAGGGTTAGGGTTAGGGTTAGGGTTAGGTTTAGGGTACGGCTTAGGGTAAGGGTTCGGGTATGGGTTCGGGTACGGCGTAGGTTATGGGTTAGGGTTAGGGTTAGGGTTAGTTTGAGGGTTAGGGCTCGGTTTAGGGTACGGGTTAGGATTAGTGTACGTGTTAGGGTTAGGGTAGAGGTTAGGGTTAGGGTATGCGTTAGGGTTCGGGTAGTTATTAAACCTATCCCACTCTCTAGATACCCCTTAGCACGTCAAGGAATATTATTTGGGGGTCCAGCCATGGAGAAGAGTTTAGACACTAGGAGAAGATAAGGAACACACCCATTATCCTGAAATCACATTAGGATTCTCTTTTTAACCTGTTCCTTAATACACTAGTGCTTAGGAAATCTATTGGAGGCAGAAGCAGTCAAGGGTAGCTTAGGGTTAGGGTTAGGGTTAGGGTTATTGTTAGGGTACGGCTTAGGGTACGGGTTCGGGTACGGGTTCGGATACGGCGTAGGGTATGGGTTAGGGTTAGGGTTAGGGTTAGTTTGAGGGTTAGGGCTCGGTTTAGTGTACGGGTTAGGATTAGTGTACGTGTTAGGGTTAGGGTAGAGGTTAGGGTTAGGGTATGCGTTAGGGTTAGGGTAGTTATTAAACCTATCCCACTCTCTAGATACCCCTTAGCACGTCAAGGAATATTATTTGGGGGTCCAGCCATGGAGAAGAGTTTAGACACTAGGAGAAGATAAGGAACACACCCATTATCAAGAAATCACATTAGGATTCTCTTTTTAACCTGTTCCTTAAAACACTAGTGCTTAGGAAATCTATTGGAGGCAGAAGCAGTCAAGGGTAGCTTAGGGTTAGGGTTAGGTTTAGGGCTAGGGTTAGGACACGGCTTAGGGTACGGGTTCGGGTACGGGTTCGGGTACGGCGTAGGGTATGGGTTTGGGTTAGTGTTAGGGTTAGTTTGAAGGTTAGGGCTCGGTTTAGGGTACGGGTTAGGATTAGGGTTCGTGTTAGGGTTAGGGTAGGGGTTAGGGTTAGGGTACGCGTTAGGGTTAGGGTAGTTATTAAACCTATCCCACTCTCTAGATACCCCTTAGCACGTCAAGGAATATTATTTGGGGGTCGAGCCATGGAGAAGAGTTTAGACACTAGGAGAAGATAAAGAACACACCCATTATCCTGAAATCACATTAGGATTCTCTTTTTAACCTGTTCCTTAAAACACTAGTGCTTAGGAAATCTATTGGAGGCAGAAGCAGTCAAGGGTAGCTTAGGGTTAGGGTTAGGGTTAGGGCTAGGGTTAGGACACGGCTTAGGGTACGGGTTCGGGTACGGGTTCGTGTACGGCGTAGGGTATGGGTTTGGGTTAGTGTTAGGGTTAGTTTGAAGGTTAGGGTTCGGTTTAGGGTACGGGTTAGGATTAGGGTTCGTGTTAGGGTTAGGGTAGGGGTTAGGGTTAGGGTACGCGTTAGGGATAGGGTAGTTATTAAACCTATCCCACTCTCTAGATACCCCTTAGCACGTCAAGGAATATTATTTGGGGGTCCAGCCATGGAGAAGAGTTTAGACACTAGGAGAAGATAAAGAACACACCCATTATCCTGAAATCACATTAGGATTCTCTTTTTAACCTGTTCCTTAAAACACTAGTGCTTAGGAAATCTATTGGAGGCAGAAGCAGTCAAGGGTAGCTTAGGGTTAGGGTTAGGGTTAGGGTTAGGGTTAGGGTACGGCTTAGGGTACGGGTTCGGGTACGGGTTCGCGTACGGCGTAGGGTATGGGTTAGGGTTAGGGTTAGGGTTAGTTTGAAGGTTAGGGCTCGGTTTAGGGCACGGGTTAGGATTAGGGTTCGTGTTAGGGTTAGGGTAGGGGTTAGGGTTAGGGTACGCGTTAAGCTTAGGGTAGTTATTAAACCTATCCCACTCTCTAGATACCCCTTAGCACGTCAAGGAATATTATTTGGGGGTCCAGCCATGGAGAAGAGTTTAGACACTAGGAGAAGATAAGGAACACACCCATTATCCTGAAATCACATTAGGATTCTCTTTTTAACCTGTTCCTTAATACACTAGTGCTTAGGAAATCTATTGGAGGCAGAAGCAGTCAAGGGTAGCTTAGGGTTAGGGTTAGGGTTAGGGTTAGGTTTAGGGTACGGCTTAGGGTACGGGTTCGGGTAAGGGTTCGGGTACGGCGTAGGGTATGGGTTAGGGTTAGGGTTAGGGTTAATTTGAGGGTTAGGGCTCGGTTTAGGTTACGGGTTAGGATTAGTGTACGTGTTAGGGTTAAGGTAGAGGTTAGGGTTAGGGTACGCGTTAGGGTAAGGGTAGTTATTAAACCTATCCCACTCTCTAGATACCCCTTAGCACGTCAAGGAATATTATTTGGGGGTCCAGCCATGGAGAAGAGTTTAGACACTAGGAGAAGATAAGGAACACACCCATTATCAAGAAATCACATTAGGATTCTCTTTTTAACCTGTTCCTTAAAACACTAGTGCTTAGGAAATCTATTGGAGGCAGAAGCAGTCAAGGGTAGCTTAGAGTTATGGTTAGGGTTAGGGTTATTGTTAGGGTAAGGCTTAGGGTACGGGTTCGGGTACGGTTTCGGGTACGGTATAGGGTATGGGTTAGGGTTAGGGTTAGGGTTAGTTTGAGGGTTAGGGCTCGGTTTAGGGTACGGGTTAGGATTAGGGTACGTGTTAGGGTTAGGGTAGGGGTTAGGGTTAGAGTACGCGTTAAGGTTAGGGTAGTTATTAAACCTATCCCACTCTCTAGATACCCCTTAGCACGTCAAGGAATATTATTTGGGGGTCCAGCCATGGAGAAGAGTTTAGACACTAGGAGAAGATAAGGAACACACCCATTATCAAGAAATCACATTAGGATTCTCTTTTTAACCTGTTCCTTAAAACACTAGTGCTTAGGAAATCTATTGGAGGCAGAAGCAGTCAAGGGTAGCTTAGGGTTAGGGTTAGGGTTAGGGCTAGAGTTAGGGTACGGCATAGGGTACGGGTTCGGGTACGGGTTCGTGTACGGCGTAGGGTATGGGTTAGAGTTAGGGTTAGGGTTAGTTTGAAGGTTAGGGCTCGGTTTAGGTTTCGGCTTAGGATTAGGGTACGTGTTAGGGTTAGGGTAGGGGTTAGGGTTATGGTACGCGTTAGGGTTAGGGTAGTTATTAAACCTATCCCACTCTCTAGATACCCCTTAGCACGTCAAGGAATATTATTTGGGGGTCCAGCCATGGAGAAGAGTTTAGACACTAGGAGAAGATAAGGAACACACCCATTATCAAGAAATCACATTAGGATTCTCTTTTTAACCTGTTCCTTAAAACACTTGTGCTTAGGAAATCTATTGGAGGCAGAAGCAGTCAAGGGTAGCTTAGGTTTAGGGTTAGGGTTAGGGTTAGGGTTAGGTTTAGGGTACGGCTTAGGGTAAGGGTTCGGGTATGGGTTCGGGTACGGCGTAGGTTATGGGTTAGGGTTAGGGTTAGGTTTAGTTTGAGGGTTAGGGCTCGGTTTAGGGTACGGGTTAGGATTAGTGTACGTGTTAGGGTTAGGGTAGAGGTTAGGGTTAGGGTATGCGTTAGGGTTCGGGTAGTTATTAAACCTATCCCACTCTCTAGATACCCCTTAGCACGTCAAGGAATATTATTTGGGGGTCCAGCCATGGAGAAGAGTTTAGACACTAGGAGAAGATAAGGAACACACCCATTATCCTGAAATCACATTAGGATTCTCTTTTTAACCTGTTCCTTAATACACTAGTGCTTAGGAAATCTATTGGAGGCAGAAGCAGTCAAGGGTAGCTTAGGGTTAGGGTTAGGGTTAGGGTTATTGTTAGGGTACGGCTTAGGGTACGGGTTCGGGTACGGGTTCGGATACGGCGTAGGGTATGGGTTAGGGTTAGGGTTAGGGTTAGTTTGAGGGTTAGGGCTCGGTTTAGTGTACGGGTTAGGATTAGTGTACGTGTTAGGGTTAGGGTAGAGGTTAGGGTTAGGGTATGCGTTAGGGTTAGGGTAGTTATTAAACCTATCCCACTCTCTAGATACCCCTTAGCACGTCAAGGAATATTATTTGGGGGTCCAGCCATGGAGAAGAGTTTAGACACTAGGAGAAGATAAGGAACACACCCATTATCAAGAAATCACATTAGGATTCTCTTTTTAACCTGTTCCTTAAAACACTAGTGCTTAGGAAATCTATTGGAGGCAGAAGCAGTCAAGGGTAGCTTAGGGTTAGGGTTAGGGTTAGGGCTAGGGTTAGGACACGGCTTAGGGTACGGGTTCGGGTACGGGTTCGGGTACGGCGTAGGGTATGGGTTTGTGTTAGTGTTAGGGTTAGTTTGAAGGTTAGGGCTCGGTTTAGGGTACGGGTTAGGATTAGGGTTCGTGTTAGGGTTAGGGTAGGGGTTAGGGTTAGGGTACGCGTTAGGGTTAGGGTAGTTATTAAACCTATCCCACTCTCTAGATACCCCTTAGCACGTCAAGGAATATTATTTGGGGGTCGAGCCATGGAGAAGAGTTTAGACACTAGGAGAAGATAAAGAACACACCCATTATCCTGAAATCACATTAGGATTCTCTTTTTAACCTGTTCCTTAAAACACTAGTGCTTAGGAAATCTATTGGAGGCAGAAGCAGTCAAGGGTAGCTTAGGGTTAGGGTTAGGGTTAGGGCTAGGGTTAGGACACGGCTTAGGGTACGGGTTCGGGTACGGGTTCGTGTACGGCGTAGGGTATGGGTTTGGGTTAGTGTTAGGGTTAGTTTGAAGTTTAGGGTTCGGTTTAGGGTACGGGTTAGGATTAGGGTTCGTGTTAGGGTTAGGGTAGGGGTTAGGGTTAGGGTACGCGTTAGGGATAGGGTAGTTATTAAACCTATCCCACTCTCTAGATACCCCTTAGCACGTCAAGGAATATTATTTGGGGGTCCAGCCATGGAGAAGAGTTTAGACACTAGGAGAAGATAAAGAACACACCCATTATCCTGAAATCACATTAGGATTCTCTTTTTAACCTGTTCCTTAAAACACTAGTGCTTAGGAAATCTATTGGAGGCAGAAGCAGTCAAGGGTAGCTTAGGGTTAGGGTTAGGGTTAGGGTTAGGGTTAGGGTACGGCGTAGGGTACGGGTTCGGGTACGGGTTCGCGTACGGCGTAGGGTATGGGTTAGGGTTAGGGTTAGGGTTAGTTTGAAGGTTAGGGCTCGGTTTAGGGCACGGGTTAGGATTAGGGTTCGTGTTAGGGTTAGGGTAGGGGTTAGGGTTAGGGTACGCGTTAAGCTTAGGGTAGTTATTAAACCTATCCCACTCTCTAGATACCCCTTAGCACGTCAAGGAATATTATTTGGGGGTCCAGCCATGGAGAAGAGTTTAGACACTAGGAGAAGATAAGGAACACACCCATTATCCTGAAATCACATTAGGATTCTCTTTTTAACCTGTTCCTTAATACACTAGTGCTTAGGAAATCTATTGGAGGCAGAAGCAGTCAAGGGTAGCTTAGGGTTAGGGTTAGGGTTAGGGTTAGGTTTAGGGTACGGCTTAGGGTACGGGTTCGGGTAAGGGTTCGGGTACGGCGTAGGGTATGGGTTAGGGTTAGGGTTAGGGTTAATTTGAGGGTTAGGGCTCGGTTTAGGTTACGGGTTAGGATTAGTGTACGTGTTAGGGTTAAGGTAGAGGTTAGGGTTAGGGTACGCGTTAGGGTAAGGGTAGTTATTAAACCTATCCCACTCTCTAGATACCCCTTAGCACGTCAAGGAATATTATTTGGGGGTCCAGCCATGGAGAAGAGTTTAGACACTAGGAGAAGATAAGGAACACACCCATTATCAAGAAATCACATTAGGATTCTCTTTTTAACCTGTTCCTTAAAACACTAGTGCTTAGGAAATCTATTGGAGGCAGAAGCAGTCAAGGGTAGCTTAGAGTTATGGTTAGGGTTAGGGTTATTGTTAGGGTAAGGCTTAGGGTACGGGTTCGGGTACGGTTTCGGGTACGGTATAGGGTATGGGTTAGGGTTAGGGTTAGGGTTAGTTTGAGGGTTAGGGCTCGGTTTAGGGTACGGGTTAGGATTAGGGTACGTGTTAGGGTTAGGGTAGGGGTTAGGGTTAGAGTACGCGTTAAGGTTAGGGTAGTTATTAAACCTATCCCACTCTCTAGATACCCCTTAGCACGTCAAGGAATATTATTTGGGGGTCCAGCCATGGAGAAGAGTTTAGACACTAGGAGAAGATAAGGAACACACCCATTATCAAGAAATCACATTAGGATTCTCTTTTTAACCTGTTCCTTAAAACACTAGTGCTTAGGAAATCTATTGGAGGCAGAAGCATTCAAGGGTAGCTTAGGGTTAGGGTTAGGGTTAGGGCTAGAGTTAGGGTACGGCATAGGGTACGGGTTCGGGTACGGGTTCGTGTACGGCGTAGGGTATGGGTTAGAGTTAGGGTTAGGGTTAGTTTGAAGGTTAGGGCTCGGTTTAGGTTTCGGCTTAGGATTAGGGTACGTGTTAGGGTTAGGGTAGGGGTTAGGGTTATGGTACGCGTTAGGGTTAGGGTAGTTATTAAACCTATCCCACTCTCTAGATACCCCTTAGCACGTCAAGGAATATTATTTGGGGGTCCAGCCATGGAGAAGAGTTTAGACACTAGGAGAAGATAAGGAACACACCCATTATCAAGAAATCACATTAGGATTCTCTTTTTAACCTGTTCCTTAAAACACTTGTGCTTAGGAAATATATTGGAGGCAGAAGCAGTCAAGGGTAGCTTAGGTTTAGGGTTAGGGTTAGGGTTAGGGTTAGCTTTAGGGTACGACTTAGTGTACGGGTTCGGGTACGGCGTATGGTATGGGTTAGGGTTAGGGTTAGGTTTAGTTTGACGGTTAGGGATCGTTTTAGGGTACGGGTTAGGATTAGGGTACGTGTTAGGGTTAGGGTACGCGTTAGGGTTAGGGTAGTTATTAAACCTATCCCACTCTCTAGATACCCCTTAGCACGTCAAGGGATATTATTTGGGGGTCCAGGCATGGAGAAGAGTTTAGACACTAGGAGAAGATAAGGAACACACCCATTATCCTGAAATCACAATAGGATTCTCTTTTTAACCTGTTCCTTAATACACAAGTGCTTAGGAAATATATTGGAGGCAGAAGCAGTCAAGGGTAGCTTAGGGCTAGGGTTAGGGTTAGGGTTAGGGTTAGTGTTAGGGTTAGGGTTAGGGTACGGCTTAGGGTACGGGTTCGGGTACGGGTTCGGGTACGGCGTAGGGTATGGTTTAGGGTTAGGGTTAGGGTTAGTTTGAGGGTTAGGGCTCGGTTTAGGTTACGGGTTAGGATTAGTGTACGTGTTAAGGTTAGGGTAGAGGTTAGGGTTAGGGTACGCGTTAACGTTAGGGTAGTTATTAAATCTATCCCACTCTCTAGATACCCCTTAGCACGTCAAGGAATATTATTTGGGGGTCCAGCCATGGAGAAGAGTTTAGACACTAGGAGAAGATAAGGAACACACCCATTATCAAGAAATCACATTAGGATTCTCTTTTTAACCTGTTCCTTAAAACACTAGTGCTTAGGAAATCTATTGGAGGCAGAAGCAGTCAAGGGTAGCTTAGGGTTAGGGTTAGGGTTAGGGTTAGGTTTAGGGTACGGCTTAGGGTAAGGGTTCGGGTATGGGTTCGGGTACGGCGTAGGTTATGGGTTAGGGTTAGGGTTAGGGTTAGTTTGAGGGTTAGGGCTCGGTTTAGGTTACGGGTTAGGATTAGTGTACGTGTTAGGGTTAGGGTAGAGGTTAGGGTTAGGGTATGCGTTAGGGTTCGGGTAGTTATTAAACTTATCCCACTCTCTAGATACCCCTTAGCACGTCAAGGAATATTATTTGGGGGTCCAGCCATGGAGAAGAGTTTAGACACTAGGAGAAGATAAGGAACACACCCATTATCCTGAAATCACATTAGGATTCTCTTTTTAACCTGTTCCTTAATACACTAGTGCTTAGGAAATCTATTGGAGGCAGAAGCAGTCAAGGGTAGCTTAGGGTTAGGGTTAGGGTTAGGGTTATTGTTAGGGTACGGCTTAGGGTACGGGTTCGGGTACGGGTTCGTGTACGGCGTAGGGTATGGGTTAGGGTTAGGGTTAGGGTTAGTTTGAGGGTTAGGGCTCGGTTTAGTGTACGGGTTAGGATTAGTGTACGTGTTAGGGTTAGGGTAGAGGTTAGGGTTAGGGTACGCGTTAGGGTTAGGGTAGTTATTAAACCTATCCCACTCTCTAGATACCCCTTAGCACGTCAAGGAATATTATTTGGGGGTCCAGCCATGGAGAAGAGTTTAGACACTAGGAGAAGATAAGGAACACACCCATTATCAAGAAATCACATTAGGATTCTCTTTTTAACCTGTTCCTTAAAACACTAGTGCTTAGGAAATCTATTGGAGGCAGAAGCAGTCAAGGGTAGCTTAGGGTTAGGGTTAGGGTTAGGGCTAGGGTTAGGACACGGCTTAGGGTACGGGTTCGGGTACGGGTTCGTGTACGGCGTAGGGTATGGGTTTGGGTTAGTGTTAGGGTTAGTTTGAAGGTTAGGGCTCGGTTTAGGGTACGGGTTAGGATTAGGGTTCGTGTTAGGGTTAGGGTAGGGGTTAGGGTTAGGGTACGCGTTAGGGTTAGGGTAGTTATTAAACCTATCCCACTCTCTAGATACCCCTTAGCACGTCAAGGAATATTATTTGGGGGTCCAGCCATGGAGAAGAGTTTAGACACTAGGAGAAGATAAAGAACACACCCATTATCCTGAAATCACATTAGGATTCTCTATTTAACCTGTTCCTTAATACACTAGTGCTTAGGAAATCTATTGGAGGCAGAAGTAGTCAAGGGTAGCTTAGGGTTAGGGTTACGGTTAGGGTTAGGGTTAGGGTAAGGCTTAGGGTACGGGTTCGGGTACGGCGTAGGGTATGGGTTAGGGTTAGGGTTAGGGTTAGTTTGAGGTTTAGGGCTCGGTTTAGGGTACGGGTTAGGATTAGGGTACGTGTTAGGGTTAGGGTAGGGGTTAGGGTTAGGGTACGCGTTAGGGTTAGGGTAGTTATTAAACCTATCCCACTCTCTAGATACCCCTTAGCACGTCAAGTAATATTATTTGGGGGTCCAGCCATGGAGAAGAGTTTAGACACTAGGAGAAGATAAGGAACACACCCATTATCAAGAAATCACATTAGGATTCTCTTTTTAAACTGTTCCTTAAAACACTAGTGCTTAGGAAATCTATTGGAGGCAGAAGCAGTCAAGGGTAGCTTAGGGTTAGGGTTAGGGTTAGGGTACGGCTTAGGGTACGGGTTCGGGAACGGGTTCGGGTACGGGTTCGGGTACGGCGTAGGGTATGGGTTAGGTTTAGGGTTAGGGTTAGTTTGAGGGTTAGGGCTCGGTTTAGGTTACGGGTTAGGATTAGGGTACGTGTTAGGGTTAGGGTAGGGGTTAGGGTTAGGGTACGCGTTAGGGTTAGGGTAGTTATTAAACCTATCCCACTCTCTAGATACCCCTTAGCACGTCAAGGAATATTATTTGGGGGTCCAGCCATGGAGAAGAGTTTAGACACTAGGAGAAGATAAGGAACACACCCATTATCAAGAAATCACATTAGGATTCTCTTTTTAACCTGTTCCTTAAAACACTAGTGCTTAGGAAATCTATTGGAGGCAAAGCAGTCAAGGGTAGCTTAGGGTTAGGGTTAGGGTTATTGTTAGGGTAAGGCTTAGGGTACAGGTTCGGGTACGGCATAGGGTATGGGTTAGGGTTAGGGTTAGGGTTAGTTTGAGGGTTAGGGCTCGGTTTAGGGTACGGGTTAGGATTAGGGTACGTGTTAGGTTTATGGTAGGGGTTAGGGTTAGGGTACGCGTTAGGGTTAGGGTAGTTATTAATCCTATCCCACTCCCTAGATGCCCCTTAGCACGTCAAGGAATATTATTTGGGGGACCAGCCATGGAGAAGAGTTTAGACACTAGGAGAAGATAAGGAACACACCCATTATCAAGAAATCACATTAGGATTCTCTTTTTAACCTGTTCCTTAAAACACTAGTGCTTAGGAAATCTATTGGAGGCAGAAGCAGTCAAGGGTAGCTTAGGGTTAGGGTTAGGGTTAGGGCTAGAGTTAGGGTACGGCATAGGGTACGGGTTCGGGTACGGGTTCGTGTACGGCATAGGGTATGGGTTAGAGTTAGGGTTAGGGTTAGTTTGAAGGTTAGGGCTCGGTTTAGGTTTCGGCTTAGGATTAGGGTACGTGTTAGGGTTAGGGTAGGGGTTAGGGTTATGGTACGCGTTAGGGTTAGGGTAGTTATTAAACCTATCCCACTCTCTAGATACCCCTTAGCACGTCAAGGAATATTATTTGGGGGTCCAGCCATGGAGAAGAGTTTAGACACTAGGAGAAGATAAGGAACACACCCATTATCAAGAAATCACATTAGGATTCTCTTTTTAACCTGTTCCTTAAAACACTTGTGCTTAGGAAATCTATTGGAGGCAGAAGCAGTCAAGGGTAGCTTAGGTTTAGGGTTAGGGTTAGGGTTAGGGTTAGCTTTAGGGTACGACTTAGTGTACGGGTTCGGGTACGGGTTCGGGTACGGCGTATGGTATGGGTTAGGGTTAGGGTTAGGTTTAGTTTGAGGGTTAGGGATCGGTATAGGGTACGGGATAGGATTAGGGTACGTGTTAGGGTTAGGGTACGCGTTAGGGTTAGGGTAGTTATTAAACCTATCCCACTCTCTAGATACCCCTTAGCACGTCAAGGGATATTATTTGTGGGTCCAGCCATGGAGAAGAGTTTAGACACTAGGAGAAGATAAGGAACACACCCATTATCCTGAAATCACAATAGGATTCTCTTTTTAACCTGTTCCTTAATACACAAGTGCTTAGGAAATCTATTGGAGGCAGAAGCAGTCAAGGGTAGCTTAGGGCTAGGGTTAGGGTTAGGGTTAGGGTTAGCGTTAGGGTTAGGGTTAGGGTACGGCTTAGGGTACGGGTTCGGGTACGGGTTCGGGTACGGCGTAGGGTATGGTTTAGGGTTAGGGTTAGGGTTAGTTTGAGGGTTAGGGCTCGGTTTAGGTTACGGGTTAGGATTAGTGTACGTGTTAAGGTTAGGGTAGAGGTTAGGGTTAGGGTACGCGTTAACGTTAGGGTAGTTATTAAACCTATCCCACTCTCTAGATACCCCTTAGCACGTCAAGGAATATTATTTGGGGGTCCAGCCATGGAGAAGAGTTTAGACACTAGGAGAAGATAAGGAACACACCCATTATCAAGAAATCACATTAGGATTCTCTTTTTAACCTGTTCCTTAAAACACTAGTGCTTAGGAAATCTATTGGAGGCAGAAGCAGTCAAGGGTAGCTTAGGGTTAGGGTTAGGGTTAGGGTTAGGTTTAGGGTACGGCTTAGGGTAAGGGTTCGGGTATGGGTTCGGGTACGGCGTAGGTTATGGGTTAGGGTTAGGGTTAGGGTTAGTTTGAGGGTTAGGGTTCGGTTTAGGGTACGGGTTAGGATTAGTGTACGTGTTAGGGTTAGGGTAGAGGTTAGGGTTAGGGTATGCGTTAGGGTTCGGGTAGTTATTAAACCTATCCCACTCTCTAGATACCCCTTAGCACGTCAAGGAATATTATTTGGGGATCCAGCCATGGAGAAGAGTTTAGACACTAGGAGAAGATAAGGAACACACCCATTATCAAGAAATCACATTAGGATTCTCTTTTTAACCTGTTCCTTAAAACACTAGTGCTTAGGAAATCTATTGGAGGCAGAAGCAGTCAAGGGTAGCTTAGGGTTAGGGTTAGGGTTATTGTTAGGGTAAGGCTTAGGGTACGGGTTCGGGTACGGGTTCGTGTACGGCGTAGGGTATGGGTTTGGGTTAGGGTTAGGGTTAGTTTGAGGGTTAGGGCTCGGTTTAGGTTACGGGTTAGGATTAGTGTACGTGTTAGGGTTAGGGTAGAGGTTAGGGTTAGGGTATGCGTTAGGGTTCGGGTAGTTATTAAACCTATCCCACTCTCTAGATACCCCTTAGCACGTCAAGGAATATTATTTGGGGGTCCAGCCATGGAGAAGAGTTTAGACACTAGGAGAAGATAAGGAACACACCCATTATCCTGAAATCACATTAGGATTCTCTTTTTAACCTGTTCCTTAATACACTAGTGCTTAGGAAATCTATTGGAGGCAGAAGCAGTCAAGGGTAGCTTAGGGTTAGGGTTAGGGTTAGGGTTATTGTTAGGGTACGGCTTAGGGTACGGGTTCGGGTACGGGTTCGTGTACGGCGTAGGGTATGGGTTAGGGTTAGGGTTAGGGTTAGTTTGAGGGTTAGGGCTCGGTTTAGTGTACGGGTTAGGATTAGTGTACGTGTTAGGGTTAGGGTAGAGGTTAGGGTTAGGGTATGCGTTAGGGTTAGGGTAGTTATTAAACCTATCCCACTCTCTAGATACCCCTTAGCACGTCAAGGAATATTATTTGGGGGTCCAGCCATGGAGAAGAGTTTAGACACTAGGAGAAGATAAGGAACACACCCATTATCAAGAAATCACATTAGGATTCTCTTTTTAACCTGTTCCTTAAAACACTAGTGCTTAGGAAATCTATTGGAGGCAGAAGCAGTCAAGGGTAGCTTAGGGTTAGGGTTAGGGTTAGGGCTAGGGTTAGGACACGGCTTAGGGTACGGGTTCGGGTACGGGTTCGTGTACGGCGTAGGGTATGGGTTTGGGTTAGTGTTAGGGTTAGTTTGAAGGTTAGGGCTCGGTTTAGGGTACGGGTTAGGATTAGGGTTCGTGTTAGGGTTAGGGTAGGGGTTAGGGTTAGGGTACGCGTTAGGGTTAGGGTAGTTATTAAACCTATCCCACTCTCTAGATACCCCTTAGCACGTCAAGGAATATTATTTGGGGGTCCAGCCATGGAGAAGAGTTTAGACACTAGGAGAAGATAAAGAACACACCCATTATCCTGAAATCACATTAGGATTCTCTATTTAACCTGTTCCTTAATACACTAGTGCTTAGGAAATCTATTGGAGGCAGAAGTAGTCAAGGGTAGCTTAGGGTTAGGGTTACGGTTAGGGTTAGGGTTAGGGTAAGGCTTAGGGTACGGGTTCGGGTACGGCGTAGGGTATGGGTTAGGGTTAGGGTTAGGGTTAGTTTGAGGTTTAGGGCTCGGTTTAGGGTAAGGGTTAGGATTAGGGTACGTGTTAGGGTTAGGGTAGGGGTTAGGGTTAGGGTACGCGTTAGGGTTAGGGTAGTTATTAAACCTATCCCACTCTCTAGATACCCCTTAGCACGTCAAGTAATATTATTTGGGGGTCCAGCCATGGAGAAGAGTTTAGACACTAGGAGAAGATAAGGAACACACCCATTATCAAGAAATCACATTAGGATTCTCTTTTTAAACTGTTCCTTAAAACACTAGTGCTTAGGAAATCTATTGGAGGCAGAAGCAGTCAAGGGTAGCTTAGGGTTAGGGTTAGGGTTAGGGTACGGCTTAGGGTACGGGTTCGGGAACGGGTTCGGGTACGGGTTCGGGTACGGCGTAGGGTATGGGTTAGGTTTAGGGTTAGGGTTAGTTTGAGGGTTAGGGCTCGGTTTAGGTTACGGGTTAGGATTAGGGTACGTGTTAGGGTTAGGGTAGGGGTTAGGGTTAGGGTACGCGTTAGGGTTAGGGTAGTTATTAAACCTATCCCACTCTCTAGATACCCCTTAGCACGTCAAGGAATATTATTTGGGGGTCCAGCCATGGAGAAGAGTTTAGACACTAGGAGAAGATAAGGAACACACCCATTATCAAGAAATCACATTAGGATTCTCTTTTTAACCTGTTCCTTAAAACACTAGTGCTTAGGAAATCTATTGGAGGCAAAGCAGTCAAGGGTAGCTTAGGGTTAGGGTTAGGGTTATTGTTAGGGTAAGGCTTAGGGTACGGGTTCGGGTACGGCATAGGGTATGGGTTAGGGTTAGGGTTAGGGTTAGTTTGAGGGTTAGGGCTCGGTTTAGGGTACGGGTTAGGATTAGGGTACGTGTTAGGTTTATGGTAGGGGTTAGGGTTAGGGTACGCGTTAGGGTTAGGGTAGTTATTAATCCTATCCCACTCCCTAGATGCCCCTTAGCACGTCAAGGAATATTATTTGGGGGACCAGCCATGGAGAAGAGTTTAGACACTAGGAGAAGATAAGGAACACACCCATTATCAAGAAATCACATTAGGATTCTCTTTTTAACCTGTTCCTTAAAACACTAGTGCTTAGGAAATCTATTGGAGGCAGAAGCAGTCAAGGGTAGCTTAGGGTTAGGGTTAGGGTTAGGGCTAGAGTTAGGGTACGGCATAGGGTACGGGTTCGGGTACGGGTTCGTGTACGGCATAGGGTATGGGTTAGAGTTAGGGTTAGGGTTAGTTTGAAGGTTAGGGCTCGGTTTAGGTTTCGGCTTAGGATTAGGGTACGTGTTAGGGTTAGGGTAGGGGTTAGGGTTATGGTACGCGTTAGGGTTAGGGTAGTTATTAAACCTATCCCACTCTCTAGATACCCCTTAGCACGTCAAGGAATATTATTTGGGGGTCCAGCCATGGAGAAGAGTTTAGACACTAGGAGAAGATAAGGAACACACCCATTATCAAGAAATCACATTAGGATTCTCTTTTTAACCTGTTCCTTAAAACACTTGTGCTTAGGAAATCTATTGGAGGCAGAAGCAGTCAAGGGTAGCTTAGATTTAGGGTTAGGGTTAGGGTTAGGGTTAGCTTTAGGGTACGACTTAGTGTACGGGTTCGGGTACGGGTTCGGGTACGGCGTATGGTATGGGTTAGGGTTAGGGTTAGGTTTAGTTTGAGGGTTAGGGATCGGTATAGGGTACGGGATAGGATTAGGGTACGTGTTAGGGTTAGGGTACGCGTTAGGGTTAGGGTAGTTATTAAACCTATCCCACTCTCTAGATACCCCTTAGCACGTCAAGGGATATTATTTGTGGGTCCAGCCATGGAGAAGAGTTTAGACACTAGGAGAAGATAAGGAACACACCCATTATCCTGAAATCACAATAGGATTCTCTTTTTAACCTGTTCCTTAATACACAAGTGCTTAGGAAATCTATTGGAGGCAGAAGCAGTCAAGGGTAGCTTAGGGCTAGGGTTAGGGTTAGGGTTAGGGTTAGCGTTAGGGTTAGGGTTAGGGTACGGCTTAGGGTACGGGTTCGGGTACGGGTTCGGGTACGGCGTAGGGTATGGTTTAGGGTTAGGGTTAGGGTTAGTTTGAGGGTTAGGGCTCGGTTTAGGTTACGGGTTAGGATTAGTGTACGTGTTAAGGTTAGGGTAGAGGTTAGGGTTAGGGTACGCGTTAACGTTAGGGTAGTTATTAAACCTATCCCACTCTCTAGATACCCCTTAGCACGTCAAGGAATATTATTTGGGGGTCCAGCCATGGAGAAGAGTTTAGACACTAGGAGAAGATAAGGAACACACCCATTATCAAGAAATCACATTAGGATTCTCTTTTTAACCTGTTCCTTAAAACACTAGTGCTTAGGAAATCTATTGGAGGCAGAAGCAGTCAAGGGTAGCTTAGGGTTAGGGTTAGGGTTAGGGTTAGGTTTAGGGTACGGCTTAGGGTAAGGGTTCGGGTATGGGTTCGGGTACGGCGTAGGTTATGGGTTAGGGTTAGGGTTAGGGTTAGTTTGAGGGTTAGGGTTCGGTTTAGGGTACGGGTTAGGATTAGTGTACGTGTTAGGGTTAGGGTAGAGGTTAGGGTTAGGGTATGCGTTAGGGTTCGGGTAGTTATTAAACCTATCCCACTCTCTAGATACCCCTTAGCACGTCAAGGAATATTATTTGGGGATCCAGCCATGGAGAAGAGTTTAGACACTAGGAGAAGATAAGGAACACACCCATTATCAAGAAATCACATTAGGATTCTCTTTTTAACCTGTTCCTTAAAACACTAGTGCTTAGGAAATCTATTGGAATCAGAAGCAGTCAAGGGTAGCTTAGGGTTAGGGTTAGGGTTATTGTTAGGGTAAGGCTTAGGGTACGGGTTCGGGTACGGGTTCGTGTACGGCGTAGGGTATGGGTTTGGGTTAGGGTTAGGGTTAGTTTGAAGGTTAGGGCTCGGTTTAGGGTACGGGTTAGGATTAGGGTTCGTGTTAGGGTTAGGGTAGGGGTTAGGGTTAGGGTACGCGTTAGGGTTAGGGTAGTTATTAAACCTATCCCACTCTCTAGATACCCCTTAGCACGTCAAGGAATATTATTTGTGGGTCCAGCCATGGAGAAGAGTTTAGACACTAGGAGAAGATAAGGAACACACCCATTATCCTGAAATCACATTAGGATTCTCTTTTTAACCTGTTCCTTAATACACTAGTGCTTAGGAAATCTATTGGAGGCAGAAGCAGTCAAGGGTAGCTTAGGGTTAGCGTTACGGTTAGGGTTAGGGTTAGGGTACGGCTTAGGGTACGGGTTCGGGTACGGGTTCGGGTACGGCGTAGGGTATGGGTTAGGGTTAGGGTTAGGGTTAGTTTGAGGGTTAGGGCTCGGTTTAGTGTACGGGTTAGGATTAGTGTACGTGTTAGGGTTAGGGTAGAGGTTAGGGTTAGGGTATGCGTTAGGGTTAGGGTAGTTATTAAACCTATCCCACTCTCTAGATACCCCTTAGCACGTCAAGGAATATTATTTGGGGGTCCAGCCATGGAGAAGAGTTTAGACACTAGGAGAAGATAAGGAACACACCCATTATCAAGAAATCACATTAGGATTCTCTTTTTAACCTGTTCCTTAAAACACTAGTGCTTAGGAAATCTATTGGAGGCAGAAGCAGTCAAGGGTAGCTTAGGGTTAGGGTTAGGGTTAGGGCTAGGGTTTGGACACGGCTTAGGGTACGGGTTCGGGTACGGGTTCGTGTACGGCGTAGGGTATGGGTTTGGGTTAGTGTTAGGGTTAGTTTGAAGGTTAGGGCTCGGTTTAGGGTACGGGTTAGGATTAGGGTTCGTGTTAGGGTTAGGGTAGGGGTTAGGGTTAGGGTACGCGTTAGGGATAGGGTAGTTATTAAACCTATCCCACTCTCTAGATACCCCTTAGCACGTCAAGGAATATTATTTGGGGGTCCAGCCATGGAGAAGAGTTTAGACACTAGGAGAAGATAAAGAACACACCCATTATCCTGAAATCACATTAGGATTCTCTTTTTAACCTGTTCCTTAATACACTAGTGCTTAGGAAATCTATTGGAGGCAGAAGTAGTCAAGGGTAGCTTAGGGTTAGGGTTACGGTTAGGGTTAGGGTTAGGGTACGGCTTAGGGTACGGGTTCGGGTACGGCGTAGGGTATGGGTTAGGGTTAGGGTTAGGGTTAGTTTGAGGTTTAGGGCTCGGTTTAGGGTACGGGTTAGGATTAGGGTACGTGTTAGGGTTAGGGTAGGGGTTAGGGTTAGGGTACGCGTTAGGGTTAGGGTAGTTATTAAACCTATCCCACTCTCTAGATACCCCTTAGCACGTCAAGGAATATTATTTGGGGGTCCAGCCATGGAGAAGAGTTTAGACACTAGGAGAAGATAAGGAACACACCCATTATCAAGAAATCACATTAGGATTCTCTTTTTAACCTGTTCCTTAAAACACTAGTGCTTAGGAAATCTATTGGAGGCAGAAGCAGTCAAGGGTAGCTTAGGGTTAGGGTTAGGGTTAGGGTACGGCTTAGGGTACGGGTTCGGGAACGGGTTCGGGTATGGGTTCGGGTACGGCGTAGGGTATGGGTTAGGTTTAGGGTTAGGGTTAGTTTGAGGGTTAGGGCTCGGTTTAGGTTACGGGTTAGGATTAGGGTACGTGTTAGGGTTAGGGTAGGGGTTAGGGTTAGGGTACGCGTTAGGGTTAGGGTAGTTATTAAACCTATCCCACTCTCTAGATACCCCTTAGCACGTCAAGGAATATTATTTGGGGTCCAGCCATGGAGAAGAGTTTAGACACTAGGAGAAGATAAGGAACACACCCATTATCAAGAAATCACATTAGGATTCTCTTTTTAACCTGTTCCTTAAAACACTAGTGCTTAGGAAATCTATTGGAGGCAAAGCAGTCAAGGGTAGCTTAGGGTTAGGGTTAGGGTTATTGTTAGGGTAAGGCTTAGGGTACGGGTTCGGGTACGGCATAGGGTATGGGTTAGGGTTAGGGTTAGGGTTAGTTTGAGGGTTAGGGCTCGGTTTAGGGTACGGGTTAGGATTAGGGTTCATGTTAGGGTTAGGGTAGGGGTTAGGGTTAGGGTAGTTATTAAACCTATCCCACTCTCTAGATACCCCTTAGCACGTCAAGGAATATTATTTGGGGGTCCAGCCATGGAGAAGAGTTTAGACACTAGGAGAAGATAAGGAACACACCCATTATCAAGAAATCACATTAGGATTCTCTTTTTAACCTGTTCCTTAAAACACTAGTGCTTAGGAAATCTATTGGAGGCAGAAGCAGTCAAGGGTAGCTTAGGGTTAGGGTTAGGGTTAGGGCTAGGGTTAGGACACGGCTTAGGGTACGGGTTCGGGTACGGGTTCGTGTACGGCGTAGGGTATGGGTTTGGGTTAGTGTTAGGGTTAGTTTGAAGGTTAGGGCTCGGTTTAGGGTACGGGTTAGGATTAGGGTTCGTGTTAGGGTTAGGGTAGGGGTTAGGGTTAGGGTACGCGTTAGGGTTAGGGTAGTTATTAAACCTATCCCACTCTCTAGATACCCCTTAGCACGTCAAGGAATATTATTTGGGGGTCCAGCCATGGAGAAGAGTTTAGACACTAGGAGAAGATAAAGAACACACCCATTATCCTGAAATCACATTAGGATTCTCTTTTTAACCTATTCCTTAATACACTAGTGCTTAGGAAATCTATTGGAGGCAGAAGTAGTCAAGGGTAGCTTAGGGTTAGGGTTACGGTTAGGGTTAGGTTTAGGGTACTGCTTAGGGTACGGGTTCGGGTACGGGTTCGGGTACGGCGTAGGGTATGGGTTAGGGTTAGGGTTAGGGTTAGTTTGAGTGTTAGGGCTCGGTTTAGGGTACGGGTTAGGATTAGGGTACGTGTTAGGTTTAGGGTAGGGGTTAGGGTTAGGGTACGCGTTAGGGTTAGGGTAGTTATTAAACCTATCCCACTCCCTAGATGCCCCTTAGCACGTCAAGGAATATTATTTGGGGGACCAGCCATGGAGAAGAGTTTAGACACTAGGAGAAGATAAGGAACACACCCATTATCAAGAAATCACATTAGGATTCTCTTTTTAACCTGTTCCTTAAAACACTAGTGCTTAGGAAATCTATTGGAGGCAGAAGCAGTCAAGGGTAGCTTAGGGTTAGGGTTAGGGTTAGGGTTAGGTTTAGGGTACGGCTTAGGGTAAGGGTTCGGGTATGGGTTCGGGTACGGCGTAGGTTATGGGTTAGGGTTAGGGTTAGGGTTAGTTTGAGGGTTAGGGCTCGGTTTAGGGTACGGGTTAGGATTAGTGTACGTGTTAGGGTTAGGGTAGAGGTTAGGGTTAGGGTATGCGTTAGGGTTCGGGTAGTTATTAAACCTATCCCACTCTCTAGATACCCCTTAGCACGTCAAGGAATATTATTTGGGGATCCAGCCATGGAGAAGAGTTTAGACACTAGGAGAAGATAAGGAACACACCCATTATCAAGAAATCACATTAGGATTCTCTTTTTAACCTGTTCCTTAAAACACTAGTGCTTAGGAAATCTATTGGAGGCAGAAGCAGTCAAGGGTAGCTTAGGGTTAGGGTTAGGGTTAGGGCTAGGGTTAGGACACGGCTTAGGGTACGGGTTCGGGTACGGGTTCGTGTACGGCGTAGGGTATGGGTTTGGGTTAGTGTTAGGGTTAGTTTGAAGGTTAGGGCTCGGTTTAGGGTACGGGTTAGGATTAGGGTTCGTGTTAGGGTTAGGGTAGGGGTTAGGGTTAGGGTACGCGTTAGGGTTAGGGTAGTTATTAAACCTATCCCACTCTCTAGATACCCCTTAGCACGTCAAGGAATATTATTTGGGGGTCCAGCCATGGAGAAGAGTTTAGACACTAGGAGAAGATAAAGAACACACCCATTATCCTGAAATCACATTAGGATTCTCTATTTAACCTGTTCCTTAATACACTAGTGCTTAGGAAATCTATTGGAGGCAGAAGTAGTCAAGGGTAGCTTAGGGTTAGGGTTACGGTTAGGGTTAGGGTTAGGGTAAGGCTTAGGGTACGGGTTCGGGTACGGCGTAGGGTATGGGTTAGGGTTAGGGTTAGGGTTAGTTTGAGGTTTAGGGCTCGGTTTAGGGTACGGGTTAGGATTAGGGTACGTGTTAGGGTTAGGGTAGGGGTTAGGGTTAGGGTACGCGTTAGGGTTAGGGTAGTTATTAAACCTATCCCACTCTCTAGATACCCCTTAGCACGTCAAGTAATATTATTTGGGGGTCCAGCCATGGAGAAGAGTTTAGACACTAGGAGAAGATAAGGAACACACCCATTATCAAGAAATCACATTAGGATTCTCTTTTTAAACTGTTCCTTAAAACACTAGTGCTTAGGAAATCTATTGGAGGCAGAAGCAGTCAAGGGTAGCTTAGGGTTAGGGTTAGGGTTAGGGTACGGCTTAGGGTACGGGTTCGGGAACGGGTTCGGGTACGGGTTCGGGTACGGCGTAGGGTATGGGTTAGGTTTAGGGTTAGGGTTAGTTTGAGGGTTAGGGCTCGGTTTAGGTTACGGGTTAGGATTAGGGTACGTGTTAGGGTTAGGGTAGGGGTTAGGGTTAGGGTACGCGTTAGGGTTAGGGTAGTTATTAAACCTATCCCACTCTCTAGATACCCCTTAGCACGTCAAGGAATATTATTTGGGGGTCCAGCCATGGAGAAGAGTTTAGACACTAGGAGAAGATAAGGAACACACCCATTATCAAGAAATCACATTAGGATTCTCTTTTTAACCTGTTCCTTAAAACACTAGTGCTTAGGAAATCTATTGGAGGCAAAGCAGTCAAGGGTAGCTTAGGTTTAGGGTTAGGGTTATTGTTAGGGTAAGGCTTAGGGTACGGGTTCGGGTACGGCATAGGGTATGGGTTAGGGTTAGGGTTAGGGTTAGTTTGAGGGTTAGGGCTCGGTTTAGGGTACGGGTTAGGATTAGGGTACGTGTTAGGTTTATGGTAGGGGTTAGGGTTAGGGTACGCGTTAGGGTTAGGGTAGTTATTAATCCTATCCCACTCCCTAGATGCCCCTTAGCACGTCAAGGAATATTATTTGGGGGACCAGCCATGGAGAAGAGTTTAGACACTAGGAGAAGATAAGGAACACAGCCATTATCAAGAAATCACATTAGGATTCTCTTTTTAACCTGTTCCTTAAAACACTAGTGCTTAGGAAATCTATTGGAGGCAGAAGCAGTCAAGGGTAGCTTAGGGTTAGGGTTAGGGTTAGGGCTAGAGTTAGGGTACGGCATAGGGTACGGGTTCGGGTACGGGTTCGTGTACGGCGTAGGGTATGGGTTAGAGTTAGGGTTAGGGTTAGTTTGAAGGTTAGGGCTCGGTTTAGGTTTCGGCTTAGGATTAGGGTACGTGTTAGGGTTAGGGTAGGGGTTAGGGTTATGGTACGCGTTAGGGTTAGGGTAGTTATTAAACCTATCCCACTCTCTAGATACCCCTTAGCACGTCAAGGAATATTATTTGGGGGTCCAGCCATGGAGAAGAGTTTAGACACTAGGAGAAGATAAGGAACACACCCATTATCAAGAAATCACATTAGGATTCTCTTTTTAACCTGTTCCTTAAAACACTTGTGCTTAGGAAATCTATTGGAGGCAGAAGCAGTCAAGGGTAGCTTAGGTTTAGGGTTAGGGTTAGGGTTAGGGTTAGCTTTAGGGTTCGACTTAGTGTACGGGTTCGGGTACGGGTTCGGGTACGGCGTATGGTATGGGTTAGGGTTAGGGTTAGGTTTAGTTTGAGGGTTAGGGATCGGTTTAGGGTACGGGTTAGGATTAGGGTACGTGTTAGGGTTAGGGTACGCGTTAGGGTTAGGGTAGTTATTAAACCTATCCCACTCTCTAGATACCCCTTAGCACGTCAAGGGATATTATTTGTGGGTCCAGCCATGGAGAAGAGTTTAGACACTAGGAGAAGATAAGGAACACACCCATTATCCTGAAATCACAATAGGATTCTCTTTTTAACCTGTTCCTTAATACACAAGTGCTTAGGAAATCTATTGGAGGCAGAAGCAGTCAAGGGTAGCTTAGGGCTAGGGTTAGGGTTAGGGTTAGGGTTAGGGTTAGGGTACGGCTTAGGGTACGGGTTCGGGTACGGGTTCGGGTACGGCGTAGGGTATGGTTTAGGGTTAGGGTTAGGGTTAGTTTGAGGGTTAGGGCTCGGTTTAGGTTACGGGTTAGGATTAGTGTACGTGTTAAGGTTAGGGTAGAGGTTAGGGTTAGGGTACGCGTTAACGTTAGGGTAGTTATTAAACCTATCCCACTCTCTAGATACCCCTTAGCACGTCAAGGAATATTATTTGGGGGTCCAGCCATGGAGAAGAGTTTAGACACTAGGAGAAGATAAGGAACACACCCATTATCAAGAAATCACATTAGGATTCTCTTTTTAACCTGTTCCTTAAAACACTAGTGCTTAGGAAATCTATTGGAGGCAGAAGCAGTCAAGGGTAGCTTAGGGTTAGGGTTAGGGTTAGGGTTAGGTTTAGGGTACGGCTTAGGGTAAGGGTTCGGGTATGGGTTCGGGTACGGCGTAGGTTATGGGTTAGGGTTAGGGTTAGGGTTAGTTTGAGGGTTAGGGCTCGGTTTAGGGTACGGGTTAGGATTAGTGTACGTGTTAGGGTTAGGGTAGAGGTTAGGGTTAGGGTATGCGTTAGGGTTCGGGTAGTTATTAAACCTATCCCACTCTCTAGATACCCCTTAGCACGTCAAGGAATATTATTTGGGGATGCAGCCATGGAGAAGAGTTTAGACACTAGGAGAAGATAAGGAACACACCCATTATCAAGAAATCACATTAGGATTCTCTTTTTAACCTGTTCCTTAAAACACTAGTGCTTAGGAAATCTATTGGAGGCAGAAGCAGTCAAGGGTAGCTTAGGGTTAGGGTTAGGGTTATTGTTAGGGTAAGGCTTAGGGTACGGGTTCGGGTACGGGTTCGGGTACGGCGTAGGGTATGGGTTAGGGTTAGGGTTAGGGTTAGTTTGAGGTTTAGGGCTCGGTTTAGGGTACGGGTTAGGATTAGGGTACGTGTTAGGGTTAGGGTAGGGGTTAGGGTTAGGGTACGCGTTAGGTTTAGGGTAGTTATTAAAACTATCCCACTCTCTAGATACCCCTTAGCACGTCAAGGAATATTATTTGGGGGTCCAGCCATGGAGAAGAGTTTAGACACTAGGAGAAGATAAGGAACACACCCATTATCAAGAAATCACATTAGGATTCTCTTTTTAACCTGTTCCTTAAAACACTAGTGCTTAGGAAATCTATTGGAGGCAGAAGCAGTCAAGGGTAGCTTAGGGTTAGGGTTAGGGTTAGGGTACGGCTTAGGGTACGGGTTCGGGAACGGGTTCGGGTACGGGTTCGGGTACGGCGTAGGGTATGGGTTAGGTTTAGGGTTAGGGTTAGTTTGAGGGTTAGGGCTCGGTTTAGGTTACGGGTTAGGATTAGGGTACGTGTTAGGGTTAGGGTAGGGGTTAGGGTTAGGGTACGCATTAGGGTTAGGGTAGTTATTAAACCTATCCCACTCTCTAGATACCCCTTAGCACGTCAAGGAATATTATTTGGGGTCCAGCCATGGAGAAGAGTTTAGACACTAGGAGAAGATAAGGAACACACCCATTATCAAGAAATCACATTAGGATTCTCTTTTTAACCTGTTCCTTAAAACACTAGTGCTTAGGAAATCTATTGGAGGCAAAGCAGTCAAGGGTAGCTTAGGGTTAGGGTTAGGGTTATTGTTAGGGTAAGGCTTAGGGTACGGGTTCGGGTACGGCATAGGGTATGGGTTAGGGTTACGGTTAGGGTTAGTTTGAGGGTTAGGGCTCGGTTTAGGGTACGGGTTAGGATTAGGGTACGTGTTAGGTTTAGGGTAGGGGTTAGGGTTAGGGTACGCGTTAGGGTTAGGGTAGTTATTAAACCTATCCCACACCCTAGATGCCCCTTAGCACGTCAAGGAATATTATTTGGGGGACCAGCCATGGAGAAGAGTTTAGACACTAGGAGAAGATAAGGAACACACCCATTATCAAGAAATCACATTAGGATTCTCTTTTTAACCTGTTCCTTAAAACACTAGTGCTTAGGAAATCTATTGGAGGCAGAAGCAGTCAAGGGTAGCTTAGGGTTAGGGTTAGGGTTAGGGTTAGGGTTAGGGTTAGGGTACGGGTTCGGGTACGGGTTCGGGTACGGCGTAGGTTATGGGTTAGGGTTAGGGTTAGGGTTAGTTTGAAGGTTAGGGCTCGGTTTAGGGTACGGGTTAGGATTAGGGTTCGTGTTAGGGTTAGGGTAGGGGTTAGGGTTAGGGTACGCGTTAGGGTTAGGGTAGTTATTAAACCTATCCCACTCTCTAGATACCCCTTAGCACGTCAAGGAATATTATTTGGGGGTCCAGCCATGGAGAAGAGTTTAGACACTAGGAGAAGATAAGGAACACACACATTATCAAGAAATCACATTAGGATTCTCTTTTTAACCTGTTCCTTAAAACACTAGTGCTTAGGAAATCTATTGGAGGCAGAAGCATTCAAGGGTAGCTTAGGGTTAGGGTTAGGGTTAGGGCTAGGGTTAGGACACGGCTTAGGGTACGGGTTCGGGTACGGGTTCGTGTACGGCGTAGGGTATGGGTTTGGGTTAGGGTTAGGGTTAGTTTGAAGGTTAGGGCTCGGTTTAGGGTACGGGTTAGGATTAGGGTTCATGTTAGGGTTAGGGTAGGGGTTAGGGTTAAGGTAGTTATTAAACCTATCCCACTCTCTAGATACCCCTTAGCACGTCAAGGAATATTATTTGGGGGTCCAGCCATGGAGAAGAGTTTAGACACTAGGAGAAGATAAGGAACACACCCATTATCAAGAAATCACATTAGGATTCTCTTTTTAACCTGTTCCTTAAAACACTAGTGCTTAGGAAATCTATTGGAGGCAGAAGCAGTCAAGGGTAGCTTAGGGTTAGGGTTAGGGTTAGGGCTAGGGTTAGGACACGGCTTAGGGTACGGGTTCGGGTACGGGTTCGTGTACGGCGTAGGGTATGGGTTTGGGTTAGTGTTAGGGTTAGTTTGAAGGTTAGGGCTCGGTTTAGGGTACGGGTTAGGATTAGGGTTCGTGTTAGGGTTAGGGTAGGGGTTAGGGTTAGGGTACGCGTTAGGGTTAGGGTAGTTATTAAACCTATCCCACTCTCTAGATACCCCTTAGCACGTCAAGGAATATTATTTGGGGGTCCAGCCATGGAGAAGAGTTTAGACACTAGGAGAAGATAAAGAACACACCCATTATCCTGAAATCACATTAGGATTCTCTTTTTAACCTATTCCTTAATACACTAGTGCTTAGGAAATCTATTGGAGGCAGAAGTAGTCAAGGGTAGCTTAGGGTTAGGGTTACGGTTAGGGTTAGGTTTAGGGTACTGCTTAGGGTACGGGTTCGGGTACGGGTTCGGGTACGGCGTAGGGTATGGGTTAGGGTTAGGGTTAGGGTTAGTTTGAGTGTTAGGGCTCGGTTTAGGGTACGGGTTAGGATTAGGGTACGTGTTAGGTTTAGGGTAGGGGTTAGGGTTAGGGTACGCGTTAGGGTTAGGGTAGTTATTAAACCTATCCCACTCCCTAGATGCCCCTTAGCACGTCAAGGAATATTATTTGGGGGACCAGCCATGGAGAAGAGTTTAGACACTAGGAGAAGATAAGGAACACACCCATTATCAAGAAATCACATTAGGATTCTCTTTTTAACCTGTTCCTTAAAACACTAGTGCTTAGGAAATCTATTGGAGGCAGAAGCAGTCAAGGGTAGCTTAGGGTTAGGGTTAGGGTTAGGGTTAGGTTTAGGGTACGGCTTAGGGTAAGGGTTCGGGTATGGGTTCGGGTACGGCGTAGGTTATGGGTTAGGGTTAGGGTTAGGGTTAGTTTGAGGGTTAGGGCTCTGTTTAGGGTACGGGTTAGGATTAGTGTACGTGTTAGGGTTAGGGTAGAGGTTAGGGTTAGGGTATGCGTTAGGGTTCGGGTAGTTATTAAAGCTATCCCACTCTCTAGATACCCCTTAGCACGTCAAGGAATATTATTTGGGGATCCAGCCATGGAGAAGAGTTTAGACACTAGGAGAAGATAAGGAACACACCCATTATCAAGAAATCACATTAGGATTCTCTTTTTAACCTGTTCCTTAAAACACTAGTGCTTAGGAAATCTATTGGAGGCAGAAGCAGTCAAGGGTAGCTTAGGGTTAGGGTTAGGGTTATTGTTAGGGTAAGGCTTAGGGTACGGGTTCGGGTACGGGTTCGTGTACGGCGTAGGGTATGGGTTTGGGTTAGGGTTAGGGTTAGTTTGAAGGTTAGGGCTCGGTTTAGGGTACGGGTTAGGATTAGGGTTCGTGTTAGGGTTAGGGTAGGGGTTAGGGTTAGGGTACGCGTTAGGGTTAGGGTAGTTATTAAACCTATCCCACTCTCTAGATACCCCTTAGCACGTCAAGGAATATTATTTGGGGGTCCAGCCATGGAGAAGAGTTTAGACACTAGGAGAAGATAAGGAACACACCCATTATCCTGAAATCACATTAGGATTCTCTTTTTAACCTGTTCCTTAATACACTAGTGCTTAGGAAATCTATTGGAGGCAGAAGCAGTCAAGGGTAGCTTAGGGTTAGCGTTACGGTTAGGGTTAGGGTTAGGGTACGGCTTAGGGTACGGGTTCGGGTACGGGTTCGGTTACGGCGTAGGGTATGGGTTAGGGTTAGGGTTAGGGTTAGTTTGAGGGTTAGGGCTCGGTTTAGTGTACGGGTTAGGATTAGTGTACGTGTTAGGGTTAGGGTAGAGGTTAGGGTTAGGGTATGCGTTAGGGTTAGGGTAGTTATTAAACCTATCCCACTCTCTAGATACCCCTTAGCACGTCAAGGAATATTATTTGGGGGTCCAGCCATGGAGAAGAGTTTAGACACTAGGAGAAGATAAGGAACACACCCATTATCAAGAAATCACATTAGGATTCTCTTTTTAACCTGTTCCTTAAAACACTAGTGCTTAGGAAATCTATTGGAGGCAGAAGCAGTCAAGGGTAGCTTAGGGTTAGGGTTAGGGTTAGGGCTAGGGTTAGGACACGGCTTAGGGTACGGGTTCGGGTACGGGTTCGTGTACGGCGTAGGGTATGGGTTTGGGTTAGTGTTAGGGTTAGTTTGAAGGTTAGGGCTCGGTTTAGGGTAAGGGTTAGGATTAGGGTTCGTGTTAGGGTTAGGGTAGGGGTTAGGGTTAGGGTACGCGTTAGGGATAGGGTAGTTATTAAACCTATCCCACTCTCTAGATACCCCTTAGCACGTCAAGGAATATTATTTGGGGGTCCAGCCATGGAGAAGAGTTTAGACACTAGGAGAAGATAAAGAACACACCCATTATCCTGAAATCACATTAGGATTCTCTTTTTAACCTGTTCCTTAAAACACTAGTGCTTAGGAAATCTATTGGAGGCAGAAGCAGTCAAGGGTAGCTTAGGGTTAGGGTTAGGGTTAGGGTACGGCTTAGGGTACGGGTTCGGGAACGGGTTCGGGTACGGGTTCGGGTACGGCGTAGGGTATGGGTTAGGTTTAGGGTTAGGGTTAGTTTGAGGGTTAGGGCTCGGTTTAGGTTACGGGTTAGGATTAGGGTACGTGTTAGGGTTATGGTAGGGGTTAGGGTTAGGGTACGCGTTAGGGTTAGGGTAGTTATTAAACCTATCCCACTCTCTAGATACCCCTTAGCACGTCAAGGAATATTATTTGGGGTCCAGCCATGGAGAAGAGTTTAGACACTAGGAGAAGATAAGGAACACACCCATTATCAAGAAATCACATTAGGATTCTCTTTTTAACCTGTTCCTTAAAACACTAGTGCTTAGGAAATCTATTGGAGTCAAAGCAGTCAAGGGTAGCTTAGGGTTAGGGTTAGGGTTATTGTTAGGGTAAGGCTTAGGGTACGGGTTCGGGTACGGCATAGGGTATGGGTTAGGGTTAGGGTTAGGGTTAGTTTGAGGGTTAGGGCTCGGTTTAGGGTACGGGTTAGGATTAGGGTACGTGTTAGGTTTAGGGTAGGGGTTAGGGTTAGGGTACGCGTTAGGGTTAGGGTAGTTATTAAACCTATCCCACTCCCTAGATGCCCCTTAGCACGTCAAGGAATATTATTTGGGGGACCAGCCATGGAGAAGAGTTTAGACACTAGGAGAAGATAAGGAACACACCCATTATCAAGAAATCACATTAGGATTCTCTTTTTAACCTGTTCCTTAAAACACTAGTGCTTAGGAAATCTATTGGAGGCAGAAGCAGTCAACGGTAGCTTAGGGTTAGGGTTAGGGTTAGGGTTAGGGTTAGGGTTAGGGTACGGGTTCGGGTACGGGTTCGGGTACGGCGTAGGTTATGGGTTAGGGTTAGGGTTAGGGTTAGTTTGAAGGTTAGGGCTCGGTTTAGGGTACGGGTTAGGATTAGGGTTCGTGTTAGGGTTAGGGTAGGGGTTAGGGTTAGGGTACGCGTTAGGGTTAGGGTAGTTATTAAACCTATCCCACTCTCTAGATACCCCTTAGCACGTCAAGGAATATTATTTGGGGGTCCAGCCATGGAGAAGAGTTTAGACACTAGGAGAAGATAAGGAACACACACATTATCAAGAAATCACATTAGGATTCTCTTTTTAACCTGTTCCTTAAAACACTAGTGCTTAGGAAATCTATTGGAGGCAGAAGCATTCAAGGGTAGCTTAGGGTTAGGGTTAGCGTTAGGGCTAGGGTTAGGACACGGCTTAGGGTACGGGTTCGGGTACGGGTTCGTGTACGGCGTAGGGTATGGGTTTGGGTTAGGGTTAGGGTTAGTTTGAAGGTTAGGGCTCGGTTTAGGGTACGGGTTAGGATTAGGGTTCATGTTAGGGTTAGGGTAGGGGTTAGGGTTAGGGTAGTTATTAAACCTATCCCACTCTCTAGATACCCCTTAGCACGTCAAGGAATATTATTTGGGGGTCCAGCCATGGAGAAGAGTTTAGACACTAGGAGAAGATAAGGAACACACCCATTATCAAGAAATCACATTAGGATTCTCTTTTTAACCTGTTCCTTAAAACACTAGTGCTTAGGAAATCTATTGGAGGCAGAAGCAGTCAAGGGTAGCTTAGGGTTAGGGTTAGGGTTAGGGCTAGGGTTAGGACACGGCTTAGGGTACGGGTTCGGGTACGGGTTCGTGTACGGCGTAGGGTATGGGTTTGGGTTAGTGTTAGGGTTAGTTTGAAGGTTAGGGCTCGGTTTAGGGTACGGGTTAGGATTAGGGTTCGTGTTAGGGTTAGGGTAGGGGTTAGGGTTAGGGTACGCGTTAGGGTTAGGGTAGTTATTAAACCTATCCCACTCTCTAGATACCCCTTAGCACGTCAAGGAATATTATTTGGGGGTCCAGCCATGGAGAAGAGTTTAGACACTAGGAGAAGATAAAGAACACACCCATTATCCTGAAATCACATTAGGATTCTCTTTTTAACCTATTCCTTAATACACTAGTGCTTAGGAAATCTATTGGAGGCAGAAGTAGTCAAGGGTAGCTTAGGGTTAGGGTTACGGTTAGGGTTAGGTTTAGGGTACTGCTTAGGGTACGGGTTCGGGTACGGGTTCGGGTACGGCGTAGGGTATGGGTTAGGGTTAGGGTTAGGGTTAGTTTGAGTGTTAGGGCTCGGTTTAGGGTACGGGTTAGGATTAGGGTACGTGTTAGGTTTAGGGTAGGGGTTAGGGTTAGGGTACGCGTTAGGGTTAGGGTAGTTATTAAACCTATCCCACTCCCTAGATGCCCCTTAGCACGTCAAGGAATATTATTTGGGGGACCAGCCATGGAGAAGAGTTTAGACACTAGGAGAAGATAAGGAACACACCCATTATCAAGAAATCACATTAGGATTCTCTTTTTAACCTGTTCCTTAAAACACTAGTGCTTAGGAAATCTATTGGAGGCAGAAGCAGTCAAGGGTAGCTTAGGGTTAGGGTTAGGGTTATTGTTAGGGTAAGGCTTAGGGTCCGCGTTCGGGTACGGTTTCGGGTACGGTATAGGGTATGGGTTAGGGTTAGTGTTAGGGTTAGTTTGAGGGTTAGGGCTCGGTTTAGGGTACGGGTTAGGATTAGGGTACGTGTTAGGGTTAGGGTAGGGGTTAGGGTTAGAGTACGCGTTAGGGTTAGGGTAGTTATTAAACCTATCCCACTCTCTAGATACCCCTTAGCACGTCAAGGAATATTATTTGGGTGCCCAGCCATGCAGAAGAGTTTAGACACTAGGAGAAGATAAGGAACACACCCATTATCAAGAAATCACATTAGGATTCTCTTTTTAACCTGTTCCTTAAAACACTAGTGCTTAGGAAATCTATTGGAGGCAGAAGCAGTCAAGGGTAGCTTAGGGTTAGGGTTAGGGTTAGGGCTAGAGTTAGGGTACGGCATAGGGTACGGGTTCGGGTACGGGTTCGTGTACGGCGTAGGGTATGGGTTAGAGTTAGGGTTAGGGTTAGTTTGAAGGTTAGGGCTCGGTTTAGGTTTCGGCTTAGGATTAGGGTACGTGTTAGGGTTAGGGTAGGGCTTAGGGTTATGGTACGCGTTAGGGTTAGTGTAGTTATTAAACCTATCCCACTCTCTAGATACCCCTTAGCACGTCAAGGAATATTATTTGGGGGTCCAGCCATGGAGAAGAGTTTAGACACTAGGAGAAGATAAGGAACACACCCATTATCAAGAAATCACATTAGGATTCTCTTTTTAACCTGTTCCTTAAAACACTTGTGCTTAGGAAATCTATTGGAGGCAGAAGCAATCAAGGGTAGCTTAGGGTTAGGGTTAGGGTTAGGGTTAGGTTTAGGGTACGGCTTAGGGTACGGGTTCGTGTACGGGTTCGTGTACGGCGTAGGGTATGGGTTAGGGTTAGGGTTAGGGTTAGTTTGAAGGTTAGGGCTCGGTTTAGGGCACGGGTTAATATTAGGGTTCGTGTTAGGGTTAGGGTAGGGGTTAGGGTTAGGGTACGCGTTAAGGTTAGGGTAGTTATTAAACCTATCCCACTCTCTAGATACCCCTTAGCACGTCAAGGAATATTATTTGGGGGTCCAGCCATGGAGAAGAGTTTAGACACTAGGAGAAGATAAGGAACACACCCATTATCCTGAAATCACATTAGGATTCTCTTTTTAACCTGTTCCTTAAAACACTAGTGCTTAGGAAATCTATTGGAGGCAGAAGCAGTCAAGGGTAGCTTAGGGTTAGGGTTAGGGTTAGGGTTAGGGTTAGGGTACGGCTTAGGGTACGGGTTCGGGTACGGGTTCGCGTACGGCGTAGGGTATGGGTTAGGGTTAGGGTTAGGGTTAGTTTGAAGGTTAGGGCTCGGTTTAGGGCACGGGTTAGGATTAGGGTTCGTGTTAGGGTTAGGGTAGGGGTTAGGGTTAGGGTACGCGTTAAGCTTAGGGTAGTTATTAAACCTATCCCACTCTCTAGATACCCCTTAGCACGTCAAGGAATATTATTTGGGGGTCCAGCCATGGAGAAGATTTTAGACACTAGGAGAAGATAAGGAACACACCCATTATCCTGAAATCACATTAGGATTCTCTTTTTAACCTGTTCCTTAATACACTAGTGCTTAGGAAATCTATTGGAGGCAGAAGCAGTCAAGGGTAGCTTAGGGTTAGGGTTAGGTTTAGGGTTAGGTTTAGGGTACGGCTTAGGGTACGGGTTCGGGTAAGGGTTCGAGTACGGCGTAGGGTATGGGTTAGGGTTAGAGTTAGGGTTAATTTGAGGGTTAGGGCTCGGTTTAGGTTACGGGTTAGGATTAGTGTACGTGTTAGGGTTAAGGTAGAGGTTAGGGTTAGGGTACGCGTTAGGGTAAGGGTAGTTATTAAACCTATCCCACTCTCTAGATACCCCTTAGCACGTCAAGGAATATTATTTGGGGGTCCAGCCATGGAGAAGAGTTTAGACACTAGGAGAATATAAGGAACACACCCATTATCAAGAAATCACATTAGGATTCTCTTTTTAACCTGTTCCTTAAAACACTAGTGCTTACGAAATCTATTGGAGGCAGAAGCAGTCAAGGGTAGCTTAGAGTTATGGTTAGGGTTAGGGTTATTGTTAGGGTAAGGCTTAGGGTACGGGTTCGGGTACGGTTTCGGGTACGGTATAGGGTATGGGTTAGGGTTAGGGTTAGGGTTAGTTTGAGGGTTAGGGCTCGGTTTAGGGTACGGGTTAGGATTAGGGTACGTGTTAGGGTTAGGGTAGGGGTTAGGGTTAGGGTATGCGTTAGGGTTAGGGTATTTATTAAACCTATCCCACTCTCTAGATACCCCTTAGCACGTCAAGGAATATTATTTGGGGGTCCAGCCATGGAGAAGAGTTTAGACACTAGGAGAAGATAAGGAACACACCCGTCATCAAGAAATCACATTAGGATTCTCTTTTTAACCTGTTCCTTAAAACACTAGTGCTTAGGAAATCTATTGGAGGCAGAAGCAGTCAAGGGTAGCTTAGGGTTAGGGTTAGGGTTAGGGTACGGCTTAGGGTACGGGTTCGTGTACGGGTTCGGGTACGGTTTTGGGTATGGCGTAGGATATGGGATAGGGTTAAGGTTAGGGTTAGTTTGAGGGTTAGGGCTCGGTTTAGGGTACGGGTTAGGATTAGGGTACGTGTTAGGGTTAGGGTAGGGGTTAGGGTTAGGGTACGCGTTAGGGTTAGGGTAGTTATTAAACCTATCCCACTCTCTAGATACCCCTTAGCACGTCAAGGAATATTATTTGGGGGTCCAGCCATGGAGAAGAGTTTAGACACTAGGAGAAGATAAGGAACACACACATTATCAAGAAATCACATTAGGATTCTCTTTTTAACCTGTTCCTTAAAACACTAGTGCTTAGGAAATCTATTGGAGGCAGAAGCATTCAAGGGTAGCTTAGGGTTAGGGTTAGGGTTAGGGCTAGGGTTAGGACACGGCTTAGGGTACGGGTTCGGGTACGGGTTCGTGTACGGCGTAGGGTATGGGTTTGGGTTAGGGTTAGGGTTAGTTTGAAGGTTAGGGCTCGGTTTAGGGTACGGGTTAGGATTAGGGTTCATGTTAGGGTTAGGGTAGGGGTTAGGGTTAGGGTAGTTATTAAACCTATCCCACTCTCTAGATACCCCTTAGCACGTCAAGGAATATTATTTGGGGGTCCAGCCATGGAGAAGAGTTTAGACACTAGGAGAAGATAAGGAACACACCCATTATCAAGAAATCACATTAGGATTCTCTTTTTAACCTGTTCCTTAAAACACTAGTGCTTAGGAAATCTATTGGAGGCAGAAGCAGTCAAGGGTAGCTTAGGGTTAGGGTTAGGGTTAGGGCTAGGGTTAGGACACGGCTTAGGGTACGGGTTCGGGTACGGGTTCGTGTACGGCGTAGGGTATGGGTTTGGGTTAGTGTTAGGGTTAGTTTGAAGGTTAGGGCTCGGTTTAGGGTACGGGTTAGGATTAGGGTTCGTGTTAGGGTTAGGGTAGGGGTTAGGGTTAGGGTACGCGTTAGGGTTAGGGTAGTTATTAAACCTATCCCACTCTCTAGATACCCCTTAGCACGTCAAGGAATATTATTTGGGGGTCCAGCCATGGAGAAGAGTTTAGACACTAGGAGAAGATAAAGAACACACCCATTATCCTGAAATCACATTAGGATTCTCTTTTTAACCTATTCCTTAATACACTAGTGCTTAGGAAATCTATTGGAGGCAGAAGTAGTCAAGGGTAGCTTAGGGTTAGGGTTACGGTTAGGGTTAGGTTTAGGGTACTGCTTAGGGTACGGGTTCGGGTACGGGTTCGGGTACGGCGTAGGGTATGGGTTAGGGTTAGGGTTAGGGTTAGTTTGAGTGTTAGGGCTCGGTTTAGGGTACGGGTTAGGATTAGGGTACGTGTTAGGTTTAGGGTAGGGGTTAGGGTTAGGGTACGCGTTAGGGTTAGGGTAGTTATTAAACCTATCCCACTCCCTAGATGCCCCTTAGCACGTCAAGGAATATTATTTGGGGGACCAGCCATGGAGAAGAGTTTAGACACTAGGAGAAGATAAGGAACACACCCATTATCAAGAAATCACATTAGGATTCTCTTTTTAACCTGTTCCTTAAAACACTAGTGCTTAGGAAATCTATTGGAGGCAGAAGCAGTCAAGGGTAGCTTAGGGTTAGGGTTAGGGTTATTGTTAGGGTAAGGCTTAGGGTACGCGTTCGGGTACGGTTTCGGGTACGGTATAGGGTATGGGTTAGGGTTAGTGTTAGGGTTAGTTTGAGGGTTAGGGCTCGGTTTAGGGTACGGGTTAGGATTAGGGTACGTGTTAGGGTTAGGGTAGGGGTTAGGGTTAGAGTACGCGTTAGGGTTAGGGTAGTTATTAAACCTATCCCACTCTCTAGATACCCCTTAGCACGTCAAGGAATATTATTTGGGTGTCCAGCCATGGAGAAGAGTTTAGACACTAGGAGAAGATAAGGAACACACCCATTATCAAGAAATCACATTAGGATTCTCTTTTTAACCTGTTCCTTAAAACACTAGTGCTTAGGAAATCTATTGGAGGCAGAAGCAGTCAAGGGTAGCTTAGGGTTAGGGTTAGGGTTAGGGCTAGAGTTAGGGTACGGCATAGGGTACGGGTTCGGGTACGGGTTCGTGTACGGCGTAGGGTATGGGTTAGAGTTAGGGTTAGGGTTAGTTTGAAGGTTAGGGCTCGGTTTAGGTTTCGGCTTAGGATTAGGGTACGTGTTAGGGTTAGGGTAGGGGTTAGGGTTATGGTACGCGTTAGGGTTAGTGTAGTTATTAAACCTATCCCACTCTCTAGATACCCCTTAGCACGTCAAGGAATATTATTTGGGGGTCCAGCCATGGAGAAGAGTTTAGACACTAGGAGAAGATAAGGAACACACCCATTATCAAGAAATCACATTAGGATTCTCTTTTTAACCTGTTCCTTAAAACACTTGTGCTTAGGAAATCTATTGGAGGCAGAAGCAATCAAGGGTAGCTTAGGGTTAGGGTTAGGGTTAGGGTTAGGTTTAGGGTACGGCTTAGGGTACGGGTTCGTGTACGGGTTCGTGTACGGCGTAGGGTATGGGTTAGGGTTAGGGTTAGGGTTAGTTTGAAGGTTAGGGCTCGGTTTAGGGCACGGGTTAATATTAGGGTTCGTGTTAGGGTTAGGGTAGGGGTTAGGGTTAGGGTACGCGTTAAGGTTAGGGTAGTTATTAAACCTATCCCACTCTCTAGATACCCCTTAGCACGTCAAGGAATATTATTTGGGGGTCCAGCCATGGAGAAGAGTTTAGACACTAGGAGAAGATAAGGAACACACCCATTATCCTGAAATCACATTAGGATTCTCTTTTTAACCTGTTCCTTAAAACACTAGTGCTTAGGAAATCTATTGGAGGCAGAAGCAGTCAAGGGTAGCTTAGGGTTAGGGTTAGGGTTAGGGTTAGGGTTAGGGTACGGCTTAGGGTACGGGTTCGGGTACGGGTTCGCGTACGGCGTAGGGTATGGGTTAGGGTTAGGGTTAGGGTTAGTTTGAAGGTTAGGGCTCGGTTTAGGGCACGGGTTAGGATTAGGGTTCGTGTTAGGGTTAGGGTAGGGGTTAGGGTTAGGGTACGCGTTAAGCTTAGGGTAGTTATTAAACCTATCCCACTCTCTAGATACCCCTTAGCACGTCAAGGAATATTATTTGGGGGTCCAGCCATGGAGAAGATTTTAGACACTAGGAGAAGATAAGGAACACACCCATTATCCTGAAATCACATTAGGATTCTCTTTTTAACCTGTTCCTTAATACACTAGTGCTTAGGAAATCTATTGGAGGCAGAAGCAGTCAAGGGTAGCTTAGGGTTAGGGTTAGGTTTAGGGTTAGGTTTAGGGTACGGCTTAGGGTACGGGTTCGGGTAAGGGTTCGAGTACGGCGTAGGGTATGGGTTAGGGTTAGAGTTAGGGTTAATTTGAGGGTCAGGGCTCGGTTTAGGTTACGGGTTAGGATTAGTGTACGTGTTAGGGTTAAGGTAGAGGTTAGGGTTAGGGTACGCGTTAGGGTAAGGGTAGTTATTAAACCTATCCCACTCTCTAGATACCCCTTAGCACGTCAAGGAATATTATTTGGGGGTCCAGCCATGGAGAAGAGTTTAGACACTAGGAGAAGATAAGGAACACACCCATTATCAAGAAATCACATTAGGATTCTCTTTTTAACCTGTTCCTTAAAACACTAGTGCTTACGAAATCTATTGGAGGCAGAAGCAGTCAAGGGTAGCTTAGAGTTATGGTTAGGGTTAGGGTTATTGTTAGGGTAAGGCTTAGGGTACGGGTTCGGGTACGGTTTCGGGTACGGTATAGGGTATGGGTTAGGGTTAGGGTTAGGGTTAGTTTGAGGGTTAGGGCTCGGTTTAGGGTACGGGTTAGGATTAGGGTACGTGTTAGGGTTAGGGTAGGGGTTAGGGTTAGGGTATGCGTTAGGGTTAGGGTATTTATTAAACCTATCCCACTCTCTAGATACCCCTTAGCACGTCAAGGAATATTATTTGGGGGTCCAGCCATGGAGAAGAGTTTAGACACTAGGAGAAGATAAGGAACACACCCGTCATCAAGAAATCACATTAGGATTCTCTTTTTAACCTGTTCCTTAAAACACTAGTGCTTAGGAAATCTATTGGAGGCAGAAGCAGTCAAGGGTAGCTTAGGGTTAGGGTTAGGGTTAGGGTACGGCTTAGGGTACGGGTTCGTGTACGGGTTCGGGTACGGTTTTGGGTATGGCGTAGGATATGGGATAGGGTTAAGGTTAGGGTTAGTTTGAGGGTTAGGGCTCGGTTTAGGGTACGGGTTAGGATTAGGGTACGTGTTAGGGTTAGGGTAGGGGTTAGGGTTAGGGTACGCGTTAGGGTTAGGGTAGTTATTAAACCTATCCCACTCTCTAGATACCCCTTAGCACGTCAAGGAATATTATTTGGGGGTCCAGCCATGGAGAAGAGTTTAGACACTAGGAGAAGATAAGGAACACACCCATTATCCTGAAATCACATTAGGATTCTCTTTTTAACCTGTTCCTTAATACACTAGTGCTTAGGAAATGTATTGGAGGCAGAAGCAGTCAAGGGTAGCTTAGGGTTAGGGTTACGGTTAGGGTTAGGGTTAGGGTTATTGTTAGGGTAAGGCTTAGGGTACGGGTTCGGGTACGGCATAGGGTATGGGTTAGGGTTAGGGTTAGGGTTAGTTTGTGGGTTAGGGCTCGGTTTAGGGTACGGGTTAGGAGTAGGGTACGTGTTAGGGTTAGGGTTAGGGTACGCGTTAGGGTTAGGATAGTTATTAAACCTATCCCACTCCCTAGATACCCCTTAGCACGTCAAGGAATATTATTTGGGGGTCCAGCCATGGAGAAGAGTTTAGACAGTAGGAGAAGATAAGGAACACACCCATTATCAAGAAATCACATTAGGATTCTCTTTTTAACCTGTTCCTTAAAACACTAGTGCTTAGGAAATCTATTGGAGGCAAAGCAGTCAAGGGTAGCTTAGGGTTAGGGTTAGGGTTAGGGTTAGGGTACGGCTTAGGGTACGGGTTCGGGTACGGGTTCGTGTACGCTGTAGGGTATGGGTTAGGGTTAGGGTTAGGGTTAGTTTGAAGGTTAGGGCTCGGTTTAGGGTACGGGTTAGGATTAGGGTTCGTGTTAGGGTTAGGGTAGAGGTTAGGGTTAGGGTACGCGTTAGGGTTAGGGTAGTTATTAAACCTATCCCACTCTCTAGATACCCCTTAGCACGTCAAGGAATATTATTTGGGGGTCCAGCCATGGAGAAGAGTTTAGACACTAGGAGAAGATAAGGAACACACCCATTATCAAGAAATCACATTAGGATTCTCTTTTTAACCTGTTCCTTAAAACACTAGTGCTTAGGAAATCTATTGGAGGCAGAAGCAGTCAAGGGTAGCTTAGGGTTAGGGTTAGGGTTAGGGCTAGGGTTAGGACACGGCTTAGGGTACGGGTTCGGGTACGGGTTCGTGTACGGCGTAGGGTATGCGTTTGGGTTAGGGTTAGGATTAGTTTGAAGGTTAGGGCTCGGTTTAGGGTACGGGTTAGGATTAGGGTTCGTGTTAGGGTTAGGGTAGGGGTTAGGGTTAGGGTACGCGTTAGGTTTAGGGTAGTTATTAAACCTATCCCACTCTCTAGATACCCCTTAGCACGTCAAGGAATATTATTTGGGGGTCCAGCCATGGAGAAGAGTTTAGACACTAGGAGAAGATAAGGAACACACCCATTATCCTGAAATCACATTAGGATTCTCTTTTTAACCTGTTCCTTAATACACTAGTGCTTAGGAAATCTATTGGAGGCAGAAGCAGTCAAGGGTAGCTTAGGGTTAGGGTTAGGGTTAGGGTTAGGGTTAGGGTACGGCTTAGGGTACGGGTTCGGGTACGGGTTCGTGTACGGCGTAGGGTATGGGTTAGGGTTAGGGTTAGGGTTAGTTTGAGGGTTAGGGCTCCGTTTAGGGTACGGGTTAGGATTAGGGTTCGTGTTAGGGTTAGGGTAGGGGTTAGGGTTAGGGTACGCGTTAGGGTTAGGGTAGTTATTAAACCTATCCCACTCTCTAGATACCCCTTAGCACGTCAAGGAATATTAATTGGGGGTCCAGCCATGGAGAAGAGTTTAGACACTAGGAGAAGATAAGGAACACACCCATTATCCTGAAATCACATTAGGATTCTCTTTTTAACCTGTTCCTTAATACACTAGTGCTTAGGAAATCTATTGGAGGCAGAAGCAGTCAAGGGTAGCTTAGGGTTAGGGTTACGGTTAGGGTTAGGGTTAGGGTTATTGTTAGGGTAAGGCTTAGGGTACGGGTTCAGGTACGGCATAGGGTATGGGTTAGGGTTAGGGTTAGGGTTAGTTTGAGGGTTAGGGCTCGGTTTAGGGTACGGGTTAGGAGTAGGGTACGGGTTAGGATTAGGGTTCGTGTTAGGGTTAGGGTAGGGGTTAGGGTTAGGGTACGCGTTAGGGTTAGGGTAGTTATTAAACCTATCCCACTCCCTAGATACCCCTTAGCACGTCAAGGAATATTATTTGGGGGTCCAGCCATGGAGAAGAGTTTAGACACTAGGAGAAGATAAGGAACACACCCATTATCAAGAAATCACATTAGGATTCTCTTTTTAACCTGTTCCTTAAAACACTAGTGCTTAGGAAATCTATTGGAGGCAGAAGCAGTCAAGGGTAGCTTAGGGTTAGGGTTAGGGTTAGGGTTAGGGTTAGGATACGGCTTAGGGTACGGGTTCGGGTACGGGTTCGTGTACGGCGTAGGGTATGCGTTTGGGTTAGGGTTAGGATTAGTTTGAAGGTTAGGGCTCGGTTTAGGGTACGGGTTAGGATTAGGGTTCGTGTTAGGGTTAGGGTAGGGGTTAGGGTTAGGGTACGCGTTAGGGTTAGGGTAGTTATTAAACCTATCCCACTCTCTAGATACCCCTTAGCACGTCAAGGAATATTATTTGGGGGTCCAGCCATGGAGAAGAGTTTAGACACTAGGAGAAGATAAGGAACACACCCATTATCAAGAAATCACATTAGGATTCTCTTTTTAACCTGTTCCTTAAAACACTAGTGCTTAGGAAATCTATTGGAGGCAGAAGCAGTCAAGGGTAGCTTAGGGTTAGGGTTAGGGTTAGGGTACGGCTTAGGGTACGGGTTCGGGTAAGGGTTCGGGTACGGGTTCGGGTACGGCGTAGGGTATGGGTTAGGTTTAGGGTTAGGGTTAGTTTGAGGGTTAGGGCTCGGTTTAGGTTACGGGTTAGGATTAGGGTACGTGTTAGGGTTAGGGTAGGGGTTAGGGTTAGGGTACGCGTTAGGGTTAGGGTAGTTATTAAACCTATCCCACTCTCTAGATACCCCTTAGCACGTCAAGGAATATTATTTGGGGGTCCAGCCATGGAGAAAAGTTTAGACACTAGGAGAAGATACGGAACACACCCATTATCAAGAAATCACATTAGGATTCTCTTTTTAACCTGTTCCTTAAAACACTAGTGCTTAGGAAATCTATTGGAGGCAGAAGCAGTCAAGGGTAGCTTAGGGTTAGGGTTAGGTTTAGGGTTAGGGTTAGGGTTAGGGTTAGGGTTAGGGTACGGCTTAGTGTACGGGTTCGGGTATGGCGTAGGGTATGGGTTAGGGTTAGGGTTAGGGTTAGTTTGAGGGTTAGGGCTCGGTTTAGGTTACGGGTTAGGATTAGGGTACGTGTTAGGGTTAGGGTAGGGGTTAGGGTTAGGGTACGCGTTAGGGTTAGGGTAGTTATTAAACCTATCCCACTCTCTAGATAACCCTTAGCACGTCAAGGAATATTATTTGGGGGTCCAGCCATGGAGAAGAGTTTAGACACTAGGAGAAGATAAGGAACACACCCATTATCAAGAAATCACATTAGGATTCTCTTTTTAACCTGTTCCTTAAAACACTAGTGCTTAGGAAATCTATTGGAGGCAGAAGCAGTCAAGGGTAGCTTAGGGTTAGGGTTAGGGTTAGGGTTAGGGTTAGCTTTAGGGTACGGCTTAGGGTACGGGTTCGGGTACGGGTTCGGGTACGGCGTAGGGTATGGGTTAGGGTTAGGGTTAGGGTTAGTTTGAGGGTTAGGGCTCGGTTTAGGGTACGGGTTAGGATTAGGGTACGTGTTAGGGTTAGGGTACGCGTTAGGGTTAGGGTAGTTATTAAACCTATCCCACTCTCTAGATACCCCTTAGCACGTCAAGGAATATTATTTGGGTGTCCAGCCATGGAGAAGAGTTTAGACACTAGGAGAAGATAAGGAACACACCCATTATCAAGAAATCACATTAGGATTCACTTTTTAACCTGTTCCTTAATACACTAGTGCTTAAGAAATCTATTGGAGGCAGAAGCAGTCAAGTGTAGCTTAGGGTTAGGGTTAGGGTTAGGGTTAGGTTTAGGGTACGGCTTAGGGTACGGGTTCGGTTACGGGTTCGGGTACGGGTTCGGGTACGGCGTAGGGTATGGGTTAGGGTTAGGGTTAGGGTTAGTTTGAGGGTTAGGGCTCGGTTTAGGGTACGGGTTAGGATTAGTGTACGTGTTAGGGTTAGGGTAGAGGTTAGGGTTAGGGTATGCGTTAGGGTTAGGGTAGTTTTTAAACCTATCCCACTCTCTAGATACCCCTTAGCACGTCAAGGAATATTATTTGGGGGGCCAGCCATGGAGAAGAGTTTAGACACTAGGAGAAGATAAGGAACACACCCATTATCAAGAAATCACATTAGGATTCTCTTTTTAACCTGTTCCTTAAAACACTAGTGCTTAGGAAATCTATTGGAGGCAGAAGCAGTCAAGGGTAGCTTAGGGTTAGGGTTAGGGTTATTGTTAGGGTAAGGCTTAGGGTACGGGTTCGGGTACGGCATAGGGTATGGGTTAGGGTTAGGGTTAGGTTTAGTTTGAGGGTTAGGGCTCGGTTTAGGGTACGGGTTAGGAGTAGGGTACGTGTTAGGGTTAGGGTAGGGGTTAGGGTTAGGGTACGCGTTAGGGTTAGGGTGGTTATTAAACCTAACCCACTCCCTAGATACCCCTTAGCACGTCAAGGAATATTATTTGGGGGTGCAGCCATGGAGAAGAGTTTAGACAGTAGGAGAAGATAAGGAACACACCCATTATCAAGAAATCACATTAGGATTCTCTCTTTAACCTGTTCCTTAAAACACTAGTGCTTAGGAAATCTATTGGAGGCAGAAGCAGTCAAGGGTAGCTTAGGGTTAGGGTAAGGCTTAGGGTACGCGTTCGGGTACGGCATAGGGTATGGGTTAGGGTTAGGGTTAGGGTTAGTTTGAGGGTTAGGGCTCGGTTTAGGGTACGGGTTAGGATTAGGGTACGTGTTAGGGTTAGGGTAGGGGTTAGGGTTAGGGTACGCGTTAGGGTTAGGGTAGTTATTAAACCTATCCCACTCCCTAGATACCCCTTAGCACGTCAAGGAATATTATTTGGGGGACCAGCCATGGAGAAGAGTTTAGACAGTAGGAGAAGATAAGGAACACACCCATTATCAAGAAATCACATTAGGATTCTCTTTTTAACCTGTTCCTTAAAACACTAGTGCTTAGGAAATCTATTGGAGGAAGAAGCAGTCAAGGGTAGCTTAGGGTTAGCGTTAGGGTTAGGGCTAGGGTTAGGACACGGCTTAGGGTACGGGTTCGGGTACGGGATCGTGTACGGCGTAGGGTATGGGTTTGGGTTAGGGTTAGGGTTAGTTTGAAGTTTAGGGCTCGGTTTAGGGTACGGGTTAGGATTAGGGTTCGTGTTAGGGTTAGGGTAGGGGTTAGGGTTAGGGTACGCGTTAGGGTTAGGGTAGTTATTAAACCTATCCCACTCTCTAGATACCCCTTAGCACGTCAAGGAATATTATTTGGGGGTCCAGCCATGGAGAAGAGTTTAGACACTAGGAGAAGATAAGGAACACACCCATTATCCTGAAATCACATTAGGATTCCCTTTTTAACCTGTTCCTTAATACACTAGTGCTTAGGAAATCTATTGGAGGCAGAAGCAGTCAAGGGTAGCTTAGGGTTAGGGTTACGGTTAGGGTTAGGGTTAGGGTTATTGTTAGGGTAAGGCTTAGGGTACGGGTTCGGGTACGGCATAGTGTATGGGTTAGGGTTAGGGTTAGGGTTAGTTTGAGGGTTAGGGCTCGGTTTAGGGTACGGGTTAGGAGTAGGGTACGTGTTAGGGTTAGGGTAGGGGTTAGGGTTAGGGTACGCGTTAGGGTTAGGGTAGTTATTAAACCTATCCCACTCTCTAGATACCCCTTAGCACGTCAAGGAATATTATTTGGGGGTCCAGCCATGGAGAAGAGTTTAGACAGTAGGAGAAGATAAGGAACACACCCATTATCAAGAAATCACATTAGGATTCTCTTTTTAACCTGTTCCTTAAAACACTAGTGCTTAGGAAATCTATTGGAGGCAGAAGCAGTCAAGGGTAGCTTAGGGTTAGGGTTAGGGTTAGGGCTAGGGTTAGGACACGGCTTAGGGTACGGGTTCGGGTAAGGGTTCGTGCACGGCGTAGGGTATGGGTTTGGGTTAGGGTTAGGATTAGTTTGAAGGTTAGGGCTCGGTTTAGGGTACGGGTTAGGATTAGGGTTCGTGTTAGGGTTAGGGTAGGGGTTAGGGTTAGGGTACGCGTTAGGTTTAGGGTAGTTATTAAACCTATCCCACTCTCTTGATACCCCTTAGCACGTCAAGGAATATTATTTGGGGGTCCAGCCATGGAGAAGAGTTTAGACACTAGGAGAAGATAAGGAACACACCCATTATCCTGAAATCACATTAGGATTCTCTTTTTAACCTGTTCCTTAATACACTGGTGCTTAGGAAATGTATTGGAGGCAGAAGCAGTCAAGGGTAGCTTAGGGTTAGGGTTAGGGTTAGGGTTAGGGTTAGGGTACGGCTTAGGGTACGGGTTTGGGTACGGGTTCGTGTACGGCGTAGGGTATGGGTTAGGGTTAGGGTTAGGGTTAGTTTGAGGGTTAGGGCTCCGTTTAGGGTACGGGTTAGGATTAGGGTACGTGTTAGGGTTAGGGTAGGGGTTAGGGTTAGGGTACGCGTTAGGGTTAGGGTAGTTATTAAACCTATCCCACTCTCTAGATACCCCTTAGCACGTCAAGGAATATTATTTGGGGGTCCAGCCATGGAGAAGAGTTTAGACACTAGGAGAAGATAAGGAACACACCCATTATCAAGAAATCACATTAGGATTCTCTTTTTAACCTGTTCCTTAAAACACTAGTGCTTAGGAAATCTATTGGAGGCAGAAGCAGTCAAGGGTAGCTTAGGGTTAGGGTTAGGGTTAGGGTACGGCTTAGGGTACTGGTTCGGGTAAGGGTTCGGGTACGGGTTCGGGTACGGCGTAGGGTATGGGTTAGGTTTAGGGTTAGGGTTAGTTTGAGGGTTAGGGCTCGGTTTAGGTTACGGGTTAGGATTAGGGTACGTGTTAGGGTTAGGGTAGGGGTTAGGGTTAGGGTACGCGTTAGGGTTAGGGTAGTTATTAAACCTATCCCACTCTCTAGATACCCCTTAGCACGTCAAGGAATATTATTTGGGGGTCCAGCCATGGAGAAAATTTAGACACTAGGAGAAGATAAGGAACACACCCATTATCAAGAAATCACATTAGGATTCTGTTTTTAACCTGTTCCTTAAAACACTAGTGCTTAGGAAATCTATTGGAGGCAGAAGCAGTCAAGGGTAGCTTAGGGTTAGGGTTAGGTTTAGGGTTAGGGTTAGGGTTAGGGTTAGGGTTAGGGTACGGCTTAGTGTACGGGTTCGGGTATGGCGTAGGGTATGGGTTAGGGTTAGGGTTAGGGTTAGTTTGAGGGTTAGGGCTCGGTTTAGGTTACGGGTTAGGATTAGGGTACGTCTTAGGGTTAGGGTAGCGGTTAGGGTTAGGGTACGCGTTAGGGTTAGGGTAGTTATTAAACCTATCCCACTCTCTAGATACCCCTTAGCACGTCAAGGAATATTATTTGGGTGTCCAGCCATGGAGAAGAGTTTAGACACTAGGAGAAGATAAGGAACACACCCATTATCAAGAAATCACATTAGGATTCACTTTTTAACCTGTTCCTTAATACACTAGTGCTTAAGAAATCTATTGGAGGCAGAAGCAGTCAAGTGTATCTTAGGGTTAGGGTTAGGGTTAGGGTTAGGTTTAGGGTACGGCTTAGGGTACGGGTTCGGTTACGGGTTCGGGTACGGGTTCGGGTACGGCGTAGGGTATGGGTTAGGGTTAGGGTTAGGGTTAGTTTGAGGGTTAGGGCTCGGTTTAGGGTACGGGTTAGGATTAGTGTACGTGTTAGGGTTAGGGTAGAGGTTAGGGTTAGGGTATGCGTTAGGGTTAGGGTAGTTATTAAACCTATCCCACTCTCTAGATACCCCTTAGCACGTCAAGGAATATTATTTGGGGGGCCAGCCATGGAGAAGAGTTTAGACACTAGGAGAAGATAAGGAACACACCCATTATCAAGAAATCACATTAGGATTCTCTTTTTAACCTGTTCCTTAAAACACTAGTGCTTAGGAAATCTATTGGAGGCAGAAGCAGTCAAGGGTAGCTTAGGGTTAGGGTTAGGGTTATTGTTAGGGTAAGGCTTAGGGTACGGGTTCGGGTACGGCATAGGGTATGGGTTAGGGTTAGGGTTAGGTTTAGTTTGAGGGTTAGGGCTCGGTTTAGGGTACGGGTTAGGAATAGGGTACGTGTTAGGGTTAGGGTAGGGGTTAGGGTTAGGGTACGCGTTAGGGTTAGGGTGGTTATTAAACCTAACCCACTCCCTAGATACCCCTTAGCACGTCAAGGAATATTATTTGGGGGTGCAGCCATGGAGAAGAGTTTAGACAGTAGGAGAAGATAAGGAACACACCCATTATCAAGAAATCACATTAGGATTCTCTCTTTAACCTGTTCCTTAAAACACTAGTGCTTAGGAAATCTATTGGAGGCAGAAGCAGTCAAGGGTAGCTTAGGGTTAGGGTAAGGCTTAGGGTACGCGTTCGGGTACGGCATAGGGTATGGGTTAGGGTTAGGGTTAGGGTTAGTTTGAGGGTTAGGGCTCGGTTTAGGGTACGGGTTAGGATTAGGGTACGTGTTAGGGTTAGGGTAGGGGTTAGGGTTAGGGTACGCGTTAGGGTTAGGGTAGTTATTAAACCTATCCCACTCCCTAGATACCCCTTAGCACGTCAAGGAATATTATTTGGGGGACCAGCCATGGAGAAGAGTTTAGACAGTAGGAGAAGATAAGGAACACACCCATTATCAAGAAATCACATTAGGATTCTCTTTTTAACCTGTTCCTTAAAACACTAGTGCTTAGGAAATCTATTGGAGGAAGAAGCAGTCAAGGGTAGCTTAGGGTTAGCGTTAGGGTTAGGGCTAGGGTTAGGACACGGCTTAGGGTACGGGTTCGGGTACGGGATCGTGTACGGCGTAGGGTATGGGTTTGGGTTAGGGTTAGGGTTAGTTTGAAGTTTAGGGCTCGGTTTAGGGTACGGGTTAGGATTAGGGTTCGTGTTAGGGTTAGGGTAGGGGTTAGGGTTAGGGTACGCGTTAGGGTTAGGGTAGTTATTAAACCTATCCCACTCTCTAGATACCCCTTAGCACGTCAAGGAATATTATTTGGGGGTCCAGCCATGGAGAAGAGTTTAGACACTAGGAGAAGATAAGGAACACACCCATTATCCTGAAATCACATTAGGATTCCCTTTTTAACCTGTTCCTTAATACACTAGTGCTTAGGAAATCTATTGGAGGCAGAAGCAGTCAAGGGTAGCTTAGGGTTAGGGTTACGGTTAGGGTTAGGGTTAGGGTTATTGTTAGGGTAAGGCTTAGGGTACGGGTTCGGGTACGGCATAGTGTATGGGTTAGGGTTAGGGTTAGGGTTAGTTTGAGGGTTAGGGCTCGGTTTAGGGTACGGGTTAGGAGTAGGGTACGTGTTAGGGTTAGGGTAGGGGTTAGGGTTAGGGTACGCGTTAGGGTTAGGGTAGTTATTAAACCTATCCCACTCCCTAGATACCCCTTAGCACGTCAAGGAATATTATTTGGGGGTCCAGCCATGGAGAAGAGTTTAGACAGTAGGAGAAGATAAGGAACACACCCATTATCAAGAAATCACATTAGGATTCTCTTTTTAACCTGTTCCTTAAAACACTAGTGCTTAGGAAATCTATTGGAGGCAGAAGCAGTCAAGGGTAGCTTAGGGTTAGGGTTAGGGTTAGGTCTAGGGTTAGGATACGGCTTAGGGTACGGGTTCGGGTACGGGTTCGTGTACTGCGTAGGGTATGGGTTTGGGTTAGGGTTAGGATTAGTTTGTAGGTTAGGGCTCGGTTTAGGGTACGGGTTAGGATTAGGGTTCGTGTTAGGGTTAGGGTAGGGGTTAGGGTTAGGGTACGCGTTAGGGTTAGGGTAGATATTAAACCTATCCCACTCTCTAGATACCCCTTAGCACGTCAAGGAATATTATTTGGGGGTCCAGCCATGGAGAAGAGTTTAGACACTAGGAGAAGATAAGGAACACACCCATTATCCTGAAATCACATTAGGATTTTCTTTTTAACCTGTTCCTTAATACACTAGTGCTTAGGAAATCTATTGGAGGCAGAAGCAGTCAAGGGTAGCTTAGGGTTACGGTTACGGTGAGGGTTAGGGTTAGGGTATGGCTTAGGGTACGGGTTCGGGTACGGGTTCGGGTACGGCGTAGGGTATGGGTTAGGGTTAGGGTTAGGGTTAGTTTGAGGGTTAGGGCTCCGTTTAGGGTACGGGTTAGGATTAGGGTACGTGTTAGGGTTAGGGTAGGGGTTAGGGTTAGGGTACGCGTTAGGGTTAGGGTAGTTATTAAACCTATCCCATTCTCTAGATACCCCTTAGCACGTCAAGGAATATTATTTGGGGGTCCAGCCATGGAGAAGAGTTTAGACACTAGGAGAAGATAAGAACACACCCATTATCAAGAAATCACATTAGGATTCTCTTTTTAACCTGTTCCTTAAAACACTAGTGCTTAGGAAATCTATTGGAGGCAGAAGCAGTCAAGGGTAGCTTAGGGTTAGGGTTAGGGTTAGGGCTAGGGTTAGGACACGGCTTAGGGTACGGGTTCGGGTACGGGTTCGTGTACGGCGTAGGGTATGGGTTTGGGTTAGGGTTAGGATTAGTTTGAAGGTCAGGGCTCGGTTTAGGGTACGGGTTAGGATTAGGGTTCGTGTTAGGGTTAGGGTAGGGGTTAGGGTTAGGGTACGCGTTAGGGTTAGGGTAGTTATTAAACCTATCCCACTCTCTAGATACCCCTTAGCACGTCAAGGAATATTATTTGGGGGTCCAGCCATGGAGAAGAGTTTAGACACTAGGAGAAGATAAGGAACACACCCATTATCCTGAAATCACATTAGGATTCTCTTTTTAACCTGTTCCTTAATACACTAGTGCTTAGGAAATCTATTGGAGGCAGAAGCAGTCAAGGGTAGCTTAGGGTTAGTGTTAGGGTTAGGGCTAGGGTTAGGACACGGCTTAGGGTACGGGTTCGGGTACGGGTTCATGTACGGCGTAGGGTATGGGTTTGGGTTAGGGTTAGGGTTAGTTTGAAGGTTAGGGCTCGGTTTAGGGTACGGGTTAGGATTAGGGTTCGTGTTAGGGTTAGGGTAGGGGTTAGGGTTAGGGTACGCGTTAGGGTTAGGGTAGTTATTAAACCTATCCCACTCTCTAGATACCCCTTAGCACGTCAAGGAATATTAATTGGGGGTCCAGCCATGGAGAAGAGTTTAGACACTAGGAGAAGATAAGGAACACACCCATTATCCTGAAATCACATTAGGATTCTCTTTTTAACCTGTTCCTTAATACACTAGTGCTTAGGAAATCTATTGGAGGCAGAAGCAGTCAAGGGTAGCTTAGGGTTAGGGTTACGGTTAGGGTTAGGGTTAGGGTTATTGTTAGGGTAAGGCTTAGGGTACGGGTTCGGGTACGGCATAGGGTACGGGTTAGGGTTAGGGTTAGGGTTAGTTTGTGGGTTAGGTCTCGGTTTAGGGTACGGGTTAGGAGTAGGGTACGTGTTAGGGTTAGGGTAGGGGTTAGGGTTAGGGTACGCGTTAGGGTTAGGATAGTTATTAAACCTATCCCACTCCCTAGATACCCCTTAGCACGTCAAGGAATATTATTTGGGGGTCCAGCCATGGAGAAGAGTTTAGACAGTAGGAGAAGATAAGGAACACACCCATTATCAAGAAATCACATTAGGATTCTCTTTTTAACCTGTTCCTTAAAACACTAGTGCTTAGGAAATCTATTGGAGGCAAAGCAGTCAAGGGTAGCTTAGGGTTAGGGTTAGGGTTAGGGTTAGGGTTAGGGTACGGCTTAGGGTACGGGTTCGGGTACGGGTTCGTGTACGCTGTAGGGTATGGGTTAGGGTTAGGGTTAGGGTTAGTTTGAAGGTTAGGGCTCGGTTTAGGGTACGGGTTAGGATTAGGGTTCGTGTTAGGGTTAGGGTAGGGGTTAGGGTTAGGGTACGCGTTAGGGTTAGGGTAGTTATTAAACCTATCCCACTCTCTAGATACCCCTTAGCACGTCAAGGAATATTATTTGGGGGTCCAGCCATGGAGAAGAGTTTAGACACTAGGAGAAGATAAGGAACACACCCATTATCAAGAAATCACATTACGATTCTCTTTTTAACCTGTTCCTTAAAACACTAGTGCTTAGGAAATCTATTGGAGGCAGAAGCAGTCAAGGGTAGCTTAGGGTTAGGGTTAGGGTTAGGGCTAGGGTTAGGACACGGCTTAGGGTACGGGTTCGGGTAAGGGTTCGTGCACGGCGTAGGGTATGGGTTTGGGTTAGGGTTAGGATTAGTTTGAAGGTTAGGGCTCGGTTAAGGGTACGGGTTAGGATTAGGGTTCGTGTTAGGGTTAGGGTAGGGGTTAGGGTTAGGGTACGCGTTAGGTTTAGGGTAGTTATTAAACCTATCCCACTCTCTTGATACCCCTTAGCACGTCAAGGAATATTATTTGGGGGTCCAGCCATGGAGAAGAGTTTAGACACTAGGAGAAGATAAGGAACACACCCATTATCCTGAAATCACATTAGGATTCTCTTTTTAACCTGTTCCTTAATACACTGGTGCTTAGGAAATGTATTGGAGGCAGAAGCAGTCAAGGGTAGCTTAGGGTTAGGGTTAGGGTTAGGGTTAGGGTTAGGGTACGGCTTAGGGTACGGGTTTGGGTACGGGTTCGTGTACGGCGTAGGGTATGGGTTAGGGTTAGGGTTAGGGTTAGTTTGAGGGTTAGGGCTCCGTTTAGGGTACGGGTTAGGATTAGGGTACGTGTTAGGGTTAGGGTAGGGGTTAGGGTTAGGGTACGCGTTAGGGTTAGGGTAGTTATTAAACCTATCCCACTCTCTAGATACCCCTTAGCACGTCAAGGAATATTATTTGGGGGTCCAGCCATGGAGAAGAGTTTAGACACTAGGAGAAGATAAGGAACACACCCATTATCAAGAAATCACATTAGGATTCTCTTTTTAACCTGTTCCTTAAAACACTAGTGCTTAGGAAATCTATTGGAGGCAGAAGCAGTCAAGGGTAGCTTAGGGTTAGGGTTAGGGTTAGGGTACGGCTTAGGGTACTGGTTCGGGTAAGGGTTCGGGTACGGGTTCGGGTACGGCGTAGGGTATGGGTTAGGTTTAGGGTTAGGGTTAGTTTGAGGGTTAGGGCTCGGTTTAGGTTACGGGTTAGGATTAGGGTACGTGTTAGGGTTAGGGTAGGGGTTAGGGTTAGGGTACGCGTTAGGGTTAGGGTAGTTATTAAACCTATCCCACTCTCTAGATACCCCTTAGCACGTCAAGGAATATTATTTGGGGGTCCAGCCATGGAGAAAATTTAGACACTAGGAGAAGATAAGGAACACACCCATTATCAAGAAATCACATTAGGATTCTGTTTTTAACCTGTTCCTTAAAACACTAGTGCTTAGGAAATCTATTGGAGGCAGAAGCAGTCAAGGGTAGCTTAGGGTTAGGGTTAGGTTTAGGGTTAGGGTTAGGGTTAGGGTTAGGGTTAGGGTACGGCTTAGTGTACGGGTTCGGGTATGGCGTAGGGTATGGGTTAGGGTTAGGGTTAGGGTTAGTTTGAGGGTTAGGGCTCGGTTTAGGTTACGGGTTAGGATTAGGGTACGTCTTAGGGTTAGGGTAGCGGTTAGGGTTAGGGTACGCGTTAGGGTTAGGGTAGTTATTAAACCTATCCCACTCTCTAGATAACCCTTAGCACGTCAAGGAATATTATTTGGGGGTCCAGCCATGGAGAAGAGTTTAGACACTAGGAGAAGATAAGGAACACACCCATTATCAAGAAATCACATTAGGATTCTCTTTTTAACCTTTTCCTTAACACACTAGTGCTTAGGAAATCTATTGGAGGCAGAAGCAGTGAAGGGTAGCTTAGGGTTAGGTTTAGGGTTATTGTTAGGGTAAGGCTTAGGGTACGCGTTCGGGTACGGCATGGGTTAGGGTTAGGGTTAGGGTTAGTTTGAGGGTTAGGGCTCGGTTTAGGGTACGGGTTAGGAGTAGGGTACGTGTTAGGGTTAGGGTAGGGGTTAGGGTTAGGGTACGCGTTAGGGTTAGGGTGGTTATTAAACCTAACCCACTCCCTAGATACCCCTTAGCACGTCAAGGAATATTATTTGGGGGTGCAGCCATGGAGAAGAGTTTAGAGAGTAGGAGAAGATAAGGAACACACCCATTATCAAGAAATCACATTAGGATTCTCTCTTTAACCTGTTCCTTAAAACACTAGTGCTTAGGAAATCTATTGGAGGCAGAAGCAGTCAAGGGTAGCTTAGGGTTAGGGTTAGGGTTAGGGTTAGGTTTAGGGTTAGGGTACGGCTTAGGGTACGGGTTCGGGTACGGGTTCGTGTACGCTGTAGGGTATGGGTTAGGGTTAGGGTTAGGGTTAGTTTGAAGGTTAGGGCTCGGTTTAGGGTACGGGTTAGGATTAGGGTTCGTGTTAGGGTTAGGGTAGGGGTTAGGGTTAGGGTACGCATTAGGGTTAGGGTAGTTATTAAACCTATCCCACTCTCTAGATACCCCTTAACACGTCAAGGAATATTATTTGGGGGTCCAGCCATGGAGAAGAGTTTAGACACTAGGAGAAGATAAGGAACACACCCATTATCAAGAAATCACATTAGGATTCTCTTTTTAACCTGTTCCTTAAAACACTAGTGCTTGGGAAATCTATTGGAGGCAGAAGCAGTCAAGGGTAGCTTAGGGTTAGGGTTTGGGTTAGGGTACGGCTTAGGGTACGGGTTCGGGTACGGGTTCGGGTACGGGTTTGGGTATGGCGTAGGATATGGGTTAGGGTTAGGGTTAGGGTTAGTTTGAGGGTTAGGGCTCGGTTTAGGGTACGGGTTAGGATTAGGGTACGTGTTAGCGTGAGGGTAGGGGTTAGGGTTAGGGTACGCGTTAGGGTTAGGGTAGTTATTAAACCTATCCCACTCTCTAGATACCCCTTAGCACGTCAAGGAATATTATTTGGGGGTCCAGCCATGGAGAAAAGTTTAGACACTAGGAGAAGATAAGGAACACACCCATTATCAAGAAATCACATTAGGATTCTCTTTTTAACCTGTTCCTTAAAACACTAGTGCTTAGGAAATCTATTGGAGGCAGAAGCAGTCAAGGGTAGCTTAGGGTTAGGGTTAGGGTTATTGTTAGGGTAAGGCTTAGGGTACGCGTTCGGGTACGGCATAGGGTATGGGTTAGGGTTAGGGTTAGGGTTAGTTTGAGGGTTAGGGCTCGGTTTAGGGTACGGGTTAGGATTAGGGTACGTGTTAGGGTTAGGGTAGGGGTTAGGGTTAGGGTACGCGTTAGGGTTAGGGTAGTTATTAAACCTATCCCACTCCCTAGATACCCCTTAGCACGTCAAGGAATATTATTTGGGGGACCAGCCATGGAGAAGACTTTAGACAGTAGGAGAAGATAAGGAACACACCCATTATCAAGAAATCACATTAGGATTCTCTTTTTAACCTGTTCCTTAAAACACTAGTGCTTAGGAAATCTATTGGAGGCAGAAGCGGTCAAGGGTAGCTTAGAGTTATGGTTAGGGTTAGGGTTATTGTTAGGGTAAGGCTTAGGGTACGGGTTCGGGTACGGTTTCGGATACGGTATAGGGTATGGGTTAGGGTTAGGGTTAGGGTTAGATTGAGGGTTAGGGCTCGGTTTAGGGTACGGGTTAGGATTAGGGTACGTGTTAGGGTTAGGGTAGGGGTTAGGGTTAGGGTATGCGTTAGGGTTAGGGTATTTATTAAACCTATCCCACTCTCTAGATACCCCTTAGCACGTCAAGGAATATTATTTGGGGGTCCAGCCATGGAGAAGAGTTTAGACACTAGGAGAAGATAAGGAACACACCCGTCATCAAGAAATCACATTAGGATTCTCTTTTTAACCTGTTCCTTAAAACACTAGTGCTTAGGAAATCTATTGGAGGCAGAAGCAGTCAAGGGTAGCTTAGGGTTAGGGTTAGGGTTAGGGTACGGCTTAGGGTACGGGTTCGTGTACGGGTTCGGGTACGGTTTTGGGTATGGCGTAGGATATGGGTTAGGGTTAGGGTTAGGGTTAGTTTAAGGGATAGGGCTCGGTTTAGGGTACGGCTTAGGATTAGGGTACGTGTTAGGGTTAGGGTAGGGGTTAGGGTTAGAGTACGCGTTAGGGTTAGGGTAGTTATTAAACCTATCCCACTCTCTAGATACCCCTTAGCACGTCAAGGAATATTATTTGGGTGTCCAGCCATGGAGAAGAGTTTAGACACTAGGAGAAGATAAGGAACACACCCATTATCAAGAAATCACATTAGGATTCTCTTTTTAACCTGTTCCTTAAAACACTAGTGCTTAGGAAATCTATTGGAGGCAGAAGCAGTCAAGGGTAGCTTAGGGTTAGGGTTAGGGTTAGGGCTAGAGTTAGGGTACGGCATAGGGTACGGGTTCGGGTATGGGTTCGTGTACGGCGTAGGGTATGGGTTAGAGTTAGGGTTAGGGTTAGTTTGAAGGTTAGGGCTCGGTTTAGGTTTCGGCTTAGGATTAGGGTACGTGTTAGGGTTAGGGTAGGGGTTAGGGTTATGGTACGCGTTAGGGTTAGGGTAGTTATTAAACCTATCCCACTCTCTAGATACCCCTTAGCACGTCAAGGAATATTATTTGGGGGTCCAGCCATGGAGAAGAGTTTAGACACTAGGAGAAGATAAGGAACACACCCATTATCATGAAATCACATTAGGATTCTCTTTTTAACCTGTTCCTTAAAACACTTGTGCTTAGGAAATCTATTGGAGGCAGAAGCAGTCAAGGGTAGCTTAGGGTTAGGGTTAGGGTTAGGCTTAGGTTTAGGGTACGGCTTAGGGTACGGGTTCGTGTACGGGTTCGTGTACGGCGTAGGGTATGGGTTAGGGTTAGGGTTAGGGTTAGTTTGAGGGTTAGGGCTCGGTTTAGGGCACGGGTTAATATTAGGGTTCGTGTTAGGGTTAGGGTAGGGGTTAGGGTTAGGGTACGCGTTAAGGTTAGGGTAGTTATTAAACCTATCCCACTCTCTAGATACCCCTTAGCACGTCAAGGAATATTATTTGGGGGTCCAGCCATGGAGAAGAGTTTAGACACTAGGAGAAGATAAGGAACACACCCATTATCCTGAAATCACATTAGGATTCTCTTTTTAACCTGTTCCTTAAAACACTAGTGCTTAGGAAATCTATTGGAGGCAGAAGCAGTCAAGGGTAGCTTAGGGTTAGGGTTAGGGTTAGGGTTAGGGTTACGGTACGGCTTAGGGTACGGGTTCGGGTACGGGTTCGCGTACGGCGTAGGGTATGGGTTAGGGTTAGGGTTAGGGTTAGTTTGAAGGTTAGGGCTCGGTTTAGGGCACGGGTTAGGATTAGGGTTCGTGTTAGGGTTAGGGTAGGGGTTAGGGTTAGGGTACGCGTTAAGCTTAGGGTAGTTATTAAACCTATCCCACTCTCTAGATACCCCTTAGCACGTCAAGGAATATTATTTGGGGGTCCAGCCATGGAGAAGAGTTTAGACACTAGGAGAAGATAAGGAACACACCCATTATCCTGAAATCACATTAGGATTCTCTTTTTAACCTGTTCCTTAATACACTAGTGCTTAGGAAATCTATTGGAGGCAGAAGCAGTCAAGGGTAGCTTAGGGTTAGGGTTAGGGTTAGGGTTAGGTTTAGGGTACGGCTTAGGGTACGGGTTCGGGTAAGGGTTCGGGTACGGCGTAGGGTATGGGTTAGGGTTAGGGTTAGGGTTAATTTGAGGGTTAGGGCTCGGTTTAGGTTACGGGTTAGGATTAGTGTACGTGTTAGGGTTAAGGTAGAGGTTAGGGTTAGGGTACGCGTTAGGGTAAGGGTAGTTATTAAACCTATCCCACTCTCTAGATACCCCTTAGCACGTCAAGGAATATTATTTGGGGGTCCAGCCATGGAGAAGAGTTTAGACACTAGGAGAAGATAAGGAACACACCCGTCATCAAGAAATCACATTAGGATTCTCTTTTTAACCTGTTCCTTAAAACACTATTGCTTAGGAAATCTATTGGAGGCAGAAGCAGTCAAGGGTAGCTTAGGGTTAGGGTTAGGGTTAGGGTAGGGCTTAGGGTACGGGTTCGTGTACGGGTTCGGGTACGGTTTTGGGTATGGCGTAGGATATGGGTTAGGGTTAGGGTTAGGGTTAGTTTGAGGGTTAGGGCTCGGTTTAGGGTACGGGTTAGGATTAGGGTACGTGTTAGGGTTAGGGTAGGGGTTAGGGTTAGAGTACGCGTTAGGGTTAGGGTAGTTATTAAACCTATCCCACTCTCTAGATACCCCTTAGCACGTCAAGGAATATTATTTGGGTGTCCAGCCATGGAGAAGAGTTTAGACACTAGGAGAAGATAAGGAACACACCCATTATCAAGAAATCACATTAGGATTCTCTTTTTAACCTGTTCCTTAAAACACTAGTGCTTAGGAAATCTATTGGAGGCAGAAGCAGTCAAGGGTAGCTTAGGGTTAGGGTTAGGGTTAGGGCTAGAGTTAGGGTACGGCATAGGGTACGGTTTCGGGTACGGGTTCGTGTACGGCGTAGGGTATGGGTTAGAGTTAGGGTTAGGGTTAGTTTGAAGGTTAGGGCTCGGTTTAGGTTTCGGCTTAGGATTAGGGTACGTGTTAGGGTTAGGGTAGGGGTTAGGGTTATGGTACGCGTTAGGGTTAGGGTAGTTATTAAACCTATCCCACTCTCTAGATACCCCTTAGCACGTCAAGGAATATTATTTGGGGGTCCAGCCATGGAGAAGAGTTTAGACACTAGGAGAAGATAAGGAACACACCCATTATCAAGAAATCACATTTGGATTCTCTTTTTAACCTGTTCCTTAAAACACTTGTGCTTAGGAAATCTATTGGAGGCAGAAGCAGTCAAGGGTAGCTTAGGTTTAGGGTTAGGGTTAGGGTTAGGGTTAGCTTTAGGGTACGACTTAATGTACGGGTTCGGGTACGGGTTCGGGTACGGCGTATGGTATGGGTTAGGGTTAGGGTTAGGTTTAGTTTGAGGGTTAGGGATCGGTTTAGGGTACGCGTTAGGATTAGGGTACGTGTTAGGGTTAGGGTACGCGTTTGGGTTAGGGTAGTTATTAAACCTATCCCACTCTCTAGATACCCCTTAGCACGTCAAGGGATATTATTTGGGGGTCCAGCCATGGAGAAGAGTTTAGACACTAGGAGAAGATAAGGAACACACCCATTATCCTGAAATCACAATAGGATTCTCTTTTTAACCTGTTCCTTAATACACAAGTGCTTAGGAAATCTATTGGAGGCAGAAGCAGTCAAGGGTAGCTTAGGGCTAGTGTTAGGGTTAGGGTTAGGGTTAGCGTTAGGGTTAGGGTTAGGGTACGGCTTAGGGTACGGGTTCGGGTACGGGTTCGGGTACGGCGTAGGGTATGGTTTAGGGTTAGGGTTAGGGTTAGTTTGAGGGTTAGGGCTCGGTTTAGGTTACGGGTTAGGATTAGTGTACGTGTTAAGGTTAGGGTAGAGGTTAGGATTAGGGTACGCGTTAACGTTAGGGTAGTTATTAAACCTATCCCACTCTCTAGATACCCCTTAGCACGTCAAGGAATATTATTTGGGGGTCCAGCCATGGAGAAGAGTTTAGACACTAGGAGAAGATAAGGAACACACCCATTATCAAGAAATCACATTAGGATTCTCTTATAACCTGTTCCTTAAAACACTAGTGCTTAGGAAATCTATTGGAGGCAGAAGCAGTCAAGGGTAGCTTAGGGTTAGGGTTAGGGTTAGGGTTAGGTTTAGGGTACGGCTTAGTGTAAGGGTTCGGGTATGGGTTCGGGTACGGCGTAGGTTATGGGTTAGGGTTAGGGTTAGGGTTAGTTTGAGGGTTAGGGCTCGGTTTAGGGTACGGGTTAGGATTAGTGTACGTGTTAGGGTTAGGGTAGAGGTTAGGGTTAGGGTATGCGTTAGGGTTCGGGTAGTTATTAAACCTATCCCACTCTCTAGATACCCCTTAGCACGTCAAGGAATATTATTTGGGGATCCAGCCATGGAGAAGAGTTTAGACACTAGGAGAAGATAAGGAACACACCCATTATCAAGAAATCACATTAGGATTCTCTTTTTAACCTGTTCCTTAAAACACTAGTGCTTAGGAAATCTATTGGAGGCAGAAGCAGTCAAGGGTAGCTTAGGGTTAGGGTTAGGGTTATTGTTAGGGTAAGGCTTAGGGTACGGGTTCGGGTACGGGTTCGTGTACGGCGTAGGGTATGGGTTTGGGTTAGGGTTAGGGTTAGTTTGAAGGTTAGGGCTCGGTGTAGGGTACGGGTTAGGATTAGGGTTCGTGTTAGGGTTAGGGTAGGGGTTAGGGTTAGGGTACGCGTTAGGGTTAGGGTAGTTATTAAACCTATCCCACTCTCTAGATACCCCTTAGCACGTCAAGGAATATTATTTGGGGGTCCAGCCATGGAGAAGAGTTTAGACACTAGGAGAAGATAAGGAACACACCCATTATCCTGAAATCACATTAGGATTCTCTTTTTAACCTGTTCCTTAATACACTAGTGCTTAGGAAATCTATTGGAGGCAGAAGCAGTCAAGGGTAGCTTAGGGTTAGGGTTAGGGTTAGGGTTATTGTTAGGGTACGGCTTAGGGTACGGGTTCGGGTACGGGTTCGGGTACGGCGTAGGGTATGGGTTAGGGTTAGGGTTAGGGTTAGTTTGAGGGTTAGGGCTCGGTTTAGTGTACGGGTTAGGATTAGTGTACGTGTTAGGGTTAGGGTAGAGGTTAGGGTTAGGGTATGCGTTAGGGTTAGGGTAGTTATTAAACCTATCCCACTCTCTAGATACCCCTTAGCACGTCAAGGAATATTATTTGGGGGTCCAGCCATGGAGAAGAGTTTAGACACTAGGAGAAGATAAGGAACACACCCATTATCAAGAAATCACATTAGGATTCTCTTTTTAACCTGTTCCTTAAAACACTAGTGCTTAGGAACTCTATTGGAGGCAGAAGCACTCAAGGGTAGCTTAGGGTTAGGGTTAGGGTTAGGGCTAGGGTTAGGACACGGCTTAGGGTACGGGTTCGGGTACGGGTTCGTGTACGGCGTAGGGTATGGGTTTGGGTTAGTGTTAGGGTTAGTTTGAAGGTTAGGGCTCGGTTTAGGGTACGGGTTAGGATTAGGGTTCGTGTTAGGGTTAGGGTAGGGGTTAGGGTTAGGGTACGCGTTAGGGTTAGGGTAGTTATTAAACCTATCCCACTCTCTAGATACCCCTTAGCACGTCAAGGAATATTATTTGGGGGTCCAGCCATGGAGAAGAGTTTAGACACTAGGAGAAGATAAAGAACACACCCATTATCCTGAAATCACATTAGGATCCTCTTTTTAACCTGTTCCTTAATACACTAGTGCTTAGGAAATCTATTGGAGGCAGAAGTAGTCAAGGGTAGCTTAGGGTTAGGGTTACGGTTAGGGTTAGGGTTAGGGTACGGCTTAGGGTACGGGTTCGGGTACGGCGTAGGGTATGGGTTAGGGTTAGGGTTAGGGTTAGTTTGAGGTTTAGGGCTCGGTTTAGGGTACGGGTTAGGATTAGGGTACGTGTTAGGGTTAGGGTAGGGGTTAGGGTTAGGGTACGCGTTAGGGTTAGGGTAGTTACTAAACCTATCCCACTCTCTAGATACCCCTTAGAACGTCAAGGAATATTATTTGGGGGTCCAGCCATGGAGAAGAGTTTAGACACTAGGAGAAGATAAGGAACACACCCATTATCAAGAAATCACATTAGGATTCTCTTTTTAACCTGTTCCTTAAAACACTAGTGCTTAGGAAATCTATTGGAGGCAGAAGCAGTCAAGGGTAGCTTAGGGTTAGGGTTAGGGTTAGGGTACGGCTTAGGGTACGGGTTCGGGAACGGGTTCGGGTACGGGTTCGGGTACGGCGTAGGGTATGGGTTAGGTTTAGGGTTAGGGTTAGTTTGAGGGTTAGGGCTCGGTTTAGGTTACGGGTTAGGATTAGGGTACGTGTTAGGGTTAGGGTAGGGGTTAGGGTTAGGGTACGCGTTAGGGTTAGGGTAGTTATTAAACCTATCCCACTCTCTAGATACCCCTTAGCACGTCAAGGAATATTATTTGGGGGTCCAGCCATGGAGAAGAGTTTAGACACTAGGAGAAGATAAGGAACACACCCATTATCAAGAAATCACATTAGGATTCTCTTTTTAACCTGTTCCTTAAAACACTAGTGCTTAGGAAATCTATTGGAGGCAAAGCAGTCAAGGGTAGCTTAGGGTTAGGGTTAGGGTTATTGTTAGGGTAAAGCTTAGGGTTAGGGTTAGGGTTAGGGTTAGGGTTAGGGTTAGGGTACGGTTTCGGGTACGGGTTCGTGTACGGCGTAGGTTATGGGTTAGGGTTAGGGTTAGGGTTAGTTTGAAGGTTAGGGCTCGGATTAGGGTACGGGTTAGGATTAGGGTTCGTGTTAGGGTTAGGGTAGGGGTTAGGGTTAGGGTATGCGTTAGGGTTAGGGTAGTTATTAAACCTATCCCACTCTCTAGATACCCCTTAGCACGTCAAGGAATATTATTTGGGGGTCCAGCCATGGAGAAGAGTTTAGACACTAGGAGAAGATAAGGAACACACACATTATCAAGAAATCACATTAGGATTCTCTTTTTAACCTGTTCCTTAAAACACTAGTGCTTAGGAAATCTATTGGAGGCAGAAGCATTCAAGGGTAGCTTAGGGTTAGGGTTAGGGTTAGGGCTAGGGTTAGGACACGTCTTAGGGTACGGGTTCGGGTACGGGTTCGTGTACGGCGTAGGGTATGGGTTTGGGTTAGGGTTAGGGTTAGTTTGAAGGTTAGGGCTCGGTTTAGGGTACGGGTTAGGATTAGGGTTCGTGTTAGGGTTAGGGTAGGGGTTAGGGTTAGGGTAGTTATTAAACCTATCCCACTCTCTAGATACCCCTTAGCACGTCAAGGAATATTATTTGGGGGTCCAGCCATGGAGAAGAGTTTAGACACTAGGAGAAGATAAGGAACACACCCATTATCAAGAAATCACATTAGGATTCTCTTTTTAACCTGTTCCTTAAAACACTAGTGCTTAGGAAATCTATTGGAGGCAGAAGCAGTCAAGGGTAGCTTAGGGTTAGGGTTAGGGTTAGGGCTAGGGTTAGGACACGGCTTAGGGTACGGGTTCGGGTACGGGTTCGTGTACGGCGTAGGGTATGGGTTTGGGTTAGTGTTAGGGTTAGTTTGAAGGTTAGGGCTCGGTTTAGGGTACGGGTTAGGATTAGGGTTCGTGTTAGGGTTAGGGTAGGGGTTAGGGTTAGGGTACGCGTTAGGGTTAGGGTAGTTATTAAACCTATCCCACTCTCTAGATACCCCTTAGCACGTCAAGGAATATTATTTGGGGGTCCAGCCATGGAGAAGAGTTTAGACACTAGGAGAAGATAAAGAACACACCCATTATCCTGAAATCACATTAGGATTCTCTTTTTAACCTGTTCCTTAATACACTAGTGCTTAGGAAATCTATTGGAGGCAGAAGTAGTCAAGGGTAGCTTAGGGTTAGGGTTACGGTTAGGGTTAGGTTTAGGGTACGGCTTAGGGTACGGGTTCGGGTACGGGTTCGGGTACGGCGTAGGGTATGGGTTAGGGTTAGGGTTAGGGTTAGTTTGAGTGTTAGGGCTCGGTTTAGGGTACGGGTTAGGATTAGGGTACGTGTTAGGTTTAGGGTAGGGGTTAGGGTTAGGGTACGCGTTAGGGTTAGGGTAGTTATTAAACCTATCCCACTCCCTAGATGCCCCTTAGCACGTCAAGGAATATTATTTGGGGGACCAGCCATGGAGAAGAGTTTAGACACTAGGAGAAGATAAGGAACACACCCATTATCAAGAAATCACATTAGGATTCTCTTTTTAACCTGTTCCTTAAAACACTAGTGCTTAGGAAATCTATTGGAGGCAGAAGCAGTCAAGGGTAGCTTAGGGTTAGGGTTAGGTTTAGGGTTAGGGTTACGGTTAGGGTTAGGGTACGGGTTCGGGTACGGGTTCGTGTACGGCGTAGGTTATGGGTTAGGGTTAGGGTTAGGGTTAATTTGAAGGTTAGGGCTCGGTTTAGGGTACGGGTGAGGATTAGGGTTCGTGTTAGGGTTAGGGTAGGGGTTAGGGTTAGGGTACGCGTTAGGGTTAGGGTAGTTATTAAACCTATCCCACTCTCTAGATACCCCTTAGCACGTCAAGGAATATTATTTGGGGGTCCAGCCATGGAGAAGAGTTTAGACACTAGGAGAAGATAAGGAACACACCCATTATCAAGAAATCACATTAGGATTCTCTTTTTAACCTTTTCCTTAAAACACTAGTGCTTAGGAAATCTATTGGAGGCAGAAGCAGTCAAGGGTAGCTTAGAGTTATGGTTAGGGTTAGGGTTATTGTTAGGGTAAGGCTTAGGGTACGGGTTCGGGTACGGTTTCGGGTACGGTATAGGGTATGGGTTAGGGTTAGTGTTAGGGTTAGTTTGAGGGTTAGGGCTCGGTTTAGGGTACGGGTTAGGATTAGGGTACGTGTTAGGGTTAGGGTAGGGGTTAGGGTTAGAGTATGCGTTAGGGATAGGGTAGTTATTAAACCTATCCCACTCTCGAGATAACCCTTAGCACGTCAAGGAATATTATTTGGGTGTCCAGCCATGGAGAAGAATTTAGACACTAGGAGAAGATAAGGAACACACACATTATCAAGAAATCACATTAGGATTCTCTTTTTAACCTGTTCCTTAAAACACTAGTGCTTAGGAAATCTATTGGAGGCAGAAGCAGTCAAGGGTAGCTTAGGGTTAGGGTTAGGGTTAGGGCTAGAGTTAGGGTACGGCATAGGGTACGGGTTCGGGTACGGGTTCGTGTACGGCGTAGGGTATGGGTTAGAGTTAGGGTTAGGGTTAGTTTGAAGGTTAGGGCTCGGTTTAGGGCACGGGTTAGGATTAGGGTTCGTGTTAGGGTTAGGGTAGGGGTTAGGGTTAGGGTACGCGTTAGGGTTAGGGTAGTTATTAAACCTATCCCACTCTCTAGATACCCCTTAGCACGTCAAGGAATATTATTTGGGGGTCCAGCCATGGAGAAGATTTTAGACACTAGGAGAAGATAAGGAACACACCCATTATCCTGAAATCACATTAGGATTCTCTTTTTAACCTGTTCCTTAATACACTAGTGCTTAGGAAATCTATTGGAGGCAGAAGCAGTCAAGGGTAGCTTAGGGTTAGGGTTAGGGTTAGGGCTAGGGTTAGGACACGGCTTAGGGTACGGGTTCGGGTACGGGTTCATGTACGGCGTAGGGTATGGGTTTGGGTTAGGGTTAGGGTTAGTTTGAAGGTTAGGGCTCGGTTTAGGGTACGGGTTAGGATTAGGGTTCGTGTTAGGGTTAGGGTAGGGGTTAGGGTTAGGGTACGCGTTAGGGTTAGGGTAGTTATTAAACCTATCCCACTATCTAGATACCCCTTAGCACGTCAAGGAATATTAATTGGGGGTCCAGCCATGGAGAAGAGTTTAGACACTAGGAGAAGATAAGGAACACACCCATTATCCTGAAATCACATTAGGATTCTCTTTTTAACCTGTTCCTTAATACACTAGTGCTTAGGAAATCTATTGGAGGCAGAAGCAGTCAAGGGTAGCTTAGGGTTAGGGTTACGGTTAGGGTTAGGGTTAGGGTTATTGTTAGGGTAAGGCTTAGGGTACGGGTTCGGGTACGGCATAGGGTATGGGTTAGGGTTAGGGTTAGGGTTAGTTTGTGGGTTAGGTCTCGGTTTAGGGTACGGGTTAGGAGTAGGGTACGTGTTAGGGTTAGGGTAGGGGTTAGGGTTAGGGTACGCGTTAGGGTTAGGATAGTTATTAAACCTATCCCACTCCCTAGATACCCCTTAGCACGTCAAGGAATATTATTTGGGGGTCCAGCCATGGAGAAGAGTTTAGACAGTAGGAGAAGATAAGGAACACACACATTATCAAGAAATCACATTAGGATTCTCTTTTTAACCTGTTCCTTAAAACACTAGTGCTTAGGAAATCTATTGGAGGCAGAAGCATTCAAGGGTAGCTTAGGGTTAGGGTTAGTGTTAGGGCTAGGGTTAGGACACGGCTTAGGGTACGGGTTCGGGTACGGGTTCGTGTACGGCGTAGGGTATGGGTTTGGGTTAGGGTTAGGGTTAGTTTGAAGGTTAGGGCTCGGTTTAGGGTACGGGTTAGGATTAGGGTTCGTGTTAGGGTTAGGGTAGGGGTTAGGGTTAGGGTAGTTATTAAACCTATCCCACTCTCTAGATACCCCTTAGCACGTCAAGGAATATTATTTGGGGGTCCAGCCATGGAGAAGAGTTTAGACACTAGGAGAAGATAAGGAACACACCCATTATCCTGAAATCACATTAGGATTCTCTTTTTAACCTGTTCCTTAATACACTAGTGCTTAGGAAATGTATTGGAGGCAGAAGCAGTCAAGGGTAGCTTAGGGTTAGGGTTAGGGTTAGGGTTAGGGTTAGGGTACGGCTTAGGGTACGGGTTTGGGTACGGGTTCGTGTACGGCGTAGGGTATGGGTTAGGGTTAGTGTTAGGGTTAGTTTGAGGGTTAGGGCTCCGTTTAGGGTACGGTTTAGGATTAGGGTACGTGTTAGGGTAGGGGTTAGGGTTAGGGTACGCGTTAGGGTTAGGGTAGTTATTAAACCTATCCCACTCTCTAGATACCCCTTAGCACGTCAAGGAATATTATTTGGGGGTCCAGCCATGGAGAAGAGTTTAGACACTAGGAGAAGATAAGGAACACACCCATTATCAAGAAATCACATTAGGATTCTCTTTTTAACCTGTTCCTTAAAACACTAGTGCTTAGGAAATCTATTGGAGGCAGAAGCAGTCAAGGGTAGCTTAGGGTTAGGGTTAGGGTTAGGGTACGGCTTAGGGTACTGGTTCGGGTAAGGGTTCGGGTACGGGTTCGGGTACGGCGTAGGGTATGGGTTAGGTTTAGGGTTAGGGTTAGGGTTAGGGTTAGGGTTAGGGTAAGGCTTAGGGTACGGGTTCGGGTACGGTTTCGGGTACGGTATATGGTATGGGTTAGGATTAGGGTTAGGGTTAGTTTGAGGGTTAGGGCTCGGTTTAGGGTACGGGTTAGGATTAGGGTACGTGTTAGGGTTAGGGTAGGGGTTAGGGTTAGGGTATGCGTTAGGGTTAGGGTATTTATTAAACCTATCCCACTCTCTAGATACCCCTTAGCACGTCAAGGAATATTATTTGGGGGTCCAGCCATGGAGAAGAGTTTAGACACTAGGAGAAGATAAGGAACACACCCGTCATCAAGAAATCACATTAGGATTCTCTTTTTAACCTGTTCCTTAAAACACTAGTGCTTAGGAAATCTATTGGAGGCAGAAGCAGTCAAGGGTAGCTTAGGGTTAGGGTTAGGATTAGGGTACGGCTTAGGGTACGGGTTCGTGTACGGGTTCGGGTACGGTTTTGGGTATGGCGTAGGATATGGGTTAGGGTTAGGGTTAGGGTTAGTTTGAGGGTTAGGGCTCGGTTTAGGGTACGGGTTAGGATTAGGGTACGTGTTAGGGTTAGGGTAGGGGTTAGGGTTAGAGTACGCGTTAGGGTTAGGGTAGTTATTAAACCTATCCCACTCTCTAGATACCCCTTAGCACGTCAAGGAATATTATTTGGGTGTCCAGCCATGGAGAAGAGTTTAGACACTAGGAGAAGATAAGGAACACACCCATTATCAAGAAATCACATTAGGATTCTCTTTTTAACCTGTTCCTTAAAACACTAGTGCTTAGGAAATCTATTGGAGGCAGAAGCAGTCAAGGGTAGCTTAGGGTTAGGGTTAGGGTTAGGGCTAGAGTTAGGGTACGGCATAGGGTACGGGTTCGGGTACGGGTTCGTGTACGGCGTAGGGTATGGGTTAGAGTTAGGGTTAGGGTTAGTTTGAAGGTTAGGGCTCGGTTTAGGGCACGGGTTAATATTAGGGTTCGTGTTAGGGTTAGGGTAGGGGTTAGGGTTAGGGTACGCGTTAAGGTTGGGGTAGTTATTAAACCTATCCCACTCTCTAGATACCCCTTAGCACGTCAAGGAATATTATTTGGGGGTCCAGCCATGGAGAAGAGTTTAGACACTAGGAGAAGATAAGGAACACACCCATTATCCTGAAATCACATTAGGATTCTCTTTTTAACCTGTTTCTTAAAACACTTGTGCTTAGGAAATCTATTGGAGGCAGAAGCAGTCAAGGGTAGCTTAGGGTTAGGGTTAGGGTTAGGGTTAGGGTTAGGGTACGGCTTAGGGTACGGGTTCGGGTACGGGTTCGCGTACGGCGTAGGGTATGGGTTAGGGTTAGGGTTAGGGTTAGTTTGAAGGTTAGGGCTCGGTTTAGGGCACGGGTTAGGATTAGGGTTCGTGTTAGGGTTAGGGTAGGGGTTAGGGTTAGGGTACGCGTTAAGCTTAGGGTAGTTATTAAACCTATCCCACTCTGTAGATACCCCTTAGCACGTCAAGGAATATTATTTGGGGATCCAGCCATGGAGAAGAGTTTAGACACTAGGAGAAGATAAGGAACACACCCATTATCCTGAAATCACATTAGGATTCTCTTTTTAACCTGTTCCTTAATACACTAGTGCTTAGGAAATCTATTGGAGGCAGAAGCAGTCAAGGGTAGCTTAGGGTTAGGGTTAGGGTTAGGGTTAGGTTTAGGGTACGGCTTAGGGTACGGGTTCGGGTAAGGGTTCGGGTACGGCGTAGGGTATGGGTTAGGGTTAGGGTTAGGGTTAATTTGAGGGTTAGGGCTCGGTTTAGGTTACGGGTTAGGATTAGTGTACGTGTTAGGGTTAAGGTAGAGGTTAGGGTTAGGGTACGCGTTAGGGTAAGGGTAGTTATTAAACCTATCCCACTCTCTAGATACCCCTTAGCACGTCAAGGAATATTATTTGGGGGTCCAGCCATGGAGAAGAGTTTAGACACTAGGAGAAGATAAGGAACACACCCATTATCAAGAAATCACATTAGGATTCTCTTTTTAACCTGTTCCTTAAAACACTTGTGCTTAGGAAATCTATTGGAGGCAGAAGCAGTCAAGGGTAGCTTAGAGTTATGGTTAGGGTTAGGGTTATTGTTAGGGTAAGGCTTAGGGTACGGGTTCGGGTACGGTTTCGGGTACGGTATAGGGTATGGGTTAGGGTTAGGGTTAGGGTTAGTTTGAGGGTTAGGGCTCGGTTTAGGGTACGGGTTAGGATTAGGGTACGTGTTAGGGTTAGGGTAGGGGTTAGGGTTAGGGTATGCGTTAGGGTTAGGGTATTTATTAAACCTATCCCACTCTCTAGATACCCCTTAGCACGTCAAGGAATATTATTTGGGGGTCCAGCCATGGAGAAGAGTTTAGACACTAGGAGAAGATAAGGAACACACCCGTCATCCAGAAATCACATTAGGATTCTCTTTTTAACCTGTTCCTTAAAACACTATTGCTTAGGAAATCTACTGGAGGCAGAAGCAGTCAAGGGTAGCTTAGGGTTAGGGTTAGGGTTAGGGTAGGGCTTAGGGTACGGGTTCGTGTACGGGTTCGGGTACGGTTTTGGGTATGGCGTAGGATATGGGTTAGGGTTAGTGTTAGGGTTAGTTTGAGGGTTAAGGCTCGGTTTAGGGTACGGGTTAGGATTAGGGTACGTGTTAGGGTTAGGGTAGGGGTTAGGGTTAGAGTACGCGTTAGGGTTAGGGTAGTTATTAAACCTATCCCACTCTCGAGATACCCCTTAGCACGTCAAGGAATATTATTTGGGTGTCCAGCCATGGAGAAGAGTTTAGACACTAGGAGAAGATAAGGAACACACCCATTATCAAGAAATCACATTAGGATTCTCTTTTTAACCTGTTCCTTAAAACACTAGTGCTTAGGAAATCTATTGGAGGCAGAAGCAGTCAAGGGTAGCTTAGGGTTAGGGTTAGGGTTAGGGCTAGAGTTAGGGTACGGCATAGGGTACGGGTTCGGGTACGGGTTCGTGTACGGCGTAGGGTATGGGTTAGAGTTAGGGTTAGGGTTAGTTTGAAGGTTAGGGCTCGGTTTAGGTTTCGGCTTAGGATTAGGGTACGTGTTAGGGTTAGGGTAGGGGTTAGGGTTATGGTACGCGTTAGGGTTAGGGTAGTTATTAAACCTATCCCACTCTCTAGATACCCCTTAGCACGTCAAGGAATATTATTTGGGGGTCCAGCCATGGAGAAGAGTTTAGACACTAGGAGAAGATAAGGAACACACCCATTATCAAGAAATCACATTAGGATTCTCTTTTTAACCTGTTCCTTAAAACACTTGTGCTTAGGAAATCTATTGGAGGCAGAAGCAGTCAAGGGTAGCTTAGGTTTAGGGTTAGGGTTAGGGTTAGGGTTAGCTTTAGGGTACGACTTAGTGTACGGGTTCGGGTACGGGTTCGGGTACGGCGTATGGTATGGGTTAGGGTTAGGGTTAGGTTTAGTTTGAGGGTTAGGGATCGGTTTAGGGTACGGGTTAGGATTAGGGTACGTGTTAGGGTTAGGGTACGCGTTAGGGTTAGGGTAGTTATTAAACCTATCCCACTCTCTAGATACCCCTTAGCACGTCAAGGGATATTATTTGGGGGTCCAGCCATGGAGAAGAGTTTAGACACTAGGAGAAGATAAGGAACACACCCATTATCCTGAAATCACAATAGGATTCTCTTTTTAACCTGTTCCTTAATACACAAGTGCTTAGGAAATCTATTGGAGGCAGAAGCAGTCAAGGGTAGCTTAGGGCTAGGGTTAGGGTTAGGGTTAGGGTTAGCGTTAGGGTTAGGGTTAGGGTACGGCTTAGGGTACGGGTTCGGGTACGGGTTCGGGTACGGCGTAGGGTATGGTTTAGGGTTAGGGTTAGGGTTAGTTTGAGGGTTAGGGCTCGGTTTAGGTTACGGGTTAGGATTAGTGTACGTGTTAAGGTTAGGGTAGAGGTTAGGGTTAGGGTACGCGTTAACGTTAGGGTAGTTATTAAACCTATCCCACTCTCTAGATACCCCTTAGCACGTCAAGGAATATTATTTGGGGGTCCAGCCATGGAGAAGAGTTTAGACACTAGGAGAAGATAAGGAACACACCCATTATCAAGAAATCACATTAGGATTCTCTTATAACCTGTTCCTTAAAACACTAGTGCTTAGGAAATCTATTGGAGGCAGAAGCAGTCAAGGGTAGCTTAGGGTTAGGGTTAGGGTTAGGGTTAGGTTTAGGGTACGGCTTAGGGTAAGGGTTCGGGTATGGGTTCGGGTACGGCGTAGGTTATGGGTTAGGGTTAGGGTTAGGGTTAGTTTGAGGGTTAGGGCTCGGTTTAGGGTACGGGTTAGGATTAGTGTACGTGTTAGGGTTAGGGTAGAGGTTAGGGTTAGGGTATGCGTTAGGGTTCGGGTAGTTATTAAACCTATCCCACTCTCTAGATACCCCTTAGCACGTCAAGGAATATTATTTGGGGATCCAGCCATGGAGAAGAGTTTAGACACTAGGAGAAGATAAGGAACACACCCATTATCAAGAAATCACATTAGGATTCTCTTTTTAACCTGTTCCTTAAAACACTAGTGCTTAGGAAATCTATTGGAGGCAGAAGCACTCAAGGGTAGCTTAGGGTTAGGGTTAGGGTTAGGGCTAGGGTTAGGACACGGCTTAGGGTACGGGTTCGGGTACGGGTTCGTGTACGGCGTAGGGTATGGGTTTGGGTTAGTGTTAGGGTTAGTTTGAAGGTTAGGGCTCGGTTTAGGGTACGGGTTAGTATTAGGGTTCGTGTTAGGGTTAGGGTAGGGGTTAGGGTTAGGGTACGCGTTAGGGTTAGGGTAGTTATTAAACCTATCCCACTCTCTAGATACCCCTTAGCACGTCAAGGAATATTATTTGGGGGTCCAGCCATGGAGAAGAGTTTAGACACTAGGAGAAGATAAGGAACACACCCATTATCCTGAAATCACATTAGGATTCTCTTTTTAACCTGTTCCTTAATACACTAGTGCTTAGGAAATCTATTGGAGGCAGAAGTAGTCAAGGGTAGCTTAGGGTTAGGGTTACGGTTAGGGTTAGGGTTAGGGTACGGCTTAGGGTACGGGTTCGGGTACGGCGTAGGGTATGGGTTAGGGTTAGGGTTAGGGTTAGTTTGAGGTTTAGGGCTCGGTTTAGGGTACGGGTTAGGATTAGGGTACGTGTTAGGGTTAGGGTAGGGGTTAGGGTTAGGGTACGCATTAGGGTTAGGGTAGTTACTAAACCTATCCCACTCTCTAGATACCCCTTAGAACGTCAAGGAATATTATTTGGGGGTCCAGCCATGGAGAAGAGTTTAGACACTAGGAGAAGATAAGGAACACACCCATTATCAAGAAATCACATTAGGATTCTCTTTTTAACCTGTTCCTTAAAACACTAGTGCTTAGGAAATCTATTGGAGGCAGAAGCAGTCAAGGGTAGCTTAGGGTTAGGGTTAGGGTTAGGGTACGGCTTAGGGTACGGGTTCGGGAACGGGTTCGGGTACGGGTTCGGGTACGGCGTAGGGTATGGGTTAGGTTTAGGGTTAGGGTTAGTTTGAGGGTTAGGGCTCGGTTTAGGTTACGGGTTAGGATTAGGGTACGTGTTAGGGTTAGGGTAGGGGTTAGGGTTAGGGTACGCGTTAGGGTTAGGGTAGTTATTAAACCTATCCCACTCTCTAGATACCCCTTAGCACGTCAAGGAATATTATTTGGGGGTCCAGCCATGGAGAAGAGTTTAGACACTAGGAGAAGATAAGGAACACACCCATTATCAAGAAATCACATTAGGATTCTCTTTTTAACCTGTTCCTTAAAACACTAGTGCTTAGGAAATCTATTGGAGGCAGAAGCAGTCAAGGGTAGCTTAGGGTTAGGGTTAGGGTTAGGGCTAGAGTTAGGGTACGGCATAGGGTACGGGTTCGGGTACGGGTTCGTGTACGGCGTAGGGTATGGGTTAGAGTTAGGGTTAGGGTTAGTTTGAAGGTTAGGGCTCGGTTTAGGGCACGGGTTAATATTAGGGTTCGTGTTAGGGTTAGGGTAGGGGTTAGGGTTAGGGTACGCGTTAAGGTTGGGGTAGTTATTAAACCTATCCCACTCTCTAGATACCCCTTAGCACGTCAAGGAATATTATTTGGGGGTCCAGCCATGGAGAAGAGTTTAGACACTAGGAGAAGATAAGGAACACACCCATTATCCTGAAATCACATTAGGATTCTCTTTTTAACCTGTTCCTTAAAACACTTGTGCTTAGGAAATCTATTGGAGGCAGAAGCAGTCAAGGGTAGCTTAGGGTTAGGGTTAGGGTTAGGGTTAGGGTTAGGGTACGGCTTAGGGTACGGGTTCGGGTACGGGTTCGCGTACGGCGTAGGGTATGGGTTAGGGTTAGGGTTAGGGTTAGTTTGAAGGTTAGGGCTCGGTTTAGGGCACGGGTTAGGATTAGGGTTCGTGTTAGGGTTAGGGTAGGGGTTAGGGTTAGGGTACGCGTTAAGCTTAGGGTAGTTATTAAACCTATCCCACTCTGTAGATACCCCTTAGCACGTCAAGGAATATTATTTGGGGATCCAGCCATGGAGAAGAGTTTAGACACTAGGAGAAGATAAGGAACACACCCATTATCCTGAAATCACATTAGGATTCTCTTTTTAACCTGTTCCTTAATACACTAGTGCTTAGGAAATCTATTGGAGGCAGAAGCAGTCAAGGGTAGCTTAGGGTTAGGGTTAGGGTTAGGGTTAGGTTTAGGGTACGGCTTAGGGTACGGGTTCGGGTAAGGGTTCGGGTACGGCGTAGGGTATGGGTTAGGGTTAGGGTTAGGGTTAATTTGAGGGTTAGGGCTCGGTTTAGGTTACGGGTTAGGATTAGTGTACGTGTTAGGGTTAAGGTAGAGGTTAGGGTTAGGGTACGCGTTAGGGTAAGGGTAGTTATTAAACCTATCCCACTCTCTAGATACCCCTTAGCACGTCAAGGAATATTATTTGGGGGTCCAGCCATGGAGAAGAGTTTAGACACTAGGAGAAGATAAGGAACACACCCATTATCAAGAAATCACATTAGGATTCTCTTTTTAACCTGTTCCTTAAAACACTTGTGCTTAGGAAATCTATTGGAGGCAGAAGCAGTCAAGGGTAGCTTAGAGTTATGGTTAGGGTTAGGGTTATTGTTAGGGTAAGGCTTAGGGTACGGGTTCGGGTACGGTTTCGGGTACGGTATAGGGTATGGGTTAGGGTTAGGGTTAGGGTTAGTTTGAGGGTTAGGGCTCGGTTTAGGGTACGGGTTAGGATTAGGGTACGTGTTAGGGTTAGGGTAGGGGTTAGGGTTAGGGTATGCGTTAGGGTTAGGGTATTTATTAAACCTATCCCACTCTCTAGATACCCCTTAGCACGTCAAGGAATATTATTTGGGGGTCCAGCCATGGAGAAGAGTTTAGACACTAGGAGAAGATAAGGAACACACCCGTCATCCAGAAATCACATTAGGATTCTCTTTTTAACCTGTTCCTTAAAACACTATTGCTTAGGAAATCTACTGGAGGCAGAAGCAGTCAAGGGTAGCTTAGGGTTAGGGTTAGGGTTAGGGTAGGGCTTAGGGTACGGGTTCGTGTACGGGTTCGGGTACGGTTTTGGGTATGGCGTAGGATATGGGTTAGGGTTAGTGTTAGGGTTAGTTTGAGGGTTAAGGCTCGGTTTAGGGTACGGGTTAGGATTAGGGTACGTGTTAGGGTTAGGGTAGGGGTTAGGGTTAGAGTACGCGTTAGGGTTAGGGTAGTTATTAAACCTATCCCACTCTCGAGATACCCCTTAGCACGTCAAGGAATATTATTTGGGTGTCCAGCCATGGAGAAGAGTTTAGACACTAGGAGAAGATAAGGAACACACCCATTATCAAGAAATCACATTAGGATTCTCTTTTTAACCTGTTCCTTAAAACACTAGTGCTTAGGAAATCTATTGGAGGCAGAAGCAGTCAAGGGTAGCTTAGGGTTAGGGTTAGGGTTAGGGCTAGAGTTAGGGTACGGCATAGGGTACGGGTTCGGGTACGGGTTCGTGTACGGCGTAGGGTATGGGTTAGAGTTAGGGTTAGGGTTAGTTTGAAGGTTAGGGCTCGGTTTAGGTTTCGGCTTAGGATTAGGGTACGTGTTAGGGTTAGGGTAGGGGTTAGGGTTATGGTACGCGTTAGGGTTAGGGTAGTTATTAAACCTATCCCACTCTCTAGATACCCCTTAGCACGTCAAGGAATATTATTTGGGGGTCCAGCCATGGAGAAGAGTTTAGACACTAGGAGAAGATAAGGAACACACCCATTATCAAGAAATCACATTAGGATTCTCTTTTTAACCTGTTCCTTAAAACACTTGTGCTTAGGAAATCTATTGGAGGCAGAAGCAGTCAAGGGTAGCTTAGGTTTAGGGTTAGGGTTAGGGTTAGGGTTAGCTTTAGGGTACGACTTAGTGTACGGGTTCGGGTACGGGTTCGGGTACGGCGTATGGTATGGGTTAGGGTTAGGGTTAGGTTTAGTTTGAGGGTTAGGGATCGGTTTAGGGTACGGGTTAGGATTAGGGTACGTGTTAGGGTTAGGGTACGCGTTAGGGTTAGGGTAGTTATTAAACCTATCCCACTCTCTAGATACCCCTTAGCACGTCAAGGGATATTATTTGGGGGTCCAGCCATGGAGAAGAGTTTAGACACTAGGAGAAGATAAGGAACACACCCATTATCCTGAAATCACAATAGGATTCTCTTTTTAACCTGTTCCTTAATACACAAGTGCTTAGGAAATCTATTGGAGGCAGAAGCAGTCAAGGGTAGCTTAGGGCTAGGGTTAGGGTTAGGGTTAGGGTTAGCGTTAGGGTTAGGGTTAGGGTACGGCTTAGGGTACGGGTTCGGGTACGGGTTCGGGTACGGCGTAGGGTATGGTTTAGGGTTAGGGTTAGGGTTAGTTTGAGGGTTAGGGCTCGGTTTAGGTTACGGGTTAGGATTAGTGTACGTGTTAAGGTTAGGGTAGAGGTTAGGGTTAGGGTACGCGTTAACGTTAGGGTAGTTATTAAACCTATCCCACTCTCTAGATACCCCTTAGCACGTCAAGGAATATTATTTGGGGGTCCAGCCATGGAGAAGAGTTTAGACACTAGGAGAAGATAAGGAACACACCCATTATCAAGAAATCACATTAGGATTCTCTTATAACCTGTTCCTTAAAACACTAGTGCTTAGGAAATCTATTGGAGGCAGAAGCAGTCAAGGGTAGCTTAGGGTTAGGGTTAGGGTTAGGGTTAGGTTTAGGGTACGGCTTAGGGTAAGGGTTCGGGTATGGGTTCGGGTACGGCGTAGGTTATGGGTTAGGGTTAGGGTTAGGGTTAGTTTGAGGGTTAGGGCTCGGTTTAGGGTACGGGTTAGGATTAGTGTACGTGTTAGGGTTAGGGTAGAGGTTAGGGTTAGGGTATGCGTTAGGGTTCGGGTAGTTATTAAACCTATCCCACTCTCTAGATACCCCTTAGCACGTCAAGGAATATTATTTGGGGATCCAGCCATGGAGAAGAGTTTAGACACTAGGAGAAGATAAGGAACACACCCATTATCAAGAAATCACATTAGGATTCTCTTTTTAACCTGTTCCTTAAAACACTAGTGCTTAGGAAATCTATTGGAGGCAGAAGCACTCAAGGGTAGCTTAGGGTTAGGGTTAGGGTTAGGGCTAGGGTTAGGACACGGCTTAGGGTACGGGTTCGGGTACGGGTTCGTGTACGGCGTAGGGTATGGGTTTGGGTTAGTGTTAGGGTTAGTTTGAAGGTTAGGGCTCGGTTTAGGGTACGGGTTAGTATTAGGGTTCGTGTTAGGGTTAGGGTAGGGGTTAGGGTTAGGGTACGCGTTAGGGTTAGGGTAGTTATTAAACCTATCCCACTCTCTAGATACCCCTTAGCACGTCAAGGAATATTATTTGGGGGTCCAGCCATGGAGAAGAGTTTAGACACTAGGAGAAGATAAGGAACACACCCATTATCCTGAAATCACATTAGGATTCTCTTTTTAACCTGTTCCTTAATACACTAGTGCTTAGGAAATCTATTGGAGGCAGAAGTAGTCAAGGGTAGCTTAGGGTTAGGGTTACGGTTAGGGTTAGGGTTAGGGTACGGCTTAGGGTACGGGTTCGGGTACGGCGTAGGGTATGGGTTAGGGTTAGGGTTAGGGTTAGTTTGAGGTTTAGGGCTCGGTTTAGGGTACGGGTTAGGATTAGGGTACGTGTTAGGGTTAGGGTAGGGGTTAGGGTTAGGGTACGCATTAGGGTTAGGGTAGTTACTAAACCTATCCCACTCTCTAGATACCCCTTAGAACGTCAAGGAATATTATTTGGGGGTCCAGCCATGGAGAAGAGTTTAGACACTAGGAGAAGATAAGGAACACACCCATTATCAAGAAATCACATTAGGATTCTCTTTTTAACCTGTTCCTTAAAACACTAGTGCTTAGGAAATCTATTGGAGGCAGAAGCAGTCAAGGGTAGCTTAGGGTTAGGGTTAGGGTTAGGGTACGGCTTAGGGTACGGGTTCGGGAACGGGTTCGGGTACGGGTTCGGGTACGGCGTAGGGTATGGGTTAGGTTTAGGGTTAGGGTTAGTTTGAGGGTTAGGGCTCGGTTTAGGTTACGGGTTAGGATTAGGGTACGTGTTAGGGTTAGGGTAGGGGTTAGGGTTAGGGTACGCGTTAGGGTTAGGGTAGTTATTAAACCTATCCCACTCTCTAGATACCCCTTAGCACGTCAAGGAATATTATTTGGGGGTCCAGCCATGGAGAAGAGTTTAGACACTAGGAGAAGATAAGGAACACACCCATTATCAAGAAATCACATTAGGATTCTCTTTTTAACCTGTTCCTTAAAACACTAGTGCTTAGGAAATCTATTGGAGGCAAAGCAGTCAAGGGTAGCTTAGGGTTAGGGTTAGGGTTATTGTTAGGGTAAGGCTTAGGGTACGGGTTCGGGTACGGCATAGGGTATGGGTTAGGGTTAGGGTTAGGGTTAGTTTGAGGGTTAGGGCTCGGTTTAGGATACGGGTTAGGATTAGGGTACGTGTTAGGTTTAGGGTAGGGGTTAGGGTTAGGGTACGCGTTAGGGTTAGGGTAGTTATTAAACCTATCCCACTCCCTAGATGCCCCTTAGCACGTCAAGGAATATTATTTGGGGGACCCGCCATGGAGAAGAGTTTAGACACTAGGAGAAGATAAGGAACACACCCATTATCAAGAAATCACATTAGGATTCTCTTTTTAACCTGTTCCTTAAAACACTAGTGCTTAGGAAATCTATTGGAGGCAGAAGCAGTCAAGGGTAGCTTAGGGTTAGGGTTAGGGTTAGGGTTAGGGTTAGGGTACGGGTTCGGGTACGGGTTCGTGTACGGCGTAGGTTATGGGTTAGGGTTAGGGTTAGGGTTAGTTTGAAGGTTAGGGCTCGGTTTAGGGTACGGGTTAGGATTAGGGTTCGTGTTAGGGTTAGGGTAGGGGTTAGGGTTAGGGTACGCGTTAGGGTTAGGGTAGTTATTAAACCTATCCCACTCTCTAGATACCCCATAGCACGTCAAGGAATATTATTTGGGGGTCCAGCCATGGAGAAGAGTTTAGACACTAGGAGAAGATAAGGAACACACACATTATCAAGAAATTACATTAGGATTCTCTTTTTAACCTGTTCCTTAATACACTAGTGCTTAGGAAATCTATTGGAGGCAGAAGCATTCAAGGGTAGCTTAGGGTTAGGGTTAGGGTTAGGGCTAGGGTTAGGACACGGCTTAGGGTACGGGTTCGGGTACGGGTTCGTGTACGGCGTAGGGTATGGGTTTGGGTTAGGGTTAGGGTTAGTTTGAAGGTTAGGGCTCGGTTTAGGGTACGGGTTAGGATTAGGGTTCGTGTTAGGGTTAGGGTAGGGGTTAGGGTTAGGGTAGTTATTAAACCTATCCCACTCTCTAGATACCCCTTAGCACGTCAAGGAATATTATTTGGGGGTCCAGCCATGGAGAAGAGTTTAGACACTAGGAGAAGATAAGGAACACACCCATTATCAAGAAATCACATTAGGATTCTCTTTTTAACCTGTTCCTTAAAACACTAGTGCTTAGGAAATCTATTGGAGGCAGAAGCAGTCAAGGGTAGCTTAGGGTTAGGGTTAGGGTTAGGGCTAGGGTTAGGACACGGCTTAGGGTACGGGTTCGGGTACGGGTTCGTGTACGGCGTAGGGTATGGGTTTGGGTTAGTGTTAGGGTTAGTTTGAAGGTTAGGGCTCGGTTTAGGGTACGGGTTAGGATTAGGGTTCTTGTTAGGGTTAGGGTAGGGGTTAGGGTTAGGGTACGCGTTAGGGTTAGGGTAGTTATTAAACCTATCCCACTCTCTAGATACCCCTTAGCACGTCAAGGAATATTATTTGGGGGTCCAGCCATGGAGAAGAGTTTAGACACTAGGAGAAGATAAAGAACACACCCATTATCCTGAAATCACATTAGGATTCTCTTTTTAACCTGTTCCTTAATACACTAGTGCTTAGGAAATCTATTGGAGGCAGAAGTAGTCAAGGGTAGCTTAGGGTTAGGGTTACTGTTAGGGTTAGGTTTAGGGTACGGCTTAGGGTACGGGTTCGGGTACGGATTCGGGTACGGCGTAGGGTATGGGTTAGGGTTAGGGTTAGGGTTAGTTTGAGTGTTAGGGCTCGGTTTAGGGTACGGGTTAGGATTAGGGTACGTGTTAGGTTTAGGGTAGGGGTTAGGGTTAGGGTACGCGTTAGGGTTAGGGTAGTTATTAAACCTATCCCACTCCCTAGATGCCCCTTAGCACGTCAAGGAATATTATTTGGGGGACCAGCCATGGAGAAGAGTTTAGACACTAGGAGAAGATAAGGAACACACCCATTATCAAGAAATCACATTAGGATTCTCTTTTTAACCTGTTCCTTAAAACACTAGTGCTTAGGAAATCTATTGGAGGCAGAAGCAGTCAAGGGTAGCTTAGGGTTAGGGTTAGGGTTACGGTTAGGGTTAGGGTACGGGTTCGGGTACGGGTTCGTGTACGGCGTAGGTTATGGGTTAGGGTTAGGTTTAGGGTTAGTTTGAAGGTTAGGGCTCGGTTTAGGGTACGGGTTAGGATTAGGGTTCGTGTTAGGGTTAGGGTAGGGGTTAGGGTTAGGGTACGCGTTAGGGTTAGGGTAGTTATTAAACCTATCCCACTCTCTAGATACCCCTTAGCACGTCAAGGAATATTATTTGGGGGTCCAGCCATGGAGAAGAGTTTAGACACTAGGAGAAGATAAGGAACACACCCATTATCAAGAAATCACATTAGGATTCTCTCTTTAACCTGTTCCTTAAAACACTAGTACTTAGGAAATCTATTGGAGGCAGAAGCAGTCAAGGGTAGCTTAGGGTTAGGGTTAGGGTTAGGGTTAGGGTTAGGGTAAGGCTTAGGGTACGGGTTCGGGTACGGTTTCGGGTACGGTATAGGGTATGGGTTAGGATTAGTGTTAGGGTTAGTTTGAGGGTTAGGGCTCGGTTTAGGGTACGGGTTAGGATTAGGGTACGTGTTAGGGTTAGGGTAGGGGTTAGGGTTAGGGTATGCGTTAGGGTTAGGGTATTTATTAAACCTATCCCACTCTCTAGATACCCCTTAGCACGTCAAGGAATATTATTTGGGGGTCCAGCCATGGAGAAGAGTTTAGACACTAGGAGAAGATAAGGAACACACCCGTCATCAAGAAATCACATTAGGATTCTCTTTTTAACCTGTTCCTTAAAACACTAGTGCTTAGGAAATCTATTGGAGGCAGAAGCAGTCAAGGGTAGCTTAGGGTTAGGGTTAGGTTTAGGGTACGGCTTAGGGTACGGGTTCGGGTAAGGGTTCGGGTACGGCGTAGGGTATGGGTTAGGGTTAGGGTTAGGGTTAATTTGAGGGTTAGGGCTCGGTTTAGGTTACGGGTTAGGATTAGTGTACGTGTTAGGGTTAAGGTAGAGGTTAGGGTTAGGGTACGCGTTAGGGTAAGGGTAGTTATTAAACCTATCCCACTCTCTAGATACCCCTTAGCACGTCAAGGAATATTATTTGGGGGTCCAGCCATGGAGAAGAGTTTAGACACTAGGAGAAGATAAGGAACACACCCATTATCAAGAAATCACATTAGGATTCTCTTTTTAACCTGTTCCTTAAAACACTAGTGCTTACGAAATCTATTGGAGGCAGAAGCAGTCAAGGGTAGCTTAGAGTTATGGTTAGGGTTAGGGTTATTGTTAGGGTAAGGCTTAGGGTACGGGTTCGGGTACGGTTTCGGGTACGGTATAGGGTATGGGTTAGGGTTAGGGTTAGGGTTAGTTTGAGGGTTAGGGCTCGGTTTAGGGTACGGGTTAGGATTAGGGTACGTGTTAGGGTTAGGGTAGGGGTTAGGGTTAGGGTATGCGTTAGGGTTAGGGTATTTATTAAACCTATCCCACTCTCTAGATACCCCTTAGCACGTCAAGGAATATTATTTGGGGGTCCAGCCATGGAGAAGAGTTTAGACACTAGGAGAAGATAAGGAACACACCCGTCATCCAGAAATCACATTAGGATTCTCTTTTTAACCTGTTCCTTAAAACACTATTGCTTAGGAAATCTACTGGAGGCAGAAGCAGTCAAGGGTAGCTTAGGGTTAGGGTTAGGGTTAGGGTAGGGCTTAGGGTACGGGTTCGTGTACGGGTTCGGGTACGGTTTTGGGTATGGCGTAGGATATGGGTTAGGGTTAGTGTTAGGGTTAGTTTGAGGGTTAGGGCTCGGTTTAGGGTACGGGTTAGGATTAGGGTACGTGTTAGGGTTAGGGTAGGGGTTAGGGTTAGAGTACGCGTTAGGGTTAGGGTAGTTATTAAACCTATCCCACTCTCGAGATACCCCTTAGCACGTCAAGGAATATTATTTGGGTGTCCAGCCATGGAGAAGAGTTTAGACACTAGGAGAAGATAAGGAACACACCCATTATCAAGAAATCACATTAGGATTCTCTTTTTAACCTGTTCCTTAAAACACTAGTGCTTAGGAAATCTATTGGAGGCAGAAGCAGTCAAGGGTAGCTTAGGGTTAGGGTTAGGGTTAGGGCTAGAGTTAGGGTACGGCATAGGGTACGGGTTCGGGTACGGGTTCGTGTACGGCGTAGGGTATGGGTTAGAGTTAGGGTTAGGGTTAGTTTGAAGGTTAGGGCTCGGTTTAGGTTTCGGCTTAGGATTAGGGTACGTGTTAGGGTTAGGGTAGGGGTTAGGGTTATGGTACGCGTTAGGGTTAGGGTAGTTATTAAACCTATCCCACTCTCTAGATACCCCTTAGCACGTCAAGGAATATTATTTGGGGGTCCAGCCATGGAGAAGAGTTTAGACACTAGGAGAAGATAAGGAACACACCCATTATCAAGAAATCACATTAGGATTCTCTTTTTAACCTGTTCCTTAAAACACTTGTGCTTAGGAAATCTATTGGAGGCAGAAGCAGTCAAGGGTAGCTTAGGTTTAGGGTTAGGGTTAGGGTTAGGGTTAGCTTTAGGGTACGACTTAGTGTACGGGTTCGGGTACGGGTTCGGGTACGGCGTATGGTATGGGTTAGGGTTAGGGTTAGGTTTAGTTTGAGGGTTAGGGATCGGTTTAGGGTACGGGTTAGGATTAGGGTACGTGTTAGGGTTAGGGTACGCGTTAGGGTTAGGGTAGTTATTAAACCTATCCCACTCTCTAGATACCCCTTAGCACGTCAAGGGATATTATTTGGGGGTCCAGCCATGGAGAAGAGTTTAGACACTAGGAGAAGATAAGGAACACACCCATTATCCTGAAATCACAATAGGATTCTCTTTTTAACCTGTTCCTTAATACACAAGTGCTTAGGAAATCTATTGGAGGCAGAAGCAGTCAAGGGTAGCTTAGGGCTAGGGTTAGGGTTAGGGTTAGGGTTAGCGTTAGGGTTAGGGTTAGGGTACGGCTTAGGGTACGGGTTCGGGTACGGGTTCGGGTACGGCGTAGGGTATGGTTTAGGGTTAGGGTTAGGGTTAGTTTGAGGGTTAGGGCTCGGTTTAGGTTACGGGTTAGGATTAGTGTACGTGTTAAGGTTAGGGTAGAGGTTAGGGTTAGGGTACGCGTTAACGTTAGGGTAGTTATTAAACCTATCCCACTCTCTAGATACCCCTTAGCACGTCAAGGAATATTATTTGGGGGTCCAGCCATGGAGAAGAGTTTAGACACTAGGAGAAGATAAGGAACACACCCATTATCAAGAAATCACATTAGGATTCTCTTATAACCTGTTCCTTAAAACACTAGTGCTTAGGAAATCTATTGGAGGCAGAAGCAGTCAAGGGTAGCTTAGGGTTAGGGTTAGGGTTAGGGTTAGGTTTAGGGTACGGCTTAGGCTAAGGGTTCGGGTATGGGTTCGGGTACGGCGTAGGTTATGGGTTAGGGTTAGGGTTAGGGTTAGTTTGAGGGTTAGGGCTCGGTTTAGGGTACGGGTTAGGATTAGGGTTCGTGTTAGGGTTAGGGTAGGGGTTAGGGTTAGGGTACGCGTTAGGGTTAGGGTAGTTATTAAACCTATCCCACTCTCTAGATACCCCTTAGCACGTCAAGGAATATTATTTGGGGGTCCAGCCATGGAGAAGAGTTTAGACACTAGGAGAAGATAAAGAACACACCCATTATCCTGAAATCACATTAGGATTCTCTTTTTAACCTGTTCCTTAATACACTAGTGCTTAGGAAATCTATTGGAGGCAGAAGTAGTCAAGGGTAGCTTAGGGTTAGGGTTACGGTTAGGGTTAGGGTTAGGGTACGGCTTAGGGTACGGGTTCGGGTACGGCGTAGGGTATGGGTTAGGGTTAGGGTTAGGGTTAGTTTGAGGTTTAGGGCTCGGTTTAGGGTACGGGTTAGGATTAGGGTACGTGTTAGGGTTAGGGTAGGGGTTAGGGTTAGGGTACGCGTTAGGGTTAGGGTAGTTACTAAACCTATCCCACTCTCTAGATACCCCTTAGAACGTCAAGGAATATTATTTGGGGGTCCAGCCATGGAGAAGAGTTTAGACACTAGGAGAAGATAAGGAACACACCCATTATCAAGAAATCACATTAGGATTCTCTTTTTAACCTGTTCCTTAAAACACTAGTGCTTAGGAAATCTATTGGAGGCAGAAGCAGTCAAGGGTAGCTTAGGGTTAGGGTTAGGGTTAGGGTACGGCTTAGGGTACGGGTTCGGGAACGGGTTCGGGTACGGGTTCGGGTACGGCGTAGGGTATGGGTTAGGTTTAGGGTTAGGGTTAGTTTGAGGGTTAGGGCTCGGTTTAGGTTACGGGTTAGGATTAGGGTACGTGTTAGGGTTAGGGTAGGGGTTAGGGTTAGGGTACGCGTTAGGGTTAGGGTAGTTATTAAACCTATCCCACTCTCTAGATACCCCTTAGCACGTCAAGGAATATTATTTGGGGGTCCAGCCATGGAGAAGAGTTTAGACACTAGGAGAAGATAAGGAACACACCCATTATCAAGAAATCACATTAGGATTCTCTTTTTAACCTGTTCCTTAAAACACTAGTGCTTAGGAAATCTATTGGAGGCAAAGCAGTCAAGGGTAGCTTAGGGTTAGGGTTAGGGTTATTGTTAGGGTAAGGCTTAGGGTACGGGTTCGGGTACGGCATAGGGTATGGGTTAGGGTTAGGGTTAGGGTTAGTTTGAGGGTTAGGGCTCGGTTTAGGATACGGGTTAGGATTAGGGTACGTGTTAGGTTTAGGGTAGGGGTTAGGGTTAGGGTACGCGTTAGGGTTAGGGTAGTTATTAAACCTATCCCACTCCCTAGATGCCCCTTAGCACGTCAAGGAATATTATTTGGGGGACCCGCCATGGAGAAGAGTTTAGACACTAGGAGAAGATAAGGAACACACCCATTATCAAGAAATCACATTAGGATTCTCTTTTTAACCTGTTCCTTAAAACACTAGTGCTTAGGAAATCTATTGGAGGCAGAAGCAGTCAAGGGTAGCTTAGGGTTAGGGTTAGGGTTAGGGTTAGGGTTAGGGTACGGGTTCGGGTACGGGTTCGTGTACGGCGTAGGTTATGTGTTAGGGTTAGGGTTAGGGTTAGTTTGAAGGTTAGGGCTCGGTTTAGGGTACGGGTTAGGATTAGGGTTCGTGTTAGGGTTAGGGTAGGGGTTAGGGTTAGGGTACGCGTTAGGGTTAGGGTAGTTATTAAACCTATCCCACTCTCTAGATACCCCTTAGCACGTCAAGGAATATTATTTGGGGGTCCAGCCATGGAGAAGAGTTTAGACACTAGGAGAAGATAAGGAACACACCCATTATCCTAAAATCACATTAGGATTCTCTTTTTAACCTGTTCCTTAATACACTAGTGCTTAGGAAATCTATTGGAGGCAGAAGCAGTCAAGGGTAGCTTAGGGTTAGGGTTAGGGTTAGGGCTAGGGTTAGGACACGGCTTAGGGTACGGGTTCGGGTACGGGTTCGTGTACGGCGTAGGGTATGGGTTTGGGTTAGTGTTAGGGTTAGTTTGAAGGTTAGGGCTCGGTTTAGGGTACGGGTTAGGATTAGGGTTCTTGTTAGGGTTAGGGTAGGGGTTAGGGTTAGGGTACGCGTTAGGGTTAGGGTAGTTATTAAACCTATCCCACTCTCTAGATACCCCTTAGCACGTCAAGGAATATTATTTGGGGGTCCAGCCATGGAGAAGAGTTTAGACACTAGGAGAAGATAAAGAACACACCCATTATCCTGAAATCACATTAGGATTCTCTTTTTAACCTGTTCCTTAATACACTAGTGCTTAGGAAATCTATTGGAGGCAGAAGTAGTCAAGGGTAGCTTAGGGTTAGGGTTACTGTTAGGGTTAGGTTTAGGGTACGGCTTAGGGTACGGGTTCGGGTACGGATTCGGGTACGGCGTAGGGTATGGGTTAGGGTTAGGGTTAGGGTTAGTTTGAGTGTTAGGGCTCGGTTTAGGGTACGGGTTAGGATTAGGGTACGTGTTAGGTTTAGGGTAGGGGTTAGGGTTAGGGTACGCGTTAGGGTTAGGGTAGTTATTAAACCTATCCCACTCCCTAGATGCCCCTTAGCACGTCAAGGAATATTATTTGGGGGACCAGCCATGGAGAAGAGTTTAGACACTAGGAGAAGATAAGGAACACACCCATTATCAAGAAATCACATTAGGATTCTCTTTTTAACCTGTTCCTTAAAACACTAGTGCTTAGGAAATCTATTGGAGGCAGAAGCAGTCAAGGGTAGCTTAGGGTTAGGGTTAGGGTTACGGTTAGGGTTAGGGTACGGGTTCGGGTACGGGTTCGTGTACGGCGTAGGTTATGGGTTAGGGTTAGGTTTAGGGTTAGTTTGAAGGTTAGGGCTCGGTTTAGGGTACGGGTTAGGATTAGGGTTCGTGTTAGGGTTAGGGTAGGGGTTAGGGTTAGGGTACGCGTTAGGGTTAGGGTAGTTATTAAACCTATCCCACTCTCTAGATACCCCTTAGCACGTCAAGGAATATTATTTGGGGGTCCAGCCATGGAGAAGAGTTTAGACACTAGGAGAAGATAAGGAACACACCCATTATCAAGAAATCACATTAGGATTCTCTCTTTAACCTGTTCCTTAAAACACTAGTACTTAGGAAATCTATTGGAGGCAGAAGCAGTCAAGGGTAGCTTAGGGTTAGGGTTAGGGTTAGGGTTAGGGTTAGGGTAAGGCTTAGGGTACGGGTTCGGGTACGGTTTCGGGTACGGTATAGGGTATGGGTTAGGATTAGTGTTAGGGTTAGTTTGAGGGTTAGGGCTCGGTTTAGGGTACGGGTTAGGATTAGGGTACGTGTTAGGGTTAGGGTAGGGGTTAGGGTTAGGGTATGCGTTAGGGTTAGGGTATTTATTAAACCTATCCCACTCTCTAGATACCCCTTAGCACGTCAAGGAATATTATTTGGGGGTCCAGCCATGGAGAAGAGTTTAGACACTAGGAGAAGATAAGGAACACACCCGTCATCAAGAAATCACATTAGGATTCTCTTTTTAACCTGTTCCTTAAAACACTAGTGCTTAGGAAATCTATTGGAGGCAGAAGCAGTCAAGGGTAGCTTAGGGTTAGGGTTAGGTTTAGGGTACGGCTTAGGGTACGGGTTCGGGTAAGGGTTCGGGTACGGCGTAGGGTATGGGTTAGGGTTAGGGTTAGGGTTAATTTGAGGGTTAGGGCTCGGTTTAGGTTACGGGTTAGGATTAGTGTACGTGTTAGGGTTAAGGTAGAGGTTAGGGTTAGGGTACGCGTTAGGGTAAGGGTAGTTATTAAACCTATCCCACTCTCTAGATACCCCTTAGCACGTCAAGGAATATTATTTGGGGGTCCAGCCATGGAGAAGAGTTTAGACACTAGGAGAAGATAAGGAACACACCCATTATCAAGAAATCACATTAGGATTCTCTTTTTAACCTGTTCCTTAAAACACTAGTGCTTACGAAATCTATTGGAGGCAGAAGCAGTCAAGGGTAGCTTAGAGTTATGGTTAGGGTTAGGGTTATTGTTAGGGTAAGGCTTAGGGTACGGGTTCGGGTACGGTTTCGGGTACGGTATAGGGTATGGGTTAGGGTTAGGGTTAGGGTTAGTTTGAGGGTTAGGGCTCGGTTTAGGGTACGGGTTAGGATTAGGGTACGTGTTAGGGTTAGGGTAGGGGTTAGGGTTAGGGTATGCGTTAGGGTTAGGGTATTTATTAAACCTATCCCACTCTCTAGATACCCCTTAGCACGTCAAGGAATATTATTTGGGGGTCCAGCCATGGAGAAGAGTTTAGACACTAGGAGAAGATAAGGAACACACCCGTCATCCAGAAATCACATTAGGATTCTCTTTTTAACCTGTTCCTTAAAACACTATTGCTTAGGAAATCTACTGGAGGCAGAAGCAGTCAAGGGTAGCTTAGGGTTAGGGTTAGGGTTAGGGTAGGGCTTAGGGTACGGGTTCGTGTACGGGTTCGGGTACGGTTTTGGGTATGGCGTAGGATATGGGTTAGGGTTAGTGTTAGGGTTAGTTTGAGGGTTAGGGCTCGGTTTAGGGTACGGGTTAGGATTAGGGTACGTGTTAGGGTTAGGGTAGGGGTTAGGGTTAGAGTACGCGTTAGGGTTAGGGTAGTTATTAAACCTATCCCACTCTCGAGATACCCCTTAGCACGTCAAGGAATATTATTTGGGTGTCCAGCCATGGAGAAGAGTTTAGACACTAGGAGAAGATAAGGAACACACCCATTATCAAGAAATCACATTAGGATTCTCTTTTTAACCTGTTCCTTAAAACACTAGTGCTTAGGAAATCTATTGGAGGCAGAAGCAGTCAAGGGTAGCTTAGGGTTAGGGTTAGGGTTAGGGCTAGAGTTAGGGTACGGCATAGGGTACGGGTTCGGGTACGGGTTCGTGTACAGCGTAGGGTATGGGTTAGAGTTAGGGTTAGGGTTAGTTTGAAGGTTAGGGCTCGGTTTAGGTTTCGGCTTAGGATTAGGGTACGTGTTAGGGTTAGGGTAGGGGTTAGGGTTATGGTACGCGTTAGGGTTAGGGTAGTTATTAAACCTATCCCACTCTCTAGATACCCCTTAGCACGTCAAGGAATATTATTTGGGGGTCCAGCCATGGAGAAGAGTTTAGACACTAGGAGAAGATAAGGAACACACCCATTATCAAGAAATCACATTAGGATTCTCTTTTTAACCTGTTCCTTAAAACACTTGTGCTTAGGAAATCTATTGGAGGCAGAAGCAGTCAAGGGTAGCTTAGGTTTAGGGTTAGGGTTAGGGTTAGGGTTAGCTTTAGGGTACGACTTAGTGTACGGGTTCGGGTACGGGTTCGGGTACGGCGTATGGTATGGGTTAGGGTTAGGGTTAGGTTTAGTTTGAGGGTTAGGGATCGGTTTAGGGTACGGGTTAGGATTAGGGTACGTGTTAGGTTTAGGGTACGCGTTAGGGTTAGGGTAGTTATTAAACCTATCCCACTCTCTAGATACCCCTTAGCACGTCAAGGGATATTATTTGGGGGTCCAGCCATGGAGAAGAGTTTAGACACTAGGAGAAGATAAGGAACACACCCATTATCCTGAAATCACAATAGGATTCTCTTTTTAACCTGTTCCTTAATACACAAGTGCTTAGGAAATCTATTGGAGGCAGAAGCAGTCAAGGGTAGCTTAGGGCTAGGGTTAGGGTTAGGGTTAGGGTTAGCGTTAGGGTTAGGGTTAGGGTACGGCTTAGGGTACGGGTTCGGGTACGGGTTCGGGTACGGCGTAGGGTATGGTTTAGGGTTAGGGTTAGGGTTAGTTTGAGGGTTAGGGCTCGGTTTAGGTTACGGGTTAGGATTAGTGTACGTGTTAAGGTTAGGGTAGAGGTTAGGGTTAGGGTACGCGTTAACGTTAGGGTAGTTATTAAACCTATCCCACTCTCTAGATACCCCTTAGCACGTCAAGGAATATTATTTGGGGGTCCAGCCATGGAGAAGAGTTTAGACACTAGGAGAAGATAAGGAACACACCCATTATCAAGAAATCACATTAGGATTCTCTTATAACCTGTTCCTTAAAACACTAGTGCTTAGGAAATCTATTGGAGGCAGAAGCAGTCAAGGGTAGCTTAGGGTTAGGGTTAGGGTTAGGGTTAGGTTTAGGGTACGGCTTAGGCTAAGGGTTCGGGTATGGGTTCGGGTACGGCGTAGGTTATGGGTTAGGGTTAGGGTTAGGGTTAGTTTGAGGGTTAGGGCTCGGTTTAGGGTACGGGTTAGGATTAGGGTTCGTGTTAGGGTTAGGGTAGGGGTTAGGGTTAGGGTACGCGTTAGGGTTAGGGTAGTTATTAAACCTATCCCACTCTCTAGATACCCCTTAGCACGTCAAGGAATATTATTTGGGGGTCCAGCCATGGAGAAGAGTTTAGACACTAGGAGAAGATAAAGAACACACCCATTATCCTGAAATCACATTAGGATTCTCTTTTTAACCTGTTCCTTAATACACTAGTGCTTAGGAAATCTATTGGAGGCAGAAGTAGTCAAGGGTAGCTTAGGGTTAGGGTTACGGTTAGGGTTAGGGTTAGGGTACGGCTTAGGGTACGGGTTCGGGTACGGCGTAGGGTATGGGTTAGGGTTAGGGTTAGGGTTAGTTTGAGGTTTAGGGCTCGGTTTAGGGTACGGGTTAGGATTAGGGTACGTGTTAGGGTTAGGGTAGGGGTTAGGGTTAGGGTACGCGTTAGGGTTAGGGTAGTTACTAAACCTATCCCACTCTCTAGATACCCCTTAGAACGTCAAGGAATATTATTTGGGGGTCCAGCCATGGAGAAGAGTTTAGACACTAGGAGAAGATAAGGAACACACCCATTATCAAGAAATCACATTAGGATTCTCTTTTTAACCTGTTCCTTAAAACACTAGTGCTTAGGAAATCTATTGGAGGCAGAAGCAGTCAAGGGTAGCTTAGGGTTAGGGTTAGGGTTAGGGTACGGCTTAGGGTACGGGTTCGGGAACGGGTTCGGGTACGGGTTCGGGTACGGCGTAGGGTATGGGTTAGGTTTAGGGTTAGGGTTAGTTTGAGGGTTAGGGCTCGGTTTAGGTTACGGGTTAGGATTAGGGTACGTGTTAGGGTTAGGGTAGGGGTTAGGGTTAGGGTACGCGTTAGGGTTAGGGTAGTTATTAAACCTATCCCACTCTCTAGATACCCCTTAGCACGTCAAGGAATATTATTTGGGGGTCCAGCCATGGAGAAGAGTTTAGACACTAGGAGAAGATAAGGAACACACCCATTATCAAGAAATCACATTAGGATTCTCTTTTTAACCTGTTCCTTAAAACACTAGTGCTTAGGAAATCTATTGGAGGCAAAGCAGTCAAGGGTAGCTTAGGGTTAGGGTTAGGGTTATTGTTAGGGTAAGGCTTAGGGTACGGGTTCGGGTACGGCATAGGGTATGGGTTAGGGTTAGGGTTAGGGTTAGTTTGAGGGTTAGGGCTCGGTTTAGGATACGGGTTAGGATTAGGGTACGTGTTAGGTTTAGGGTAGGGGTTAGGGTTAGGGTACGCGTTAGGGTTAGGGTAGTTATTAAACCTATCCCACTCCCTAGATGCCCCTTAGCACGTCAAGGAATATTATTTGGGGGACCCGCCATGGAGAAGAGTTTAGACACTAGGAGAAGATAAGGAACACACCCATTATCAAGAAATCACATTAGGATTCTCTTTTTAACCTGTTCCTTAAAACACTAGTGCTTAGGAAATCTATTGGAGGCAGAAGCAGTCAAGGGTAGCTTAGGGTTAGGGTTAGGGTTAGGGTTAGGGTTAGGGTACGGGTTCGGGTACGGGTTCGTGTACGGCGTAGGTTATGTGTTAGGGTTAGGGTTAGGGTTAGTTTGAAGGTTAGGGCTCGGTTTAGGGTACGGGTTAGGATTAGGGTTCGTGTTAGGGTTAGGGTAGGGGTTAGGGTTAGGGTACGCGTTAGGGTTAGGGTAGTTATTAAACCTATCCCACTCTCTAGATACCCCTTAGCACGTCAAGGAATATTATTTGGGGGTCCAGCCATGGAGAAGAGTTTAGACACTAGGAGAAGATAAGGAACACACCCATTATCCTAAAATCACATTAGGATTCTCTTTTTAACCTGTTCCTTAATACACTAGTGCTTAGGAAATCTATTGGAGGCAGAAGCAGTCAAGGGTAGCTTAGGGTTAGGGTTAGGGTTAGGGCTAGGGTTAGGACACGGCTTAGGGTACGGGTTCGGGTACGGGTTCGTGTACGGCGTAGGGTATGGGTTTGGGTTAGTGTTAGGGTTAGTTTGAAGGTTAGGGCTCGGTTTAGGGTACGGGTTAGGATTAGGGTTCTTGTTAGGGTTAGGGTAGGGGTTAGGGTTAGGGTACGCGTTAGGGTTAGGGTAGTTATTAAACCTATCCCACTCTCTAGATACCCCTTAGCACGTCAAGGAATATTATTTGGGGGTCCAGCCATGGAGAAGAGTTTAGACACTAGGAGAAGATAAAGAACACACCCATTATCCTGAAATCACATTAGGATTCTCTTTTTAACCTGTTCCTTAATACACTAGTGCTTAGGAAATCTATTGGAGGCAGAAGTAGTCAAGGGTAGCTTAGGGTTAGGGTTACTGTTAGGGTTAGGTTTAGGGTACGGCTTAGGGTACGGGTTCGGGTACGGATTCGGGTACGGCGTAGGGTATGGGTTAGGGTTAGGGTTAGGGTTAGTTTGAGTGTTAGGGCTCGGTTTAGGGTACGGGTTAGGATTAGGGTACGTGTTAGGTTTAGGGTAGGGGTTAGGGTTAGGGTACGCGTTAGGGTTAGGGTAGTTATTAAACCTATCCCACTCCCTAGATGCCCCTTAGCACGTCAAGGAATATTATTTGGGGGACCAGCCATGGAGAAGAGTTTAGACACTAGGAGAAGGTAAGGAACACACCCATTATCAAGAAATCACATTAGGATTCTCTTTTTAACCTGTTCCTTAAAACACTAGTGCTTAGGAAATCTATTGGAGGCAGAAGCAGTCAAGGGTAGCTTAGGGTTAGGGTTAGGGTTACGGTTAGGGTTAGGGTACGGGTTCGGGTACGGGTTCGTGTACGGCGTAGGTTATGGGTTAGGGTTAGGTTTAGGGTTAGTTTGAAGGTTAGGGCTCGGTTTAGGGTACGGGTTAGGATTAGAGTTCGTGTTAGGGTTAGGGTAGGGGTTAGGGTTAGGGTACACGTTAGGGTTAGGGTAGTTATTAAACCTATCCCACTCTCTAGATACCCCTTAGCACGTCAAGGAATATTATTTGGGGGTCCAGCCATGGAGAAGAGTTTAGACACTAGGAGAAGATAAGGAACACACCCATTATCAAGAAATCACATTAGGATTCTCTTTTTAACCTGTTCCTTAAAACACTAGTCCTTAGGAAATCTATTGGAGGCAGAAGCAGTCAAGGGTAGCTTAGAGTTATGGTTAGGGTTAGGGTTATTGTTAGGGTAAGGCTTAGGGTACGGGTTCGGGTACGGTTTCGGGAACGGTATAGGGTATGGGTTAGGGTTAGTGTTAGGGTTAGTTTGAGGGTTAGGGCTCGGTTTAGGGTACGGGTTAGGATTAGGGTACGTGTTAGGGTTAGGGTAGGGGTTAGGGTTAGGGTATGCGTTAGGGTTAGGGTATTTATTAAACCTATCCCACTCTCTACATACCCCTTAGCACGTCAAGGAATATTATTTGGGGGTCCAGCCATGGAGAAGAGTTTAGACACTAGGAGAAGATAAGGAACACACCCGTCATCAAGAAATCACATTAGGATTCTCTTTTTAACCTGTTCCTTAAAACACTAGTGCTTAGGAAATCTATTGGAGGCAGAAGCAGTCAAGGGTAGCTTAGGGTTAGGGTTAGGGTTAGGGTACGGCTTAGGGTACGGGTTCGTGTACGGGTTCGGGTACGGTTTTGGGTATGGCGTAGGATATGGGTTAGGGTTAGGGTTAGGGTTAGTTTGAGGGTTAGGGCTCGGTTTAGGGTACGGGTTAGGATTAGGGTACGTGTTAGGGTTAGGGTAGGGGTTAGGGTTAGAGTACGCGTTAGGGTTAGGGTAGTTATTAAACCTATCCCACTCTCGAGATACCCCTTAGCACGTCAAGGAATATTATTTGGGTGTCCAGCCATGGAGAAGAGTTTAGACACTAGGAGAAGATAAGGAACACACACATTATCAAGAAATCACATTAGGATTCTCTTTTTAACCTGTTCCTTAAAACACTAGTGCTTAGGAAATCTATTGGAGGCAGAAGCAGTCAAGGGTAGCTTAGGGTTAGGGTTAGGGTTAGGGCTAGAGTTAGGGTACGGCATAGGGTACGGGTTCGGGTACGGGTTCGTGTACGGCGTAGGGTATGGGTTAGAGTTAGGGTTAGGGTTAGTTTGAAGGTTAGGGCTCGGTTTAGATTTCGCCTTAGGATTAGGGTACGTGTTAGGGTTAGGGTAGGGGTTAGGGTTATGGTACGCGTTAGGGTTAGGGTAGTTATTAAACCTATCCCACTCTCTAGATACCCCTTAGCACGTCAAGGAATATTATTTGGGGGTCCAGCCATGGAGAAGAGTTTAGACACTAGGAGAAGATAAGGAACACACCCATTATCAAGAAATCACATTAGGATTCTCTTTTTAACCTGTTCCTTAAAACACTTGTGCTTAGGAAATCTATTGGAGGCAGAAGCAGTCAAGGGTAGCTTAGGGTTAGGGTTAGGGTTAGGGTTAGGTTTAGGGTACGGCTTAGGGTACGGGTTCGTGTACGGGTTCGTGTACGGCGTAGGGTATGGGTTAGGGTTAGGGTTAGGGTTAGTTTGAAGGTTAGGGCTCGGTTTAGGGCACGGGTTAATATTAGGGTTCGTGTTAGGGTTAGGGTAGGGGTTAGGGTTAGGGTACGCGTTAAGGTTAGGGTAGTTATTAAACCTATCCCACTCTCTAGATACCCCTTAGCACGTCAAGGAATATTATTTGGGGGTCCAGCCATGGAGAAGAGTTTAGACACTAGGAGAAGATAAGGAACACACCCATTATCCTGAAATCACATTAGGATTCTCTTTTTAACCTGTTCCTTAAAACACTAGTGCTTAGGAAATCTATTGGAGGCAGAAGCAGTCAAGGGTAGCTTAGGGTTAGGGTTAGGGTTAGGGTTAGGGTTAGGGTACGGCTTAGGGTACGGGTTCGGGTACGGGTTCGCGTACGGCGTAGGGTATGGGTTAGGGTTAGGGTTAGGGTTAGTTTGAAGGTTAGGGCTCGGTTTAGGGCACGGGTTAGGATTAGGGTTCGTGTTAGGGTTAGGGTAGGGGTTAGGGTTAGGGTACGCGTTAAGCTTAGGGTAGTTATTAAACCTATCCCACTCTCTAGATACCCCTTAGCACGTCAAGGAATATTATTTGGGGGTCCAGCCATGGAGAAGATTTTAGACACTAGGAGAAGATAAGGAACACACCCATTATCCTGAAATCACATTAGGATTCTCTTTTTAACCTGTTCCTTAATACACTAGTGCTTAGGAAATCTATTGGAGGCAGAAGCAGTCAAGGGTAGCTTAGGGTTAGGGTTAGGGTTAGGGTTAGGTTTAGGGTACGGCTTAGGGTACGGGTTCGGGTAAGGGTTCGAGTACGGCGTAGGGTATGGGTTAGGGTTAGGGTTAGGGTTAATTTGAGGGTTAGGGCTCGGTTTAGGTTACGGGTTAGGATTAGTGTACGTGTTAGGGTTAAGGTAGAGGTTAGGGTTAGGGTACGCGTTAGGGTAAGGGTAGTTATTAAACCTATCCCACTCTCTAGATACCCCTTAGCACGTCAAGGAATATTATTTGGGGGTCCAGCCATGGAGAAGAGTTTAGACACTAGGAGAAGATAAGGAACACACCCATTATCAAGAAATCACATTAGGATTCTCTTTTTAACCTGTTCCTTAAAACACTAGTGCTTACGAAATCTATTGGAGGCAGAAGCAGTCAAGGGTAGCTTAGAGTTATGGTTAGGGTTAGGGTTATTGTTAGGGTAAGGCTTAGGGTACGGGTTCGGGTACGGTTTCGGGTACGGTATAGGGTATGGGTTAGGGTTAGGGTTAGGGTTAGTTTGAGGGTTAGGGCTCGGTTTAGGGTACGGGTTAGGATTAGGGTACGTGTTAGGGTTAGGGTAGGGGTTAGGGTTAGGGTATGCGTTAGGGTTAGGGTATTTATTAAACCTATCCCACTCTCTAGATACCCCTTAGCACGTCAAGGAATATTATTTGGGGGTCCAGCCATGGAGAAGAGTTTAGACACTAGGAGAAGATAAGGAACACACCCGTCATCAAGAAATCACATTAGGATTCTCTTTTTAACCTGTTCCTTAAAACACTAGTGCTTAGGAAATCTATTGGAGGCAGAAGCAGTCAAGGGTAGCTTAGGGTTAGGGTTAGGGTTAGGGTACGGCTTAGGGTACGGGTTCGTGTACGGGTTCGGGTACGGTTTTGGGTATGGCGTAGGATATGGGTTAGGGTTAGGGTTAGGGTTAGTTTGAGGGTTAGGGCTCGGTTTAGTGTACGGGTTAGGATTAGGGTACGTGTTAGGGTTAGGGTAGGGGTTAGGGTTAGAGTACGCGTTAGGGTTAGGGTAGTTATTAAACCTATCCCACTCTCTAGATACCCCTTAGCACGTCAAGGAATATTATTTGGGTGTCCAGCCATGGAGAAGAGTTTAGACACTAGGGGAAGATAAGGAACACACCCATTATCAAGAAATCACATTAGGATTCTCTTTTTAACCTGTTCCTTAAAACACTAGTGCTTAGGAAATCTATTGGAGGCAGAAGCAGTCAAGGGTAGCTTAGGGTTAGGGTTAGGGATAGGGCTAGAGTTAGGGTACGGCATAGGGTACGGGTTCGGGTACGGGTTCGTGTACGGCGTAGGGTATGGGTTAGAGTTAGGGTTAGGGTTAGTTTGAAGGTTAGGGCTCGGTTTAGGTTTCGGCTTAGGATTAGGGTACGTGTTAGGGTTAGGGTAGGGGTTAGGGTTATGGTACGCGTTAGGGTTAGGGTAGTTATTAAACCTATCCCACTCTCTAGATACCCCTTAGCACGTCAAGGAATATTATTTGGGGGTCCAGCCATGGAGAAGAGTTTAGACACTAGGAGAAGATAAGGAACACACCCATTATCAAGAAATCACATTAGGATTCTCTTTTTAACCTGTTCCTTAAAACACTTGTGCTTAGGAAATCTATTGGAGGCAGAAGCTGTCAAGGGTAGCTTAGGTTTAGGGTTAGGGTTAGGGTTAGGGTTAGCTTTAGGGTACGACTTAGTGTACGGGTTCGGGTACCGTTCGTGTACGGCGTATGGTATGGGTTAGGGTTAGGGTTAGGTTTAGTTTGAGGGTTAGGGATCGGTTTAGGGTACGGGTTAGGATTAGGGTACGTGTTAGGGTTAGGGTACGCGTTAGGGTTAGGGTAGTTATTAAACCTATCCCACTCTCTAGATACCCCTTAGCACGTCAAGGAATATTATTTGGGGGTCCAGCCATGGAGAAGAGTTTAGACACTAGGAGAAGATAAGGAACACACCCATTATCAAGAAATCACATTAGGATTCTCTTTTTAACCTGTTCCTTAAAACACTAGTGCTTAGGAAATCTATTGGAGGCAGAAGCAGTCAAGGGTAGCTTAGGGTTAGGGTTAGGTTTAGGGTTAGGTTTAGGGTACGGCTTAGGGTACGGGTTCGGGTATGAGTTCGGGTACGGCGTAGGTTATGGGTTAGGGTTAGGGTTAGGGTTAGTTTGAGGGTTAGGGCTCGGTTTAGGGTACGGGTTAGGATTAGTGTACGTGTTAGGGTTAGGGTAGAGGTTAGGGTTAGGGTATGCGTTAGGGTTCGGGTAGTTATTAAACCTATCCCACTCTCTAGATACCCCTTAGCACGTCAAGGAATATTATTTGGGGATCCAGCCATGGAGAAGAGTTTAGACACTAGGAGAAGATAAGGAACACACCCATTATCAAGAAATCACAGTAGGATTCTCTTTTTAACCTGTTCCTTAATACACAAGTGCTTAGGAAATCTATTGGAGGCAGAAGCAGTCAAGGGTAGCTTAGGGCTAGGGTTAGGGTTAGGGTTAGGGTTAGCGTTAGGGTTAGGGTTAGGGTACGGCTTAGGGTACGGGTTCGGGTACGGGTTCGGGTACGGCGTAGGGTATGGTTTAGGGTTAGGGTTAGGGTTAGTTTGAGGGTTAGGGCTCGGTTTAGGTTACGGGTTAGGATTAGTGTACGTGTTAAGGTTAGGGTAGAGGTTAGGGTTAGGGTACGCGTTAACGTTAGGGTAGTTATTAAACCTATCCCACTCTCTAGATACCCCTTAGCACGTCAAGGAATATTATTTGGGGGTCCAGCCATGGAGAAGAGTTTAGACACTAGGAGAAGATAAGGAACACACCCATTATCAAGAAATCACATTAGGATTCTCTTTTTAACCTGTTCCTTAAAACACTAGTGCTTAGGAAATCTATTGGAGGCAGAAGCAGTCAAGGGTAGCTTAGGGTTAGGGTTAGGGTTAGGGTTAGGGTTAGGGTTAGGGTACGGGTTCGGGTACGGGTTCGTGTACGGCGTAGGTTATGGGTTAGGGTTAGGGTTAGGGTTAGTTTGAAGGTTAGGGCTCGGTTTAGGGTACGGGTTAGGATTAGGGTTCGTGTTAGGGTTAGGGTAGGGGTTAGGGGTAGGGTACGCGTTAGGGTTCGGGTAGTTATTAAACCTATCCCACTCTCTAGATACCCCTTAGCACGTCAAGGAATATTATTTGGGGGTCCAGCCATGGAGAAGAGTTTAGACACTAGGAGAAGATAAGGAACACACACATTATCAAGAAATCACATTAGGATTCTCTTTTTAACCTGTTCCTTAAAACACTAGTGCTTAGGAAATCTATTGGAGGCAGAAGCAGTCAAGGGTAGCTTAGGGTTAGGGTTAGGGTTAGGGCTAGGGGTAGGACACGGCTTAGGGTACGGTTTCGGGTACGGGTTCGTGTACGGCGTAGGGTATGGGTTTGGGTTAGGGTTAGGGTTAATTTGAAGGTTAGGGCTCGGTTTAGGGTACGGGTTAGGATTAGGGTTCGTGTTAGGGTTAGGGTAGGGGTTAGGGTTAGGGTAGTTATTAAACCTATCCCACTCTCTAGATACCCCTTAGCACGTCAAGGAATATTATTTGGGGGTCCAGCCATGGAGAAGAGTTTAGACACTAGGAGAAGATAAGGAACACACCCATTATCAAGAAATCACATTAGGATTCTCTTTTTAACCTGTTCCTTAAAACACTAGTGCTTAGGAAATCTATTGGAGGCAGAAGCAGTCAAGGGTAGCTTAGGGTTAGGGTTAGGGTTAGGGCTAGGGTTAGGACACGGCTTAGGGTACGGGTTCGGGTACGGGTTCGTGTACGGCGTAGGGTATGGGTTTGGGTTAGTGTTAGTGTTAGTTTGAAGGTTAGGGCTCGGTTTAGGGTACGGGTTAGGATTAGGGTTCGTGTTAGGGTTAGGATAGGGGTTAGGGTTAGGGTACGCGTTAGGGTTAGGGTAGTTATTAAACCTATCCCACTCTCTAGATACCCCTTAGCACGTCAAGGAATATTATTTGGGGGTCCAGCCATGGAGAAGAGTTTAGACACTAGGAGAAGATAAGGAACACACCCATTATCCTGAAATCACATTAGGATTCTCTTTTTAACCTGTTCCTTAAAACACTAGTGCTTAGGAAATCTATTGGAGGCAGAAGCAGTCAAGGGTAGCTTAGGGTTAGGGTTAGGGTTAGGGTACGGCTTAGGGTACGGTTTCGGGAACGGGTTCGGGTACGGGTTCGGGTACGGCGTAGGGTATGGGTTAGGTTTAGGGTTAGGGTTAGTTTGAGGGTTAGGGCTCGGTTTAGGTTACGGGTTAGGATTAGGGTACGTGTTAGGGTTAGGGTAGGGGTTAGGGTTAGGGTACGCGTTAGGGTTAGGGTAGTTATTAAACCTATCCCACTCTCTAGATACCCCTTAGCACGTCAAGGAATATTATTTGGGGGTCCAGCCATGGAGAAGAGTTTAGACACTAGGAGAAGATAAGGAACACACCCATTATCAAGAAATCACATTAGGATTCTCTTTTTAACCTGTTCCTTAAAACACTAGTGCTTAGGAAATCTATTGGAGGCAAAGCAGTCAAGGGTAGCTTAGGGTTAGGGTTAGGGTTATTGTTAGGGTAAGGCTTAGGGTACGGGTTCGGGTACGGCATAGGGTATGGGTTAGGGTTAGGGTTAGGGTTAGTTTGAGGGTTAGGGCTCGGTTTAGGGTACGGGTTAGGATTAGGGTACGTGTTAGGGTTAGGGTAGGGGTTAGGGTTAGGGTATGCGTTAGGGTTAGGGTATTTATTAAACCTATCCCACTCTCTAGATACCCCTTAGCACGTCAAGGAATATTATTTGGGGGTCCAGCCATGGAGAAGAGTTTAGACACTAGGAGAAGATAAGGAACACACCCGTCATCAAGAAATCACATTAGGATTCTCTTTTTAACCTGTTCCTTAAAACACTAGTGCTTAGGAAATCTATTGGAGGCAGAAGCAGTCAAGGGTAGCTTAGGGTTAGGGTTAGGGTTAGGGTACGGCTTAGGGTACGGGTTCGTGTACGGGTTCGGGTACGGTTTTGGGTATGGCGTAGGATATGGGTTAGGGTTAGGGTTAGGGTTAGTTTGAGGGTTAGGGCTCGGTTTAGGGTACGGGTTAGGATTAGGGTACGTGTTAGGGTTAGGGTAGGGGTTAGGGTTAGAGTACGCGTTAGGGTTAGGGTAGTTATTAAACCTATCCCACTCTCTAGATACCCCTTAGCACGTCAAGGAATATTATTTGGGTGTCCAGCCATGGAGAAGAGTTTAGACACTAGGAGAAGATAAGGAACACACCCATTATCAAGAAATCACATTAGGATTCTCTTTTTAACCTGTTCCTTAAAACACTAGTGCTTAGGAAATCTATTGGAGGCAGAAGCAGTCAAGGGTAGCTTAGGGTTAGGGTTAGGGATAGGGCTAGAGTTAGGGTACGGCATAGGGTACGGGTTCGGGTACGGGTTCGTGTACGGCGTAGGGTATGGGTTAGAGTTAGGGTTAGGGTTAGTTTGAAGGTTAGGGCTTGGTTTAGGTTTCGGCTTAGGATTAGGGTACGTGTTAGGGTTAGGGTAGGGGTTAGGGTTATGGTACGCGTTAGGGTTAGGGTAGTTATTAAACCTATCCCACTCTCTAGATACCCCTTAGCACGTCAAGGAATATTATTTGGGGGTCCAGCCATGGAGAAGAGTTTAGACACTAGGAGAAGATAAGGAACACACCCATTATCAAGAAATCACATTAGGATTCTCTTTTTAACCTGTTCCTTAAAACACTTGTGCTTAGGAAATCTATTGGAGGCAGAAGCAGTCAAGGGTAGCTTAGGTTTAGGGTTAGGGTTAGGGTTAGGGTTAGCTTTAGGGTACGACTTAGTGTACGGGTTCGGGTACGGGTTCGGGTACGGCGTATGGTATGGGTTAGGGTTAGGGTTAGGTTTAGTTTGAGGGTTAGGGATCGGTTTAGGGTACGGGTTAGGATTAGGGTACGTGTTAGGGTTAGGGTACGCGTTAGGGTTAGGGTAGTTATTAAACCTATCCCACTCTCTAGATACCCCTTAGCACGTCAAGGGATATTATTTGGGGGTCCTGCCATGGAGAAGAGTTTAGACACTAGGAGAAGATAAGGAACACACCCATTATCCTGAAATCACAATAGGATTCTCTTTTTAACCTGTTCCTTAATACACAAGTGCTTAGGAAATCTATTGGAGGCAGAAGCAGTCAAGGGTAGCTTAGGGCTAGCGTTAGGGTTAGGGTTAGGGTTAGCGTTAGGGTTAGGGTTAGGGTACGGCTTAGGGTACGGGTTCGGGTACGGGTTCGGGTACGGCGTAGGGTATGGTTTAGGGTTAGGGTTAGGGTTAGTTTGAGGGTTAGGGCTCGGTTTAGGTTACGGGTTAGGATTAGTGTACGTGTTAAGGTTAGGGTAGAGGTTAGGGTTAGGGTACGCGTTAACGTTAGGGTAGTTATTAAACCTATCCCACTCTCTAGATACCCCTTAGCACGTCAAGGAATATTATTTGGGGGTCCAGCCATGGAGAAGAGTTTAGACACTAGGAGAAGATAAGGAACACACCCATTATCAAGAAATCACATTAGGATTCTCTTTTTAACCTGTTCCTTAAAACACTAGTGCTTAGGAAATCTATTGGAGGCAGAAGCAGTCAAGGGTAGCTTAGGGTTAGGGTTAGGGTTAGGGTTAGGGTTAGGGTTAGGGTTAGGGTACGGGTTCGGGTACGGGTTCGTGTACGGCGTAGGTTATGGGTTAGGGTTAGGGTTAGGGTTAGTTTGAAGGTTAGGGCTCGGTTTAGGGTACGGGTTAGGATTAGGGTTCGTGTTAGGGTTAGGGTAGGGGTTAGGGTTAGGGTACGCGTTAGGGTTAGGGTAGTTATTAAACCTATCCCACTCTCTAGATACCCCTTAGCACGTCAAGGAATATTATTTGGGGGTCCAGCCATGGAGAAGAGTTTAGACACTAGGAGAAGATAAGGAACACACCCATTATCAAGAAATCACATTAGGATTCTCTTTTTAACCTGTTCCTTAAAACACTAGTGCTTAGGAAATCTATTGGAGGCAGAAGCAGTCAAGGGTAGCTTAGGGTTAGGGTTAGGGTTAGGGCTAGGGTTAGGACACGGCTTAGGGTACGGTTTCGGGTACGGGTTCGTGTACGGCGTAGGGTATGGGTTTGGGTTAGGGTTAGGGTTAATTTGAAGGTTAGGGCTCGGTTTAGGGTACGGGTTAGGATTAGGGTTCGTGTTAGGGTTAGGGTAGGGGTTAGGGTTAGGGTAGTTATTAAACCTATCCCACTCTCTAGATACCCCTTAGCACGTCAAGGAATATTATTTGGGGGTCCAGCCATGGAGAAGAGTTTAGACACTAGGAGAAGATAAGGAACACACCCATTATCAAGAAATCACATTAGGATTCTCTTTTTAACCTGTTCCTTAAAACACTAGTGCTTAGGAAATCTATTGGAGGCAGAAGCAGTCAAGGGTAGCTTAGGGTTAGGGTTAGGGTTAGGGCTAGGGTTAGGACACGGCTTAGGGTACGGGTTCGGGTACGGGTTCGTGTACGGCGTAGGGTATGGGTTTGGGTTAGTGTTAGGGTTAGTTTGAAGGTTAGGGCTCGGTTTACGGTACGGGTTAGGATTAGGGTTCGTGTTAGGGTTAGGGTAGGGGTTAGGGTTAGGGTACGCGTTAGGGTTAGGGTAGTTATTAAACCTATCCCACTCTCTAGATACCCCTTAGCACGTCAAGGAATATTATTTGGGGGTCCAGCCATGGAGAAGAGTTTAGACACTAGGAGAATATAAAGAACACACCCATTATCCTGAAATCACATTAGGATTCTCTTTTTAACCTGTTCCTTAATACACTAGTGATTAGGAAATCTATTGGAGGCAGAAGTAGTCAAGGGTAGCTTAGGGTTAGGGTTACGGTTAGGGTTAGGTTTAGGGTACGGCTTAGGGTACGGGTACGGGTACGGGTTCGGGTACGGCGTAGGGTATGGGTTAGGGTTAGGGTTAGGGTTAGTTTGAGTGTTAGGGCTCGGTTTAGGGTACGGGTTAGGATTAGGGTACGTGTTAGGTTTAGGGTAGGGGTTAGGGTTAGGGTACGCGTTAGGGTTAGGGTAGTTATTAAACCTATCCCACTCTCTAGATACCCCTTAGCACGTCAAGGAATATTATTTGGGGGTCCAGCCATGGAGAAGAGTTTAGACACTAGGAGAAGATAAGGAACACACCCATTATCAAGAAATCACATTAGGATTCTCTTTTTAACCTGTTCCTTAAAACACTAGTGCTTAGGAAATCTATTGGAGGCAGAAGCAGTCAAGGGTAGCTTAGGGTTAGGGTTAGGGTTAGGTCTAGGGTTAGGACACGGCTTAGGGTACGGGTTCGGGTACGGGTTCGTGTACGGCGTAGGGTATGGGTTTGGGTTAGGGTTAGGGTTAGTTTGAAGGTTAGGGCTCGGTTTAGGGTACGGGTTAGGATTAGGGTTCGTGTTAGGGTTAGGGTAGGGGTTAGGGTTAGGGTACGCGTTAGGGTTAGGGTAGTTATTAAACCTATCCCACTCTCTAGATACCCCTTAGCACGTCAAGGATTATTATTTGGGGGTCCAGCCTTGGAGAAGAGTTTAGACACTAGGAGAAGATAAGGAACACACCCTTTATCAAGAAATCACATTAGGATTCTCTTTTTAACCTGTTCCTTAAAACACTAGTGCTTAGGAAATCTATTGGAGGCAGAAGCAGTCAAGGGTAGCTTAGGGTTAGGGTTAGGGTTATGGCTAGGGTTAGGACACGGCTTAGGGTACGGGTTCGGGTACGGGTTCGTGTACGGCGTAGGGTATGGGTTTGGGTTAGTGTTAGGGTTAGTTTGAAGGTTAGGGCTCGGTTTAGGGTACGGGTTAGGATTAGGGTTCGTGTTAGGGTTAGGGTAGGGGTTAGGGTTAGGGTACGCGTTAGGGTTAGGGTAGTTATTAAACCTATCCCACACTCTAGATACCCCTTAGCACGTCAAGGAATATTATTTGGGGGTCCAGCCATGGAGAAGAGTTTAGACACTAGGAGAAGATAAAGAACACACCCATTATCCTGAAATCACATTAGGATTCTCTTTTTAACCTGTTCCTTAATACACTAGTGCTTAGGAAATCTATTGGAGGCAGAAGTAGTCAAGGGTAGCTTAGGTTTAGGGTTACGGTTAGGGTTAGGGTTAGGGTACGGCTTAGGGTACGGGTTCGGGTACGGGTTCGGGTACGGCGTAAGGTATGGGTTAGGGTTAGGGTTAGGGTTAGTTTGAGGTTTAGGGCTCGGTTTAGGGTACGGGTTAGGATTAGGGTACGTGTTAGGGTTAGGGTAGGGGTTAGGGTTAGGGTACGCGTTAGGGTTAGGGTAGTTATTAAACCTATCCCACTCTCGAGATACCCCTTAGCACGTCAAGGAATATTATTTGGGGGTCCAGCCATGGAGAAGAGTTTAGACACTAGGAGAAGATAAGGAACACACCCATTATCCTGAAATCACATTAGGATTCTCTTTTTAACCTGTTCCTTAAAACACTAGTGGTTAGGAAATCTATTGGAGGCAGAAGCAGTCAAGGGTAGCTTAGGGTTAGGGTTAGGGTTAGGGTACGGCTTAGGGTACGGGTTCGGGAACGGGTTCGGGTACGGGTTCGGATACGGCGTAGGGTATGGGTTAGGTTTAGGGTTAGGGTTAGTTTGAGGGTTAGGGCTCGGTTTAGGTTACGGGTTAGGATTAGGGTACGTGTTAGGGTTAGGGTAGGGGTTAGGGTTAGGGTACGCGTTAGGGTTAGGGTAGTTATTAAACCTATCCCACTCTCTAGATACCCCTTAGCACGTCAAGGAATATTATTTGGGGGTCCAGCCATGGAGAAGAGTTTAGACACTAGGAGAAGATAAGGAACACACCCATTATCAAGAAATCACATTAGGATTCTCTTTTTAACCTGTTCCTTAAAACACTAGTGCTTAGGAAATCTATTGGAGGCAAAGCAGTCAAGGGTAGCTTAGGGTTAGGGTTAGGGTTATTGTTAGGGTAAGGCTTAGGGTACGGGTTCGGGTACGGCATAGGGTATGGGTTAGGGTTAGGGTTAGGGTTAGTTTGAGGGTTAGGGCTCGGTTTAGGGTACGGGTTAGGATTAGGGTACGTGTTAGGTTTAGGGTAGGGGTTAAGGTTAGGGTACGCGTTAGGGTTAGGGTAGTTATTAAACCTATCCCACTCCCTAGATGCCCCTTAGCACGTCAAGGAATATTATTTGGGGGACCAGCCATGGAGAAGAGTTTAGACACTAGGAGAAGATAAGGAACACACCCATTATCAAGAAATCACATTTGGATTCTCTTTTTAACCTGTTCCTTAAAACACTAGTGCTTAGGAAATCTATTGGAGGCAGAAGCAGTCAAGGGTAGCTTAGGGTTAGGGTTAGGGTTAGGGTTAGGGTTAGGGTTAGGGTACGGGTTCGGGTACGGGTTCGTGTACGGCGTAGGTTATGGGTTAGTGTTAGGGTTAGGGTTAGTTTGAAGGTTAGGGCTCGGTTTAGGGTACGGGTTAGGATTAGGGTTCGTGTTAGGGTTAGGGTAGGGGTTAGGCTTAGGGTACGCGTTAGGGTTAGGGTAGTTATTAAACCTATCCCACTCTCTAGATACCCCTTAGCACGTCAAGGAATATTATTTGGGTGTCCAGCCATGGAGAAGAGTTTAGACACTAGGAGAAGATAAGGAACACACCCATTATCAAGAAATCACATTAGGATTCTCTTTTTAACCTGTTCCTTAAAACACTAGTGCTTAGGAAATCTATTGGAGGCAGAAGCAGTCAAGGGTAGCTTAGGGTTAGGGTTAGGGTTAGGTCTAGGGTTAGGACACGGCTTAGGGTACGGGTTCGGGTACGGGTTTGGGTTAGGGTTAGGGTTAGTTTGAAGGTTAGGGCTCGGTTTAGGGTACAAGTTAGGATTAGGGTTCGTGTTAGGGTTAGGGTAGGGGTTAGGGTTAGGGTACGCGTTAGGGTTAGGGTAGTTATTAAACCTATCCCACTCTCTAGATACTCCTTAGCACGTCAAGGAATATTATTTGGTGGTCCAGCCATGGAGAAGAGTTTAGACACTAGGAGAAGATAAGGAACACACCCATTATCCTGAAATCACATTAGGATTCTCTTTTTAACCTGTTCCTTAATACAATAGTGCTTAGGAAATCTATTGGAGGCCGAAGCAGTCAAGGGTAGCTTAGGGTTAGGGTTAGGGTTAGGGTTAGGGTTAGGGTACGGCTTAGGGTGCGGGTTCGGGTATGGGTTCGTGTACGCTGTAGGGTATGGTTTAGGGTTAGGGTTAGGGTTAGTTTGAAGGTTAGGGCTCGGTTTAGGGTACAGGTTAGGATTAGGGTTCGTGTTAGGGTTAGGGTAGGGGTTAGGGTTAGGTTACGCGTTAGGGTTAGGGTAGTTAATAAACCTATCCCACTCTCTAGATACCCCTTAGCACGTCAAGGAATATTATTTGGGGGTCCAGCCATGGAGAAGAGTTTAGACACTAGGAGAAGATAAGGAACACACCCATTATCAAGAAATCACATTAGGATTCTCTTTTTAACCTGTTCCTTAAAACACTAGTGCTTAGGAAATCTATTGGAGGCAGAAGCAGTCAAGGGTAGCTTAGGGCTAGGGTTAGGGTTAGGGCTAGGGTTAGACACGGCTTAGGGTACGGGTTCGGGTACGGGTTCGTGTACGGCGTAGGGTATGGGTTTGGGTTAGGGTTAGGGTTAGTTTGAAGGTTAGGGCTCGGTTTAGGGTACGGGTTAGGATTAGGGTTCGTGTTAGGGTTAGGGTAGGGGTTAGGGTTAGGGTACGCGTTAGGGTTAGGGTAGTTATTAAACCTATCCCACTCTCTAGATACCCCTTAGCACGTCAAGGAATATTATTTGGGGGTCCAGCCATGGAGAAGAGTTTAGACACTAGGAGAAGATAAGGAACACACCCATTATCCTGAAATCACATTAGGATTCTCTTTTTAACCTGTTCCTTAAAACACTAGTGCTTAGGAAATCTATTGGAGGCAGAAGCAGTCAAGGGTAGCTTAGGGTTAGGGTTAGGGTTAGGGTACGGCTTAGGGTACGGGTTCGGGAACGGGTTCGGGTACGGGTTCGGGTACGGCGTAGGGTATGGGTTAGGTTTAGGGTTAGGGTTAGTTTGAGGGTTAGGGCTCGGTTTAGGTTACGGGTTAGGATTAGGGTACGTGTTAGGGTTAGGGTAGGGGTTAGGGTTACGGTACGCGTTAGGGTTAGGGTAGTTATTAAACCTATCCCACTCTCTAGATACCCCTTAGCACGTCAAGGAATATTATTTGGGGGTCCAGCCATGGAGAAGAGTTTAGACACTAGGAGAAGATAAGGAACACACCCATTATCAAGAAATCACATTAGGATTCTCTTTTTAACCTGTTCCTTAAAACACTAGTGCTTAGGAAATCTATTGGAGGCAAAGCAGTCAAGGGTAGCTTAGGGTTAGGGTTAGGGTTATTGTTAGGGTAAGGCTTAGGGTACGGGTTCGGGTACGGCATAGGGTATGGGTTAGGGTTAGGGTTAGGGTTAGTTTGAGGGTTAGGGCTCGGTTTAGGGTACGGGTTAGGATTAGGGTACGTGTTAGGGTTAGGGTAGGGGTTAGGGTTAGGGTATGCGTTAGGGTTAGGGTATTTATTAAACCTATCCCACTCTCTAGATACCCCTTAGCACGTCAAGGAATATTATTTGGGGGTCCAGCCATGGAGAAGAGTTTAGACACTAGGAGAAGATAAGGAACACACCCGTCATCAAGAAATCACATTAGGATTCTCTTTTTAACCTGTTCCTTAAAACACTAGTGCTTAGGAAATCTATTGGAGGCAGAAGCAGTCAAGGGTAGCTTAGGGTTAGGGTTAGGGTTAGGGTACGGCTTAGGGTACGGGTTCGTGTACGGGTTCGGGTACGGTTTTGGGTATGGCGTAGGATATGGGTTAGGGTTAGGGTTAGGGTTAGTTTGAGGTTTAGGGCTCGGTTTAGGGTACGGGTTAGGATTAGGGTACGTGTTAGGGTTAGGGTAGGGGTTAGGGTTAGAGTACGCGTTAGGGTTAGGGTAGTTATTAAACCTATCCCACTCTCTAGATACCCCTTAGCACGTCAAGGAATATTATTTGGGTGTCCAGCCATGGAGAAGAGTTTAGACACTAGGGGAAGATAAGGAACACACCCATTATCAAGAAATCACATTAGGATTCTCTTTTTAACCTGTTCCTTAAAACACTAGTGCTTAGGAAATCTATTGGAGGCAGAAGCAGTCAAGGGTAGCTTAGGGTTAGGGTTAGGGATAGGGCTAGAGTTAGGGTACGGCATAGGGTACGGGTTCGGGTACGGGTTCGTGTACGGCGTAGGGTATGGGTTAGAGTTAGGGTTAGGGTTAGTTTGAAGGTTAGGGCTCGGTTTAGGTTTCGGCTTATGATTAGGGTACGTGTTAGGGTTAGGGTAGGGGTTAGGGTTATGGTACGCGTTAGGGTTAGGGTAGTTATTAAACCTATCCCACTCTCTAGATACCCCTTAGCACGTCAAGGAATATTATTTGGGGGTCCAGCCATGGAGAAGAGTTTAGACACTAGGAGAAGATAAGGAACACACCCATTATCAAGAAATCACATTAGGATTCTCTTTTTAACCTGTTCCTTAAAACACTTGTGCTTAGGAAATCTATTGGAGGCAGAAGCAGTCAAGGGTAGCTTAGGTTTAGGGTTAGGGTTAGGGTTAGGGTTAGCTTTAGGGTACGACTTAGTGTACGGGTTCGGGTACGGGTTCGGGTACGGCGTATGGTATGGGTTAGGGTTAGGGTTAGGTTTAGTTTGAGGGTTAGGGATCGGTTTAGGGTACGGGTTAGGATTAGGGTACGTGTTAGGGTTAGGGTACGCGTTAGGGTTAGGGTAGTTATTAAACCTATCCCACTCTCTAGATACCCCTTAGCACGTCAAGGGATATTATTTGGGGGTCCAGCCATGGAGAAGAGTTTAGACACTAGGAGAAGATAAGGAACACACCCATTATCCTGAAATCACAATAGGATTCTCTTTTTAACCTGTTCCTTAATACACAAGTGCTTAGGAAATCTATTGGAGGCAGAAGCAGTCAAGGGTAGCTTAGGGCTAGGGTTAGGGTTAGGGTTAGGGTTAGCGTTAGGGTTAGGGTTAGGGTACGGCTTAGGGTACGGGTTCGGGTACGGGTTCGGGTACGGCGTAGGGTATGGTTTAGGGTTAGGGTTAGGGTTAGTTTGAGGGTTAGGGCTCGGTTTAGGTTACGGGTTAGGATTAGTGTACGTGTTAAGGATAGGGTAGAGGTTAGGGTTAGGGTACGCGTTAACGTTAGGGTAGTTATTAAACCTATCCCACTCTCTAGATACCCCTTAGCACGTCAAGGAATATTATTTGGGGGTCCAGCCATGGAGAAGAGTTTAGACACTAGGAGAAGATAAGGAACACACCCATTATCAAGAAATCACATTAGGATTCTCTTTTTAACCTGTTCCTTAAAACACTAGTGCTTAGGAAATCTATTGGAGGCAGAAGCAGTCAAGGGTAGCTTAGGGTTAGGGTTAGGGTTAGGGTTAGGGTTAGGGTTAGGGTACGGGTTCGGGTACGGGTTCGTGTACGGCGTAGGTTATGGGTTAGGGTTAGGGTTAGGGTTAGTTTGAAGGTTAGGGCTCGGTTTAGGGTACGGGTTAGGATTAGGGTTCGTGTTAGGGTTAGGGTAGGGGTTAGGGTTAGGGTACGCGTTAGGGTTAGGGTAGTTATTAAACCTATCCCACTCTCTAGATACCCCTTAGCACGTCAAGGAATATTATTTGGGGGTCCAGCCATGGAGAAGAGTTTAGACACTAGGAGAAGATAAGGAACACACCCATTATCAAGAAATCACATTAGGATTCTCTTTTTAACCTGTTCCTTAAAACACTAGTGCTTAGGAAATCTATTGGAGGCAGAAGCAGTCAAGGGTAGCTTAGGGTTAGGGTTAGGGATAGGGCTAGAGTTAGGGTACGGCATAGGGTACGGGTTCGGGTACGGGTTCGTGTACGGCGTAGGGTATGGGTTAGAGTTAGGGTTAGGGTTAGTTTGAAGGTTAGGGCTCGGTTTAGGTTTCGGCTTAGGATTAGGGTACGTGTTAGGGTTAGGGTAGGGGTTAGGGTTATGGTACGCGTTAGGGTTAGGGTAGTTATTAAACCTATCCCACTCTCTAGATACCCCTTAGCACGTCAAGGAATATTATTTGGGGGTCCAGCCATGGAGAAGAGTTTAGACACTAGGAGAAGATAAGGAACACACCCATTATCAAGAAATCACATTAGGATTCTCTTTTTAACCTGTTCCTTAAAACACTTGTGCTTAGGAAATCTATTGGAGGCAGAAGCAGTCAAGGGTAGCTTAGGTTTAGGGTTAGGGTTAGGGTTAGGGTTAGCTTTAGGGTACGACTTAGTGTACGGGTTCGGGTACGGGTTCGGGTACGGCGTATGGTATGGGTTAGGGTTAGGGTTAGGTTTAGTTTGAGGGTTAGGGATCGGTTTAGGGTACGGGTTAGGATTAGGGTACGTGTTAGGGTTAGGGTACGCGTTAGGGTTAGGGTAGTTATTAAACCTATCCCACTCTCTAGATACCCCTTAGCACGTCAAGGGATATTATTTGGGGGTCCAGCCATGGAGAAGAGTTTAGACACTAGGAGAAGATAAGGAACACACCCATTATCCTGAAATCACAATAGGATTCTCTTTTTAACCTGTTCCTTAATACACAAGTGCTTAGGAAATCTATTGGAGGCAGAAGCAGTCAAGGGTAGCTTAGGGCTAGGGTTAGGGTTAGGGTTAGGGTTAGCGTTAGGGTTAGGGTTAGGGTACGGCTTAGGGTACGGGTTCGGGTACGGGTTCGGGTACGGCGTAGGGTATGGTTTAGGGTTAGGGTTAGGGTTAGTTTGAGGGTTAGGGCTCGGTTTAGGTTACGGGTTAGGATTAGTGTACGTGTTAAGGTTAGGGTAGAGGTTAGGGTTAGGGTACGCGTTAACGTTAGGGTAGTTATTAAACCTATCCCACTCTCTAGATACCCCTTAGCACGTCAAGGAATATTATTTGGGGGTCCAGCCATGGAGAAGAGTTTAGACACTAGGAGAAGATAAGGAACACACCCATTATCAAGAAATCACATTAGGATTCTCTTTTTAACCTGTTCCTTAAAACACTAGTGCTTAGGAAATCTATTGGAGGCAGAAGCAGTCAAGGGTAGCTTAGGGTTAGGGTTAGGGTTAGGGTTAGGGTTAGGGTTAGGGTACGGGTTCGGGTACGGGTTCGTGTACGGCGTAGGTTATGGGTTAGGGTTAGGGTTAGGGTTAGTTTGAAGGTTAGGGCTCGGTTTAGGGTACGGGTTAGGATTAGGGTTCGTGTTAGGGTTAGGGTAGGGGTTAGGGTTAGGGTACGCGTTAGGGTTAGGGTAGTTATTAAACCTATCCCACTCTCTAGATACCCCTTAGCACGTCAAGGAATATTATTTGGGGGTCCAGCCATGGAGAAGAGTTTAGACACTAGGAGAAGATAAGGAACACACACATTATCAAGAAATCACATTAGGATTCTCTTTTTAACCTGTTCCTTAAAACACTAGTGCTTAGGAAATCTATTGGAGGCAGAAGCAGTCAAGGGTAGCTTAGGGTTAGGGTTAGGGTTAGGGCTAGGGTTAGGACACGGCTTAGGGTACGGTTTCGGGTACGGGTTCGTGTACGGCGTAGGGTATGGGTTTGGGTTAGGGTTAGGGTTAATTTGAAGGTTAGGGCTCGGTTTAGGGTACGGGTTAGGATTAGGGTTCGTGTTAGGGTTAGGGTAGGGGTTAGGGTTAGGGTAGTTATTAAACCTATCCCACTCTCTAGATACCCCTTAGCACGTCAAGGAATATTATTTGGGGGTCCAGCCATGGAGAAGAGTTTAGACACTAGGAGAAGATAAGGAACACACCCATTATCAAGAAATCACATTAGGATTCTCTTTTTAACCTGTTCCTTAAAACACTAGTGCTTAGGAAATCTATTGGAGGCAGAAGCAGTCAAGGGTAGCTTAGGGTTAGGGTTAGGGTTAGGGCTAGGGTTAGGACACGGCTTAGGGTACGGGTTCGGGTACGGGTTCGTGTACGGCGTAGGGTATGGGTTTGGGTTAGTGTTAGGGTTAGTTTGAAGGTTAGGGCTCGGTTTACGGTACGGGTTAGGATTAGGGTTCGTGTTAGGGTTAGGGTAGGGGTTAGGGTTAGGGTACGCGTTAGGGTTAGGGTAGTTATTAAACCTATCCCACTCTCTAGATACCCCTTAGCACGTCAAGGAATATTATTTGGGGGTCCAGCCATGGAGAAGAGTTTAGACACTAGGAGAATATAAAGAACACACCCATTATCCTGAAATCACATTAGGATTCTCTTTTTAACCTGTTCCTTAATACACTAGTGATTAGGAAATCTATTGGAGGCAGAAGTAGTCAAGGGTAGCTTAGGGTTAGGGTTACGGTTAGGGTTAGGTTTAGGGTACGGCTTAGGGTACGGGTTCGGGTACGGGTTCGGGTACGGCGTAGGGTATGGGTTAGGGTTAGGGTTAGGGTTAGTTTGAGTGTTAGTGCTCGGTTTAGGGTACGGGTTAGGATTAGGGTACGTGTTAGGTTTAGGTTAGGGGTTAGGGTTAGGGTACGCGTTAGGGTTAGGGTAGTTATTAAACCTATCCCACTCTCTAGATACCCCTTAGCACGTCAAGGAATATTATTTGGGGGTCCAGCCATGGAGAAGAGTTTAGACACTAGGAGAAGATAAGGAACACACCCATTATCAAGAAATCACATTAGGATTCTCTTTTTAACCTGTTCCTTAAAACACTAGTGCTTAGGAAATCTATTGGAGGCAGAAGCAGTCAAGGGTAGCTTAGGGTTAGGGTTAGGGTTAGGTCTAGGGTTAGGACACGGCTTAGGGTACGGGTTCGGGTACGGGTTCGTGTACGGCGTAGGGTATGGGTTTGGGTTAGGGTTAGGGTTAGTTTGAAGGTTAGGGCTCGGTTTAGGTTACGGGTTAGGATTAGGGTTCGTGTTAGGGTTAGGGTAGGGGTTAGGGTTAGGGTACGCGTTAGGGTTAGGGTAGTTATTAAACCTATCCCACTCTCTAGATACCCCTTAGCACGTCAAGGATTATTATTTGGGGGTCCAGCCTTGGAGAAGAGTTTAGACACTAGGAGAAGATAAGGAACACACCCTTTATCAAGAAATCACATTAGGATTCTCTTTTTAACCTGTTCCTTAAAACACTAGTGCTTAGGAAATCTATTGGAGGCAGAAGCAGTCAAGGGTAGCTTAGGGTTAGGGTTAGGGTTATGGCTAGGGTTAGGACACGGCTTAGGGTACGGGTTCGGGTACGGGTTCGTGTACGGCGTAGGGTATGGGTTTGGGTTAGTGTTAGGGTTAGTTTGAAGGTTAGGGCTCGGTTTAGGGTACGGGTTAGGATTAGGGTTCGTGTTAGGGTTAGGGTAGGGGTTAGGGTTAGGGTACGCGTTAGGGTTAGGGTAGTTATTAAACCTATCCCACACTCTAGATACCCCTTAGCACGTCAAGGAATATTATTTGGGGGTCCAGCCATGGAGAAGAGTTTAGACACTAGGAGAAGATAAAGAACACACCCATTATCCTGAAATCACATTAGGATTCTCTTTTTAACCTGTTCCTTAATACACTAGTGCTTAGGAAATCTATTGGAGGCAGAAGTAGTCAAGGGTAGGTTAGGTTTAGGGTTACGGTTAGGGTTAGGGTTAGGGTACGGCTTAGGGTACGGGTTCGGGTACGGGTTCGGGTACGGCGTAAGGTATGGGTTAGGGTTAGGGTTAGGGTTAGTTTGAGGTTTAGGGCTCGGTTTAGGGTACGGGTTAGGATTAGGGTACGTGTTAGGGTTAGGGTAGGGGTTAGGGTTAGGGTACGCGTTAGGGTTAGGGTAGTTATTAAACCTATCCCACTCTCGAGATACCCCTTAGCACGTCAAGGAATATTATTTGGGGGTCCAGCCATGGAGAAGAGTTTAGACACTAGGAGAAGATAAGGAACACACCCATTATCAAGAAATCACATTAGGATTCTCTTTTTAACCTGTTCCTTAAAACACTAGTGCTTAGGAAATCTATTGGAGGCAAAGCAGTCAAGGGTAGCTTAGGGTTAGGGTTAGGGTTATTGTTAGGGTAAGGCTTAGGGTACGGGTTCGGGTACGGCATAGGGTATGGGTTAGGGTTAGGGTTAGGGTTAGTTTGAAGGTTAGGGTTAGGGTTAGGGTTAGGGTTAGGGTTAGGGTTAGGTCTAGGGTTAGGACACGGCTTAGGGTACGGGTTCGGGTACGGGTTTGGGTTAGGGTTAGGGTTAGTTTGAAGGTTAGGGCTCGGTTTAGGGTACAAGTTAGGATTAGGGTTCGTGTTAGGGTTAGGGTAGGGGTTAGGGTTAGGGTACGCGTTAGGGTTAGGGTAGTTATTAAACCTATCCCACTCTCTAGATACTCCTTAGCACGTCAAGGAATATTATTTGGTGGTCCAGCCATGGAGAAGAGTTTAGACACTAGGAGAAGATAAGGAACACACCCATTATCCTGAAATCACATTAGGATTCTCTTTTTAACCTGTTCCTTAATACAATAGTGCTTAGGAAATCTATTGGAGGCCGAAGCAGTCAAGGGTAGCTTAGGGTTAGGGTTAGGGTTAGGGTTAGGGTTAGGGTACGGCTTAGGGTGCGGGTTCGGGTATGGGTTCGTGTACGCTGTAGGGTATGGTTTAGGGTTAGGGTTAGGGTTAGTTTGAAGGTTAGGGCTCGGTTTAGGGTACAGGTTAGGATTAGGGTTCGTGTTAGGGTTAGGGTAGGGGTTAGGGTTAGGTTACGCGTTAGGGTTAGGGTAGTTAATAAACCTATCCCACTCTCTAGATACCCCTTAGCACGTCAAGGAATATTATTTGGGGGTCCAGCCATGGAGAAGAGTTTAGACACTAGGAGAAGATAAGGAACACACCCATTATCAAGAAATCACATTAGGATTCTCTTTTTAACCTGTTCCTTAAAACACTAGTGCTTAGGAAATCTATTGGAGGCAGAAGCAGTCAAGGGTAGCTTAGGGCTAGGGTTAGGGTTAGGGCTAGGGTTAGACACGGCTTAGGGTACGGGTTCGGGTACGGGTTCGTGTACGGCGTAGGGTATGGGTTTGGGTTAGGGTTAGGGTTAGTTTGAAGGTTAGGGCTCGGTTTAGGGTACGGGTTAGGATTAGGGTTCGTGTTAGGGTTAGGGTAGGGGTTAGGGTTAGGGTACGCGTTAGGGTTAGGGTAGTTATTAAACCTATCCCACTCTCTAGATACCCCTTAGCACGTCAAGGAATATTATTTGGGGGTCCAGCCATGGAGAAGAGTTTAGACACTAGGAGAAGATAAGGAACACACCCATTATCCTGAAATCACATTAGGATTCTCTTTTTAACCTGTTCCTTAAAACACTAGTGCTTAGGAAATCTATTGGAGGCAGAAGCAGTCAAGGGTAGCTTAGGGTTAGGGTTAGGGTTAGGGTACGGCTTAGGGTACGGGTTCGGGAACGGGTTCGGGTACGGGTTCGGGTACGGCGTAGGGTATGGGTTAGGTTTAGGGTTAGGGTTAGTTTGAGGGTTAGGGCTCGGTTTAGGTTACGGGTTAGGATTAGGGTACGTGTTAGGGTTAGGGTAGGGGTTAGGGTTAGGGTACGCGTTAGGGTTAGGGTAGTTATTAAACCTATCCCACTCTCTAGATACCCCTTAGCACGTCAAGGAATATTATTTGGGGGTCCAGCCATGGAGAAGAGTTTAGACACTAGGAGAAGATAAGGAACACACCCATTATCAAGAAATCACATTAGGATTCTCTTTTTAACCTGTTCCTTAAAACACTAGTGCTTAGGAAATCTATTGGAGGCAAAGCAGTCAAGGGTAGCTTAGGGTTAGGGTTAGGGTTATTGTTAGGGTAAGGCTTAGGGTACGGGTTCGGGTACGGCATAGGGTATGGGTTAGGGTTAGGGTTAGGGTTAGTTTGAGGGTTAGGGCTCGGTTTAGGGTACGGGTTAGGATTAGGGTACGTGTTAGGGTTAGGGTAGGGGTTAGGGTTAGGGTATGCGTTAGGGTTAGGGTATTTATTAAACCTATCCCACTCTCTAGATACCCCTTAGCACGTCAAGGAATATTATTTGGGGGTCCAGCCATAGAGAAGAGTTTAGACACTAGGAGAAGATAAGGAACACACCCGTCATCAAGAAATCACATTAGGATTCTCTTTTTAACCTGTTCCTTAAAACACTAGTGCTTAGGAAATCTATTGGAGGCAGAAGCAGTCAAGGGTAGCTTAGGGTTAGGGTTAGGGTTAGGGTACGGCTTAGGGTACGGGTTCGTGTACGGGTTCGGGTACGGTTTTGGGTATGGCGTAGGATATGGGTTAGGGTTAGGGTTAGGGTTAGTTTGAGGTTTAGGGCTCGGTTTAGGGTACGGGTTAGGATTAGGGTACGTGTTAGGGTTAGGGTAGGGGTTAGGGTTAGAGTACGCGTTAGGGTTAGGGTAGTTATTAAACCTATCCCACTCTCTAGATACCCCTTAGCACGTCAAGGAATATTATTTGGGTGTCCAGCCATGGAGAAGAGTTTAGACACTAGGGGAAGATAAGGAACACACCCATTATCAAGAAATCACATTAGGATTCTCTTTTTAACCTGTTCCTTAAAACACTAGTGCTTAGGAAATCTATTGGAGGCAGAAGCAGTCAAGGGTAGCTTAGGGTTAGGGTTAGGGATAGGGCTAGAGTTAGGGTACGGCATAGGGTACGGGTTCGGGTACGGGTTCGTGTACGGCGTAGGGTATGGGTTAGAGTTAGGGTTAGGGTTAGTTTGAAGGTTAGGGCTCGGTTTAGGTTTCGGCTTAGGATTAGGGTACGTGTTAGGGTTAGGGTAGGGGTTAGGGTTATGGTACGCGTTAGGGTTAGGGTAGTTATTAAACCTATCCCACTCTCTAGATACCCCTTAGCACGTCAAGGAATATTATTTGGGGGTCCAGCCATGGAGAAGAGTTTAGACACTAGGAGAAGATAAGGAACACACCCATTATCAAGAAATCACATTAGGATTCTCTTTTTAACCTGTTCCTTAAAACACTTGTGCTTAGGAAATCTATTGGAGGCAGAAGCAGTCAAGGGTAGCTTAGGTTTAGGGTTAGGGTTAGGGTTAGGGTTAGCTTTAGGGTACGACTTAGTGTACGGGTTCGGGTACGGGTTCGGGTACGGCGTATGGTATGGGTTAGGGTTAGGGTTAGGTTTAGTTTGAGGGTTAGGGATCGGTTTAGGGTACGGGTTAGGATTAGGGTACGTGTTAGGGTTAGGGTACGCGTTAGGGTTAGGGTAGTTATTAAACCTATCCCACTCTCTAGATACCCCTTAGCACGTCAAGGGATATTATTTGGGGGTCCAGCCATGGAGAAGAGTTTAGACACTAGGAGAAGATAAGGAACACACCCATTATCCTGAAATCACAATAGGATTCTCTTTTTAACCTGTTCCTTAATACACAAGTGCTTAGGAAATCTATTGGAGGCAGAAGCAGTCAAGGGTAGCTTAGGGCTAGGGTTAGGGTTAGGGTTAGGGTTAGCGTTAGGGTTAGGGTTAGGGTACGGCTTAGGGTACGGGTTCGGGTACGGGTTCGGGTACGGCGTAGGGTATGGTTTAGGGTTAGGGTTAGGGTTAGTTTGAGGGTTAGGGCTCGGTTTAGGTTACGGGTTAGGATTAGTGTACGTGTTAAGGTTAGGGTAGAGGTTAGGGTTAGGGTACGCGTTAACGTTAGGGTAGTTATTAAACCTATCCCACTCTCTAGATACCCCTTAGCACGTCAAGGAATATTATTTGGGGGTCCAGCCATGGAGAAGAGTTTAGACACTAGGAGAAGATAAGGAACACACCCATTATCAAGAAATCACATTAGGATTCTCTTTTTAACCTGTTCCTTAAAACACTAGTGCTTAGGAAATCTATTGGAGGCAGAAGCAGTCAAGGGTAGCTTAGGGTTAGGGTTAGGGTTAGGGTTAGGGTTAGGGTTAGGGTACGGGTTCGGGTACGGGTTCGTGTACGGCGTAGGTTATGGGTTAGGGTTAGGGTTAGGGTTAGTTTGAAGGTTAGGGCTCGGTTTAGGGTACGGGTTAGGATTAGGGTTCGTGTTAGGGTTAGGGTAGGGGTTAGGGTTAGGGTACGCGTTAGGGTTAGGGTAGTTATTAAACCTATCCCACTCTCTAGATACCCCTTAGCACGTCAAGGAATATTATTTGGGGGTCCAGCCATGGAGAAGAGTTTAGACACTAGGAGAAGATAAGGAACACACACATTATCAAGAAATCACATTAGGATTCTCTTTTTAACCTGTTCCTTAAAACACTAGTGCTTAGGAAATCTATTGGAGGCAGAAGCAGTCAAGGGTAGCTTAGGGTTAGGGTTAGGGTTAGGGCTAGGGTTAGGACACGGCTTAGGGTACGGTTTCGGGTACGGGTTCGTGTACGGCGTAGGGTATGGGTTTGGGTTAGGGTTAGGGTTAATTTGAAGGTTAGGGCTCGGTTTAGGGTACGGGTTAGGATTAGGGTTCGTGTTAGGGTTAGGGTAGGGGTTAGGGTTAGGGTAGTTATTAAACCTATCCCACTCTCTAGATACCCCTTAGCACGTCAAGGAATATTATTTGGGGGTCCAGCCATGGAGAAGAGTTTAGACACTAGGAGAAGATAAGGAACACACCCATTATCAAGAAATCACATTAGGATTCTCTTTTTAACCTGTTCCTTAAAACACTAGTGCTTAGGAAATCTATTGGAGGCAGAAGAAGTCAAGGGTAGCTTAGGGTTAGGGTTAGGGTTAGGGCTAGTGTTAGGACACGGCTTAGGGTACGGGTTCGGGTACGGGTTCGTGTACGGCGTAGGGTATGGGTTTGGGTTAGTGTTAGGGTTAGTTTGAAGTTTAGGGCTCGGTTTAGGGTACGGGTTAGGATTAGGGTTCGTGTTAGGGTTAGGGTAGGGGTTAGGGTTAGGGTACGCGTTAGGGTTAGGGTAGTTATTAAACCTATCCCACTCTCTAGATACCCCTTAGCACGTCAAGGAATATTATTTGGGGGTCCAGCCATGGAGAAGAGTTTAGACACTAGGAGAATATAAAGAACACACCCATTATCCTGAAATCACATTAGGATTCTCTTTTTAACCTGTTCCTTAATACACTAGTGATTAGGAAATCTATTGGAGGCAGAAGTAGTCAAGGGTAGCTTAGGGTTAGGGTTACGGTTAGGGTTAGGTTTAGGGTACGGCTTAGGGTACGGGTTCGGGTACGGGTTCGGGTACGGCGTAGGGTATGGGTTAGGGTTAGGGTTAGGGTTAGTTTGAGTGTTAGGGCTCGGTTTAGGGTACGGGTTAGGATTAGGGTACGTGTTAGGTTTAGGGTAGGGGTTAGGGTTAGGGTACGCGTTAGGGTTAGGGTAGTTATTAAACCTATCCCACTCTCTAGATACCCCTTAGCACGTCAAGGAATATTATTTGGGGGTCCAGCCATGGAGAAGAGTTTAGACACTAGGAGAAGATAAGGAACACACCCATTATCAAGAAATCACATTAGGATTCTCTTTTTAACCTGTTCCTTAAAACACTAGTGCTTAGGAAATCTATTGGAGGCAGAAGCAGTCAAGGGTAGCTTAGGGTTAGGGTTAGGGTTAGGTCTAGGGTTAGGACACGGCTTAGGGTACGGGTTCGGGTACGGGTTCGTGTACGGCGTAGGGTATGGGTTTGGGTTAGGGTTAGGGTTAGTTTGAAGGTTAGGGCTCGGTTTAGGGTACGGGTTAGGATTAGGGTTCGTGTTAGGGTTAGGGTAGGGGTTAGGGTTAGGGTACGCGTTAGGGTTAGGGTAGTTATTAAACCTATCCCACTCTCTAGATACCCCTTAGCACGTCAAGGATTATTATTTGGGGGTCCAGCCATGGAGAAGAGTTTAGACACTAGGAGAAGATAAGGAACACACCCTTTATCAAGAAATCACATTAGGATTCTCTTTTTAACCTGTTCCTTAAAACACTAGTGCTTAGGAAATCTATTGGAGGCAGAAGCAGTCAAGGGTAGCTTAGGGTTAGGGTTAGGGTTATGGCTAGGGTTAGGACACGGCTTAGGGTACGGGTTCGGGTACGGGTTCGTGTACGGCGTAGGGTATGGGTTTGGGTTAGTGTTAGGGTTAGTTTGAAGGTTAGGGCTCGGTTTAGGGTACGGGTTAGGATTAGGGTTCGTGTTAGGGTTAGGGTAGGGGTTAGGGTTAGGGTACGCGTTAGGGTTAGGGTAGTTATTAAACCTATCCCACTCTCTAGATACCCCTTAGCACGTCAAGGAATATTATTTGGGGGTCCAGCCATGGAGAAGAGTTTAGACACTAGGAGAAGATAAAGAACACACCCATTATCCTGAAATCACATTAGGATTCTCTTTTTAACCTGTTCCTTAATACACTAGTGCTTAGGAAATCTATTGGAGGCAGAAGTAGTCAAGGGTAGCTTAGGTTTAGGGTTACGGTTAGGGTTAGGGTTAGGGTACGGCTTAGGGTACGGGTTCGGGTACGGGTTCGGGTACGGCGTAAGGTATGGGTTAGGGTTAGGGTTAGGGTTAGTTTGAGGTTTAGGGCTCGGTTTAGGGTACGGGTTAGGATTAGGGTACGTGTTAGGGTTAGGGTAGGGGTTAGGGTTAGGGTACGCGTTAGGGTTAGGGTAGTTATTAAACCTATCCCACTCTCGAGATACCCCTTAGCACGTCAAGGAATATTATTTGGGGGTCCAGCCATGGAGAAGAGTTTAGACACTAGGAGAAGATAAGGAACACACCCATTATCCTGAAATCACATTAGGATTCTCTTTTTAACCTGTTCCTTAAAACACTAGTGCTTAGGAAATCTATTGGAGGCAGAAGCAGTCAAGGGTAGCTTAGGGTTAGGGTTAGGGTTAGGGTACGGCTTAGGGTACGGGTTCGGGAACGGGTTCGGGTACGGGTTCGGATACGGCGTAGGGTATGGGTTAGGTTTAGGGTTAGGGTTAGTTTGAGGGTTAGGGCTCGGTTTAGGTTACGGGTTAGGATTAGGGTACGTGTTAGGGTTAGGGTAGGGGTTAGGGTTAGGGTACGCGTTAGGGTTAGGGTAGTTATTAAACCTATCCCACTCTCTAGATACCCCTTAGCACGTCAAGGAATATTATTTGGGGGTCCAGCCATGGAGAAGAGTTTAGACACTAGGAGAAGATAAGGAACACACCCATTATCAAGAAATCACATTAGGATTCTCTTTTTAACCTGTTCCTTAAAACACTAGTGCTTAGGAAATCTATTGGAGGCAAAGCAGTCAAGGGTAGCTTAGGGTTAGGGTTAGGGTTATTGTTAGGGTAAGGCTTAGGGTACGGGTTCGGGTACGGCATAGGGTATGGGTTAGGGTTAGGGTTAGGGTTAGTTTGAGGGTTAGGGCTCGGTTTAGGGTACGGGTTAGGATTAGGGTACGTGTTAGGTTTAGGGTAGGGGTTAGGGTTAGGGTACGCGTTAGGGTTAGGGTAGTTATTAAACCTATCCCACTCCCTAGATGCCCCTTAGCACGTCAAGGAATATTATTTGGGGGACCAGCCATGGAGAAGAGTTTAGACACTAGGAGAAGATAAGGAACACACCCATTATCAAGAAATCACATTAGGATTCTCTTTTTAACCTGTTCCTTAAAACACTAGTGCTTAGGAAATCTATTGGAGGCAGAAGCAGTCAAGGGTAGCTTAGGGTTAGGGTTAGGGTTAGGGTTAGGGTTAGGGTTAGGGTACGGGTTCGGGTACGGGTTCGTGTACGGCGTAGGTTATGGGTTAGGGTTAGGGTTAGGGTTAGTTTGAAGGTTAGGGCTCGGTTTAGGGTACGGGTTAGGATTAGGGTTCGTGTTAGGGTTAGGGTAGGGGTTAGGGTTAGGGTACGCGTTAGGGTTAGGGTAGTTATTAAACCTATCCCACTCTCTAGATACCCCTTAGCACGTCAAGGAATATTATTTGGGTGTCCAGCCATGGAGAAGAGTTTAGACACTAGGAGAAGATAAGGAACACACCCATTATCAAGAAATCACATTAGGATTCTCTTTTTAACCTGTTCCTTAAAACACTAGTGCTTAGGAAATCTATTGGAGGCAGAAGCAGTCAAGGGTAGCTTAGGGTTAGGGTTAGGGTTAGGTCTAGGGTTAGGACACGGCTTAGGGTACGGGTTCGGGTACGGGTTTGGGTTAGGGTTAGGGTTAGTTTGAAGGTTAGGGCTCGGTTTAGGGTACAAGTTAGGATTAGGGTTCGTGTTAGGGTTAGGGTAGGGGTTAGGGTTAGGGTACGCGTTAGGGTTAGGGTAGTTATTAAACCTATCCCACTCTCTAGATACTCCTTAGCACGTCAAGGAATATTATTTGGTGGTCCAGCCATGGAGAAGAGTTTAGACACTAGGAGAAGATAAGGAACACACCCATTATCCTGAAATCACATTAGGATTCTCTTTTTAACCTGTTCCTTAATACAATAGTGCTTAGGAAATCTATTGGAGGCCGAAGCAGTCAAGGGTAGCTTAGGGTTAGGGTTAGGGTTAGGGTTAGGGTTAGGGTACGGCTTAGGGTGCGGGTTCGGGTATGGGTTCGTGTACGCTGTAGGGTATGGTTTAGGGTTAGGGTTAGGGTTAGTTTGAAGGTTAGGGCTCGGTTTAGGGTACAGGTTAGGATTAGGGTTCGTGTTAGGGTTAGGGTAGGGGTTAGGGTTAGGTTACGCGTTAGGGTTAGGGTAGTTAATAAACCTATCCCACTCTAGATACCCCTTAGCACGTCAAGGAATATTATTTGGGGGTCCAGCCATGGAGAAGAATTTAGACACTAGGAGAAGATAAGGAACACACCCATTATCAAGAAATCACATTAGGATTCTCTTTTTAACCTGTTCCTTAAAACACTAGTGCTTAGGAAATCTATTGGAGGCAGAAGCAGTCAAGGGTAGCTTAGGGTTAGGGTTAGGGTTAGGGCTAGGGTTAGACACGGCTTAGGGTACGGGTTCGGGTACGGGTTCGTGTACGGCGTAGGGTATGGGTTTGGGTTAGGGTTAGGGTTAGTTTGAAGGTTAGGGCTCGGTTTAGGGTACGGGTTAGGATTAGGGTTCGTGTTAGGGTTAGGGTAGGGGTTAGGGTTAGGGTACGCGTTAGGGTTAGGGTAGTTATTAAACCTATCCCACTCTCTAGATACCCCTTAGCACGTCAAGGAATATTATTTGGGGGTCCAGCCATGGAGAAGAGTTTAGACACTAGGAGAAGATAAGGAACACACCCATTATCCTGAAATCACATTAGGATTCTCTTTTTAACCTGTTCCTTAAAACACTAGTGCTTAGGAAATCTATTGGAGGCAGAAGCAGTCAAGGGTAGCTTAGGGTTAGGGTTAGGGTTAGGGTTAGGTTTAGGGTACGGCTTAGGGTACGGGTTCGGGTACGGGTTCGCGTACGGCGTAGGGTATGGGTTAGGGTTAGGGTTAGGGTTAGTTTGAAGGTTAGGGCTCGGTTTAGGGCACGGGTTAGGATTAGGGTTCGTGTTAGGGTTAGGGTAGGGGTTAGGGTTAGGGTACGCGTTAAGCTTAGGGTAGTTATTAAACCTATCCCACTCTCTAGATACCCCTTAGCACGTCAAGGAATATTATTTGGGGGTCCAGCCATGGAGAAGATTTTAGACACTAGGAGAAGATAAGGAACACACCCATTATCCTGAAATCACATTAGGATTCTCTTTTTAACCTGTTCCTTAATACACTAGTGCTTAGGAAATCTATTGGAGGCAGAAGCAGTCAAGGGTAGCTTAGGGTTAGGGTTAGGTTTAGGGTTAGGTTTAGGGTACGGCTTAGGGTACGGGTTCGGGTAAGGGTTCGAGTACGGCGTAGGGTATGGGTTAGGGTTAGGTTTAGGGTTAATTTGAGGGTTAGGGCTCGGTTTAGGTTACGGGTTAGGATTAGTGTACGTGTTAGGGTTAAGGTAGAGGTTAGGGTTAGGGTACGCGTTAGGGTAAGGGTAGTTATTAAACCTATCCCACTCTCTAGATACCCCTTAGCACGTCAAGGAATATTATTTGGGGGTCCAGCCATGGAGAAGAGTTTAGACACTAGGAGAAGATAAGGAACACACCCATTATCAAGAAATCACATTAGGATTCTCTTTTTAACCTGTTCCTTAAAACACTAGTGCTTAGGAAATCTATTGGAGGCAGAAGCAGTCAAGGGTAGCTTAGGGTTAGGGTTAGGGTTAGGGTACGGCTTAGGGTACGGGTTCGTGTACGGGTTCGGGTACGGTTTTGGGTATGGCGTAGGATATGGGTTAGGGTTAGGGTTAGGGTTAGTTTGAGGGTTAGGGCTCGGTTTAGGGTACGGGTTAGGATTAGGGTACGTGTTAGGGTTAGGGTAGGGGTTAGGGTTAGAGTACGCGTTAGGGTTAGGGTAGTTATTAAACCTATCCCACTCTCTAGATACCCCTTAGCACGTCAAGGAATATTATTTGGGTGTCCAGCCATGGAGAAGAGTTTAGACACTAGGAGAAGATAAGGAACACACCCATTATCAAGAAATCACATTAGGATTCTCTTTTTAACCTGTTCCTTAAAACACTAGTGCTTAGGAAATCTATTGGAGGCAGAAGCAGTCAAGGGTAGCTTAGGGTTAGGGTTAGGGTTAGGGCTAGAGTTAGGGTACGGCATAGGGTACGGGTTCGGGTACGGGTTCGTGTACGGCGTAGGGTATGGGTTAGAGTTAGGGTTAGGGTTAGTTTGAAGGTTAGGGCTCGGTTTAGGTTTCGGCTTAGGATTAGGGTACGTGTTAGGGTTAGGGTAGGGGTTAGGGTTATGGTACGCGTTAGGGTTAGGGTAGTTATTAAACCTATCCCACTCTCTAGATACCCCTTAGCACGTCAAGGAATATTATTTGGGGGTCCAGCCATGGAGAAGAGTTTAGACACTAGGAGAAGATAAGGAACACACCCATTATCAAGAAATCACATTAGGATTCTCTTTTTAACCTGTTCCTTAAAACACTTGTGCTTAGGAAATCTATTGGAGGCAGAAGCAGTCAAGGGTAGCTTAGGTTTAGGGTTAGGGTTAGGGTTAGGGTTAGCTTTAGGGTACGACTTAGTGTACGGGTTCGGGTACGGGTTCGGGTACGGCGTATGGTATGGGTTAGGGTTAGGGTTAGGTTTAGTTTGAGGGTTAGGGATCGGTTTAGGGTACGGGTTAGGATTAGGGTACGTGTTAGGGTTAGGGTACGCGTTAGGGTTAGGGTAGTTATTAAACCTATCCCACTCTCTAGATACCCCTTAGCACGTCAAGGGATATTATTTGGGGGTCCAGCCATGGAGAAGAGTTTAGACACTAGGAGAAGATAAGGAACACACCCATTATCCTGAAATCACAATAGGATTCTCTTTTTAACCTGTTCCTTAATACACAAGTGCTTAGGAAATCTATTGGAGGCAGAAGCAGTCAAGGGTAGCTTAGGGCTAGGGTTAGGGTTAGGGTTAGGGTTAGCGTTAGGGTTAGGGTTAGGGTACGGCTTAGGGTACGGGTTCGCGTACGGGTTCGGGTACGGCGTAGGGTATGGTTTAGGGTTAGGGTTAGGGTTAGTTTGAGGGTTAGGGCTCGGTTTAGGTTACGGGTTAGGATTAGTGTACGTGTTAAGGTTAGGGTAGAGGTTAGGGTTAGGGTACGCGTTAACGTTAGGGTAGTTATTAAACCTATCCCACTCTCTAGATACCCCTTAGCACGTCAAGGAATATTATTTGGGGGTCCAGCCATGGAGAAGAGTTTAGACACTAGGAGAAGATAAGGAACACACCCATTATCAAGAAATCACATTAGGATTCTCTTTTTAACCTGTTCCTTAAAACACTAGTGCTTAGGAAATCTATTGGAGGCAGAAGCAGTCAAGGGTAGCTTAGGGTTAGGGTTAGGGTTAGGGTTAGGGTTAGGGTTAGGGTACGGGTTCGGGTACGGGTTCGTGTACGGCGTAGGTTATGGGTTAGGGTTAGGGTTAGGGTTAGTTTGAAGGTTAGGGCTCGGTTTAGGGTACGGGTTAGGATTAGGGTTCGTGTTAGGGTTAGGGTAGGGGTTAGGGTTAGGGTACGCGTTAGGGTTAGGGTAGTTATTAAACCTATCCCACTCTCTAGATACCCCTTAGCACGTCAAGGAATATTATTTGGGGGTCCAGCCATGGAGAAGAGTTTAGACACTAGGAGAAGATAAGGAACACACACATTATCAAGAAATCACATTAGGATTCTCTTTTTAACCTGTTCCTTAAAACACTAGTGCTTAGGAAATCTATTGGAGGCAGAAGCAGTCAAGGGTAGCTTAGGGTTAGGGTTAGGGTTAGGGCTAGGGTTAGGACACGGCTTAGGGTACGGTTTCGGGTACGGGTTCGTGTACGGCGTAGGGTATGGGTTTGGGTTAGGGTTAGGGTTAATTTGAAGGTTAGGGCTCGGTTTAGGGTACGGGTTAGGATTAGGGTTCGTGTTAGGGTTAGGGTAGGGGTTAGGGTTAGGGTAGTTATTAAACCTATCCCACTCTCTAGATACCCCTTAGCACGTCAAGGAATATTATTTGGGGGTCCAGCCATGGAGAAGAGTTTAGACACTAGGAGAAGATAAGGAACACACCCATTATCAAGAAATCACATTAGGATTCTCTTTTTAACCTGTTCCTTAAAACACTAGTGCTTAGGAAATCTATTGGAGGCAGAAGAAGTCAAGGGTAGCTTAGGGTTAGGGTTAGGGTTAGGGCTAGTGTTAGGACACGGCTTAGGGTACGGGTTCGGGTACGGGTTCGTGTACGGCGTAGGGTATGGGTTTGGGTTAGTGTTAGGGTTAGTTTGAAGTTTAGGGCTCGGTTTAGGGTACGGGTTAGGATTAGGGTTCGTGTTAGGGTTAGGGTAGGGGTTAGGGTTAGGGTACGCGTTAGGGTTAGGGTAGTTATTAAACCTATCCCACTCTCTAGATACCCCTTAGCACGTCAAGGAATATTATTTGGGGGTCCAGCCATGGAGAAGAGTTTAGACACTAGGAGAATATAAAGAACACACCCATTATCCTGAAATCACATTAGGATTCTCTTTTTAACCTGTTCCTTAATACACTAGTGATTAGGAAATCTATTGGAGGCAGAAGTAGTCAAGGGTAGCTTAGGGTTAGGGTTACGGTTAGGGTTAGGTTTAGGGTACGGCTTAGGGTACGGGTTCGGGTACGGGTTCGGGTACGGCGTAGGGTATGGGTTAGGGTTAGGGTTAGGGTTAGTTTGAGTGTTAGGGCTCGGTTTAGGGTACGGGTTAGGATTAGGGTACGTGTTAGGTTTAGGGTAGGGGTTAGGGTTAGGGTACGCGTTAGGGTTAGGGTAGTTATTAAACCTATCCCACTCTCTAGATACCCCTTAGCACGTCAAGGAATATTATTTGGGGGTCCAGCCATGGAGAAGAGTTTAGACACTAGGAGAAGATAAGGAACACACCCATTATCAAGAAATCACATTAGGATTCTCTTTTTAACCTGTTCCTTAAAACACTAGTGCTTAGGAAATCTATTGGAGGCAGAAGCAGTCAAGGGTAGCTTAGGGTTAGGGTTAGGGTTAGGTCTAGGGTTAGGACACGGCTTAGGGTACGGGTTCGGGTACGGGTTCGTGTACGGCGTAGGGTATGGGTTTGGGTTAGGGTTAGGGTTAGTTTGAAGGTTAGGGCTCGGTTTAGGGTACGGGTTAGGATTAGGGTTCGTGTTAGGGTTAGGGTAGGGGTTAGGGTTAGGGTACGCGTTAGGGTTAGGGTAGTTATTAAACCTATCCCACTCTCTAGATACCCCTTAGCACGTCAAGGATTATTATTTGGGGGTCCAGCCATGGAGAAGAGTTTAGACACTAGGAGAAGATAAGGAACACACCCTTTATCAAGAAATCACATTAGGATTCTCTTTTTAACCTGTTCCTTAAAACACTAGTGCTTAGGAAATCTATTGGAGGCAGAAGCAGTCAAGGGTAGCTTAGGGTTAGGGTTAGGGTTATGGCTAGGGTTAGGACACGGCTTAGGGTACGGGTTCGGGTACGGGTTCGTGTACGGCGTAGGGTATGGGTTTGGGTTAGTGTTAGGGTTAGTTTGAAGGTTAGGGCTCGGTTTAGGGTACGGGTTAGGATTAGGGTTCGTGTTAGGGTTAGGGTAGGGGTTAGGGTTAGGGTACGCGTTAGGGTTAGGGTAGTTATTAAACCTATCCCACTCTCTAGATACCCCTTAGCACGTCAAGGAATATTATTTGGGGGTCCAGCCATGGAGAAGAGTTTAGACACTAGGAGAAGATAAAGAACACACCCATTATCCTGAAATCACATTAGGATTCTCTTTTTAACCTGTTCCTTAATACACTAGTGCTTAGGAAATCTATTGGAGGCAGAAGTAGTCAAGGGTAGCTTAGGTTTAGGGTTAGGGTTAGGTCTAGGGTTAGGACACGGCTTAGGGTACGGGTTCGGGTACGGGTTTGGGTTAGGGTTAGGGTTAGTTTGAAGGTTAGGGCTCGGTTTAGGGTACAAGTTAGGATTAGGGTTCGTGTTAGGGTTAGGGTAGGGGTTAGGGTTAGGGTACGCGTTAGGGTTAGGGTAGTTATTAAACCTATCCCACTCTCTAGATACTCCTTAGCACGTCAAGGAATATTATTTGGTGGTCCAGCCATGGAGAAGAGTTTAGACACTAGGAGAAGATAAGGAACACACCCATTATCCTGAAATCACATTAGGATTCTCTTTTTAACCTGTTCCTTAATACAATAGTGCTTAGGAAATCTATTGGAGGCCGAAGCAGTCAAGGGTAGCTTAGGGTTAGGGTTAGGGTTAGGGTTAGGGTTAGGGTACGGCTTAGGGTGCGGGTTCGGGTATGGGTTCGTGTACGCTGTAGGGTATGGTTTAGGGTTAGGGTTAGGGTTAGTTTGAAGGTTAGGGCTCGGTTTAGGGTACAGGTTAGGATTAGGGTTCGTGTTAGGGTTAGGGTAGGGGTTAGGGTTAGGTTACGCGTTAGGGTTAGGGTAGTTAATAAACCTATCCCACTCTCTAGATACCCCTTAGCACGTCAAGGAATATTATTTGGGGGTCCAGCCATGGAGAAGAATTTAGACACTAGGAGAAGATAAGGAACACACCCATTATCAAGAAATCACATTAGGATTCTCTTTTTAACCTGTTCCTTAAAACACTAGTGCTTAGGAAATCTATTGGAGGCAGAAGCAGTCAAGGGTAGCTTAGGGTTAGGGTTAGGGTTAGGGCTAGGGTTAGACACGGCTTAGGGTACGGGTTCGGGTACGGGTTCGTGTACGGCGTAGGGTATGGGTTTGGGTTAGGGTTAGGGTTAGTTTGAAGGTTAGGGCTCGGTTTAGGGTACGGGTTAGGATTAGGGTTCGTGTTAGGGTTAGGGTAGGGGTTAGGGTTAGGGTACGCGTTAGGGTTAGGGTAGTTATTAAACCTATCCCACTCTCTAGATACCCCTTAGCACGTCAAGGAATATTATTTGGGGGTCCAGCCATGGAGAAGAGTTTAGACACTAGGAGAAGATAAGGAACACACCCATTATCCTGAAATCACATTAGGATTCTCTTTTTAACCTGTTCCTTAAAACACTAGTGCTTAGGAAATCTATTGGAGGCAGAAGCAGTCAAGGGTAGCTTAGGGTTAGGGTTAGGGTTAGGGTTAGGGTTAGGGTACGGCTTAGGGTACGGGTTCGGGTACGGGTTCGCGTACGGCGTAGGGTATGGGTTAGGGTTAGGGTTAGGGTTAGTTTGAAGGTTAGGGCTCGGTTTAGGGCACGGGTTAGGATTAGGGTTCGTGTTAGGGTTAGGGTAGGGGTTAGGGTTAGGGTACGCGTTAAGCTTAGGGTAGTTATTAAACCTATCCCACTCTCTAGATACCCCTTAGCACGTCAAGGAATATTATTTGGGGGTCCAGCCATGGAGAAGATTTTAGACACTAGGAGAAGATAAGGAACACACCCATTATCCTGAAATCACATTAGGATTCTCTTTTTAACCTGTTCCTTAATACACTAGTGCTTAGGAAATCTATTGGAGGCAGAAGCAGTCAAGGGTAGCTTAGGGTTAGGGTTAGGTTTAGGGTTAGGTTTAGGGTACGGCTTAGGGTACGGGTTCGGGTAAGGGTTCGAGTACGGCGTAGGGTATGGGTTAGGGTTAGGTTTAGGGTTAATTTGAGGGTTAGGGCTCGGTTTAGGTTACGGGTTAGGATTAGTGTACGTGTTAGGGTTAAGGTAGAGGTTAGGGTTAGGGTACGCGTTAGGGTAAGGGTAGTTATTAAACCTATCCCACTCTCTAGATACCCCTTAGCACGTCAAGGAATATTATTTGGGGGTCCAGCCATGGAGAAGAGTTTAGACACTAGGAGAAGATAAGGAACACACCCATTATCAAGAAATCACATTAGGATTCTCTTTTTAACCTGTTCCTTAAAACACTAGTGCTTAGGAAATCTATTGGAGGCAGAAGCAGTCAAGGGTAGCTTAGGGTTAGGGTTAGGGTTAGGGTACGGCTTAGGGTACGGGTTCGTGTACGGGTTCGGGTACGGTTTTGGGTATGGCGTAGGATATGGGTTAGGGTTAGGGTTAGGGTTAGTTTGAGGGTTAGGGCTCGGTTTAGGGTACGGGTTAGGATTAGGGTACGTGTTAGGGTTAGGGTAGGGGTTAGGGTTAGAGTACGCGTTAGGGTTAGGGTAGTTATTAAACCTATCCCACTCTCTAGATACCCCTTAGCACGTCAAGGAATATTATTTGGGTGTCCAGCCATGGAGAAGAGTTTAGACACTAGGAGAAGATAAGGAACACACCCATTATCAAGAAATCACATTAGGATTCTCTTTTTAACCTGTTCCTTAAAACACTAGTGCTTAGGAAATCTATTGGAGGCAGAAGCAGTCAAGGGTAGCTTAGGGTTAGGGTTAGGGTTAGGGCTAGAGTTAGGGTACGGCATAGGGTACGGGTTCGGGTACGGGTTCGTGTACGGCGTAGGGTATGGGTTAGAGTTAGGGTTAGGGTTAGTTTGAAGGTTAGGGCTCGGTTTAGGTTTCGGCTTAGGATTAGGGTACGTGTTAGGGTTAGGGTAGGGGTTAGGGTTATGGTACGCGTTAGGGTTAGGGGAGTTATTAAACCTATCCCACTCTCTAGATACCCCTTAGCACGTCAAGGAATATTATTTGGGGGTCCAGCCATGGAGAAGAGTTTAGACACTAGGAGAAGATAAGGAACACACCCATTATCAAGAAATCACATTAGGATTCTCTTTTTAACCTGTTCCTTAAAACACTTGTGCTTAGGAAATCTATTGGAGGCAGAAGCAGTCAAGGGTAGCTTAGGTTTAGGGTTAGGGTTAGGGTTAGGGTTAGCTTTAGGGTACGACTTAGTGTACGGGTTCGGGTACGGATTCGGGTACGGCGTATGGTATGGGTTAGGGTTAGGGTTAGGTTTAGTTTGAGGGTTAGGGATCGGTTTAGGGTACGGGTTAGGATTAGGGTACGTGTTAGGGTTAGGGTACGCGTTAGGGTTAGGGTAGTTATTAAACCTATCCCACTCTCTAGATACCCCTTAGCACGTCAAGGGATATTATTTGGGGGTCCAGCCATGGAGAAGAGTTTAGACACTAGGAGAAGATAAGGAACACACCCATTATCCTGAAATCACAATAGGATTCTCTTTTTAACCTGTTCCTTAATACACAAGTGCTTAGGAAATCTATTGGAGGCAGAAGCAGTCAAGGGTAGCTTAGGGCTAGGGTTAGGGTTAGGGTTAGGCTTAGCGTTAGGGTTAGGGTTAGGGTACGGCTTAGGGTACGGGTTCGGGTACGGGTTCGGGTACGGCGTAGGGTATGGTTTATGGTTAGGTTTAGGGTTAGTTTGAGGGTTAGGGCTCGGTTTAGGTTACGGGTTAGGATTAGTGTACATGTTAAGGTTAGGGTAGAGGTTAGGGTTAGGGTACGCGTTAGGGTTAGGGTAGTTATTAAACCTATCCCACTCTCTAGATACCCCTTAGCACGTCAAGTAATATTATTTGGGGTTCCAGCCATGGAGAAGAGTTTAGACACTAGGAGAAGATAAGGAACACACCCATTATCAAGAAATCACGTTAGGATTCTCTTTTTAACCTGTTCCTTAAAACACTAGTGCTTAGGAAATCTATTGGAGGCAGAAGCAGTCAAGGGTAGCTTAGGGTTAGGGTTAGGGTTAGGGTTAGGTTTAGGGTACGGCTTAGGGTACGGGTTCGGGTATGGGTTCGGGTACGGCGTAGGTTATGGGTTAGGGTTAGGGTTAGGGTTAGTTTGAGGGTTAGGGCTCGGTTTAGGGTACGGGTTAGGATTAGTGTACGTGTTAGGGTTAGGGTAGAGGTTAGGGTTAGGGTATGCGTTAGGGTTCGGGTAGTTATTAAACCTATCCCACTCTCTAGATACCCCTTAGCACGTCAAGGAATATTATTTGGGGGTCCAGCCATGGAGAAGAGTTTAGACACTAGGAGAAGATAAGGAACACACCCATTATCAAGAAATCACATTAGGATTCTCTTTTTAACCTGTTCCTTAAAACACTAGTGCTTAGGAAATCTATTGGAGGCAGAAGCAGTCAAGGGTAGCTTAGGGTTAGGGTTAGGGTTAGGGTACGGCTTAGGGTACGGGTTCGGGAACGGGTTCGGGTACGGGTTCGGATACGGCGTAGGGTATGGGTTAGGTTTAGGGTTAGGGTTAGTTTGAGGGTTAGGGCTCGGTTTAGGTTACGGGTTAGGATTAGGGTACGTGTTAGGGTTAGGGTAGGGGTTAGGGTTAGGGTACGCGTTAGGGTTAGGGTAGTTATTAAACCTATCCCACTCTCTAGATACCCCTTAGCACGTCAAGGAATATTATTTGGGGGTCCAGCCATGGAGAAGAGTTTAGACACTAGGAGAAGATAAGGAACACACCCATTATCAAGAAATCACATTAGGATTCTCTTTTTAACCTGTTCCTTAAAACACTAGTGCTTAGGAAATCTATTGGAGGCAAAGCAGTCAAGGGTAGCTTAGGGTTAGGGTTAGGGTTATTGTTAGGGTAAGGCTTAGGGTACGGGTTCGGGTACGGCATAGGGTATGGGTTAGGGTTAGGGTTAGGGTTAGTTTGAGGGTTAGGGCTCGGTTTAGGGTACGGGTTAGGATTAGGGTACGTGTTAGGTTTAGGGTAGGGGTTAGGGTTAGGGTACGCGTTAGGGTTAGGGTAGTTATTAAACCTATCCCACTCCCTAGATGCCCCTTAGCACGTCAAGGAATATTATTTGGGGGACCAGCCATGGAGAAGAGTTTAGACACTAGGAGAAGATAAGGAACACACCCATTATCAAGAAATCACATTAGGATTCTCTTTTTAACCTGTTCCTTAAAACACTAGTGCTTAGGAAATCTATTGGAGGCAGAAGCAGTCAAGGGTAGCTTAGGGTTAGGGTTAGGGTTAGGGTTAGGGTTAGGGTTAGGGTACGGGTTCGGGTACGGGTTCGTGTACGGCGTAGGTTATGGGTTAGGGTTAGGGTTAGGGTTAGTTTGAAGGTTAGGGCTCGGTTTAGGGTACGGGTTAGGATTAGGGTTCGTGTTAGGGTTAGGGTAGGGGTTAGGGTTAGGGTACGCGTTAGGGTTAGGGTAGTTATTAAACCTATCCCACTCTCTAGATACCCCTTAGCACGTCAAGGAATATTATTTGGGTGTCCAGCCATGGAGAAGAGTTTAGACACTAGGAGAAGATAAGGAACACACCCATTATCAAGAAATCACATTAGGATTCACTTTTTAACCTGTTCCTTAAAACACTAGTGCTTAGGAAATCTATTGGAGGCAGAAGCAGTCAAGGGTAGCTTAGGGTTAGGGTTAGGGTTAGGGCTAGGGTTAGGACACGGCTTAGGGTACGGTTTCGGGTACGGGTTCTTGTACGGCGTAGGATATGGGTTTGGGTTAGGGTTAGGGTTAATTTGAAGGTTAGGGCTCGGTTTAGGGTACGGGTTAGGATTAGGGTTCGTGTTAGGGTTAGGGTAGGGGTTAGGGTTAGGGTAGTTATTAAACCTATCCCACTCTCTAGATACCCCTTAGCACGTCAAGGAATATTATTTGGGGGTCCAGCCATGGAGAAGAGTTTAGACACTAGGAGAAGATAAGGAACACACCCATTATCAAGAAATCACATTAGGATTCTCTTTTTAACCTGTTCCTTAAAACACTAGTGCTTAGGAAATCTATTGGAGGCAGAAGCAGTCAAGGGTAGCTTAGGGTTAGGGTTAGGGTTAGGGCTAGGGTTAGGACACGGCTTAGGGTACGGGTTCGGGTACGGGTTCGTGTACGGCGTAGGGTATGGGTTTGGGTTAGTGTTAGGGTTAGTTTGAAGGTTAGGGCTCGGTTTAGGGTACGGGTTAGGATTAGGGTTCGTGTTAGGGTTAGGGTAGGGGTTAGGGTTAGGGTACGCGTTAGGGTTAGGGTAGTTATTAAACCTATCCCACTCTCTAGATACCCCTTAGCACGTCAAGGAATATTATTTGGGGGTCCAGCCATGGAGAAGAGTTTAGACACTAGGAGAAGATAAGGAACACACCCATTATCCTGAAATCACATTAGGATTCTCTTTTTAACCTGTTCCTTAATACACTAGTGCTTAGGAAATCTATTGGAGGCAGAAGCAGTCAAGGGTAGCTTAGGGTTAGGGTTAGGGTTAGGGTTAGGTTTAGGGTACGGCTTAGGGTACGGGTTCGGGTAAGGGTTCGAGTACGGCGTAGGGTATGGGTTAGGGTTAGGGTTAGGGTTAATTTGAGGGTTAGGGCTCGGTTTAGGTTACGGGTTAGGATTAGTGTACGTGTTAGGGTTAAGGTAGAGGTTAGGGTTAGGGTACGCGTTAGGGTAAGGGTAGTTATTAAACCTATCCCACTCTCTAGATACCCCTTAGCACGTCAAGGAATATTATTTGGGGGTCCAGCCATGGAGAAGAGTTTAGACACTAGGAGAAGATAAGGAACACACCCATTATCAAGAAATCACATTAGGATTCTCTTTTTAACCTGTTCCTTAAAACACTAGTGCTTACGAAATCTATTGGAGGCAGAAGCAGTCAAGGGTAGCTTAGAGTTATGGTTAGGGTTAGGGTTATTGTTAGGGTAAGGCTTAGGGTACGGGTTCGGGTACGGTTTCGGGTACGGTATAGGGTATGGGTTAGGGTTAGGGTTAGGGTTAGTTTGAGGGTTAGGGCTCGGTTTAGGGTACGGGTTAGGATTAGGGTACGTGTTAGGGTTAGGGTAGGGGTTAGGGTTAGGGTATGCGTTAGGGTTAGGGTATTTATTAAACCTATCCCACTCTCTAGATACCCCTTAGCACGTCAAGGAATATTATTTGGGGGTCCAGCCATGGAGAAGAGTTTAGACACTAGGAGAAGATAAGGAACACACCCGTCATCAAGAAATCACATTAGGATTCTCTTTTTAACCTGTTCCTTAAAACACTAGTGCTTAGGAAATCTATTGGAGGCAGAAGCAGTCAAGGGTAGCTTAGGGTTAGGGTTAGGGTTAGGGTACGGCTTAGGGTACGGGTTCGTGTACGGGTTCGGGTACGGTTTTGGGTATGGCGTAGGATATGGGTTAGGGTTAGGGTTAGGGTTAGTTTGAGGGTTAGGGCTCGGTTTAGGGTACGGGTTAGGATTAGGGTACGTGTTAGGGTTAGGGTAGGGGTTAGGGTTAGAGTACGCGTTAGGGTTAGGGTAGTTATTAAACCTATCCCACTCTCTAGATACCCCTTAGCACGTCAAGGAATATTATTTGGGTGTCCAGCCATGGAGAAGAGTTTAGACACTAGGAGAAGATAAGGAACACACCCATTATCAAGAAATCACATTAGGATTCTCTTTTTAACCTGTTCCTTAAAACACTAGTGCTTAGGAAATCTATTGGAGGCAGAAGCAGTCAAGGGTAGCTTAGGGTTAGGGTTAGGGTTAGGGCTAGAGTTAGGGTACGGCATAGGGTACGGGTTCGGGTACGGGTTCGTGTACGGCGTAGGGTATGGGTTAGAGTTAGGGTTAGGGTTAGTTTGAAGGTTAGGGCTCGGTTTAGGTTTCGGCTTAGGATTAGGGTACGTGTTAGGGTTAGGGTAGTGGTTAGGGTTATGGTACGCGTTAGGGTTAGGGTAGTTATTAAACCTATCCCACTCTCTAGATACCCCTTAGCACGTCAAGGAATATTATTTGGGGGTCCAGCCATGGAGAAGAGTTTAGACACTAGGAGAAGATAAGGAACACACCCATTATCAAGAAATCACATTAGGATTCTCTTTTTAACCTGTTCCTTAAAACACTTGTGCTTAGGAAATCTATTGGAGGCAGAAGCAGTCAAGGGTAGCTTAGGTTTAGGGTTAGGGTTAGGGTTAGGGTTAGCTTTAGGATACGACTTAGTGTACGGGTTCGGGTACGGGTTCGGGTACGGCGTATGGTATGGGTTAGGGTTAGGGTTAGGTTTAGTTTGAGGGTTAGGGATCGGTTTAGGGTACGGGTTAGGATTAGGGTACGTGTTAGGGTTAGGGTACGCGTTAGGGTTAGGGTAGTTATTAAACCTATCCCACTCTCTAGATACCCCTTAGCACGTCAAGGGATATTATTTGGGGGTCCAGCCATGGAGAAGAGTTTAGACACTAGGAGAAGATAAGGAACACACCCATTATCCTGAAATCACAATAGGATTCTCTTTTTAACCTGTTCCTTAATACACAAGTGCTTAGGAAATCTCTTGGAGGCAGAAGCAGTCAAGGGTAGCTTAGGGCTAGGGTTAGGGTTAGGGTTAGGGTTAGCGTTAGGGTTAGGGTTAGGGTACGGCTTAGGGTACGGGTTCGGGTACGGGTTCGGGTACGGCGTAGGGTATGGTTTAGGGTTAGGGTTAGGGTTAGTTTGAGGGTTAGGGCTCGGTTTAGGTTACGGGTTAGGATTAGTGTACATGTTAAGGTTAGGGTAGAGGTTAGGGTTAGGGTACGCGTTAGGGTTAGGGTAGTTATTAAACCTATCCCACTCTCTAGATACCCCTTAGCACGTCAAGGAATATTATTTGGGGGTCCAGCCATGGAGAAGAGTTTAGACACTAGGAGAAGATAAGGAACACACCCATTATCAAGAAATCACATTAGGATTCTCTTTTTAACCTGTTCCTTAAAACACTAGTGCTTAGGAAATCTATTGGAGGCAGAAGCAGTCAAGGGTAGCTTAGGGTTAGGGTTAGGTTTAGGGTACGGCTTAGGGTACGGGTTCGGGTATGGGTTCGGGTACGGCGTAGGTTATGGGTTAGGGTTAGGGTTAGGGTTAGTTTGAGGGTTAGGGCTCGGTTTAGGGTACGGGTTAGGATTAGTGTACGTGTTAGGGTTAGGGTAGAGGTTAGGGTTAGGGTATGCGTTAGGGTTCGGGTAGTTATTAAACCTATCCCACTCTCTAGATACCCCTTAGCACGTCAAGGAATATTATTTGGGGATCCAGCCATGGAGAAGAGTTTAGACACTAGGAGAAGATAAGGAACACACCCATTATCAAGAAATCACATTAGGATTCTCTTTTTAACCTGTTCCTTAAAACACTAGTGCTTAGGAAATCTATTGGAGGCAGAAGCAGTCAAGGGTAGCTTAGGGTTAGGGTTAGGGTTAGGGTACGGCTTAGGGTACGGGTTCGGGAACGGGTTCGGGTACGGGTTCGGATACGGCGTAGGGTATGGGTTAGGTTTAGGGTTAGGGTTAGTTTGAGGGTTAGGGCTCGGTTTAGGTTACGGGTTAGGATTAGGGTACGTGTTAGGGTTAGGGTAGGGGTTAGGGTTAGGGTACGCGTTAGGGTTAGGGTAGTTATTAAACCTATCCCACTCTCTAGATACCCCTTAGCACGTCAAGGAATATTATTTGGGGGTCCAGCCATGGAGAAGAGTTTAGACACTAGGAGAAGATAAGGAACACACCCATTATCAAGAAATCACATTAGGATTCTCTTTTTAACCTGTTCCTTAAAACACTAGTGCTTAGGAAATCTATTGGAGGCAAAGCAGTCAAGGGTAGCTTAGGGTTAGGGTTAGGGTTATTGTTAGGGTAAGGCTTAGGGTACGGGTTCGGGTACGGCACAGGGTATGGGTTAGGGTTAGGGTTAGGGTTAGTTTGAGGGTTAGGGCTCGGTTTAGGGTACGGGTTAGGATTAGGGTACGTGTTAGGTTTAGGGTAGGGGTTAGGGTTAGGGTACGCGTTAGGGTTAGGGTAGTTATTAAACCTATCCCACTCCCTAGATGCCCCTTAGCACGTCAAGGAATATTATTTGGGGGACCAGCCATGGAGAAGAGTTTAGACACTAGGAGAAGATAAGGAACACACCCATTATCAAGAAATCACATTAGGATTCTCTTTTTAACCTGTTCCTTAAAACACTAGTGCTTAGGAAATCTATTGGAGGCAGAAGCAGTCAAGGGTAGCTTAGGGTTAGGGTTAGGTTTAGGGTTAGGGTTAGGGTTAGGGTACGGGTTCGGGTACGGGTTCGTGTACGGCGTAGGTTATGGGTTAGGGTTAGGGTTAGGGTTAGTTTGAAGGTTAGGGCTCGGTTTAGGGTACGGGTTAGGATTAGGGTTCGTGTTAGGGTTAGGGTAGGGGTTAGGGTTAGGGTACGCGTTAGGGTTAGGGTAGTTATTAAACCTATCCCACTCTCTAGATACCCCTTAGCACGTCAAGGAATATTATTTGGGGGTCCAGCCATGGAGAAGAGTTTAGACACTAGGAGAAGATAAGGAACACACACATTATCAAGAAATCACATTAGGATTCTCTTTTTAACCTGTTCCTTAAAACACTAGTGCTTAGGAAATCTATTGGAGGCAGAAGCAGTCAAGGGTAGCTTAGGGTTAGGGTTAGGGTTAGGGCTAGGGTTAGGACACGGCTTAGGGTACGGTTTCGGGTACGGGTTCTTGTACGGCGTAGGGTATGGGTTTGGGTTAGGGTTAGGGTTAATTTGAAGGTTAGGGCTCGGTTTAGGGTACGGGTTAGGATTAGGGTTCGTGTTAGGGTTAGGGTAGGGGTTAGGGTTAGGGTAGTTATTAAACCTATCCCACTCTCTAGATACCCCTTAGCACGTCAAGGAATATTATTTGGGGGTCCAGCCATGGAGAAGAGTTTAGACACTAGGAGAAGATAAGGAACACACCCATTATCAAGAAATCACATTAGGATTCTCTTTTTAACCTGTTCCTTAAAACACTAGTGCTTAGGAAATCTATTGGAGGCAGAAGCAGTCAAGGGTAGCTTAGGGTTAGGGTTAGGGTTAGGGCTAGGGTTAGGACACGGCTTAGGGTACGGGTTCGGGTACGGGTTCGTGTACGGCGTAGGGTATGGGTTTGGGTTAGTGTTAGGGTTAGTTTGAAGGTTAGGGCTCGGTTTAGGGTACGGGTTAGGATTAGGGTTCGTGTTAGGGTTAGGGTAGGGGTTAGGGTTAGGGTACGCGTTAGGGTTAGGGTAGTTATTAAACCTATCCCACTCTCTAGATACCCCTTAGCACGTCAAGGAATATTATTTGGGGGTCCAGCCATGGAGAAGAGTTTAGACACTAGGAGAAGATAAAGAACACACCCATTATCCTGAAATCACATTAGGATTCTCTTTTTAACCTGTTCCTTAATACACTAGTGATTAGGAAATCTATTGGAGGCAGAAGTAGTCAAGGGTAGCTTAGGGTTAGGGTTACGGTTAGGGTTAGGTTTAGGGTACGGCTTAGGGTACGGGTTCGGGTACGGGTTCGGGTACGGCGTAGGGTATGGGTTAGGGTTAGGGTTAGGGTTAGTTTGAGTGTTAGGGCTGGGTTTAGGGTACGGGTTAGGATTAGGGTACGTGTTAGGTTTAGGATAGGGGTTAGGGTTAGGGTACGCGTTAGGGTTAGGGTAGTTATTAAACCTATCCCACTCTCTAGATACCCCTTAGCACGTCAAGGAATATTATTTGGGGGTCCAGCCATGGAGAAGAGTTTAGACACTAGGAGAAGATAAGGAACACACCCATTATCAAGAAATCACATTAGGATTCTCTTTTTAACCTGTTCCTTAAAACACTAGTGCTTAGGAAATCTATTGGAGGCAGAAGCAGTCAAGGGTAGCTTAGGGTTAGGGTTAGGGTTAGGTCTAGGGTTAGGACACGGCTTAGGGTACGGGTTCGGGTACGGGTTCGTGTACGGCGTAGGGTATGGGTTTGGGTTAGGGTTAGGGTTAGTTTGAAGGTTAGGGCTCGGTTTAGGGTACGGGTTAGGATTAGGGTTCGTGTTAGGGTTAGGGTAGGGGTTAGGGTTAGGGTACGCGTTAGGGTTAGGGTAGTTATTAAACCTATCCCACTCTCTAGATTCCCCTTAGCACGTCAAGGATTATTATTTGGGGGTCCAGCCATGGAGAAGAGTTTAGACACTAGGAGAAGATAAGGAACACACCCTTTATCAAGAAATCACATTAGGATTCTCTTTTTAACCTGTTCCTTAAAACACTAGTGCTTAGGAAATCTATTGGAGGGAGAAGCAGTCAAGGGTAGCTTAGGGTTAGGGTTAGGGTTATGGCTAGGGTTAGGACACGGCTTAGGGTACGGGTTCGGGTACGGGTTCGTGTACGGCGTAGGGTATGGGTTTGGGTTAGTGTTAGGGTTAGTTTGAAGGTTAGGGCTCGGTTTAGGGTACGGGTTAGGATTAGGGTTCGTGTTAGGGTTAGGGTAGGGGTTAGGGTTAGGGTACGCGTTAGGGTTAGGGTAGTTATTAAACCTATCCCACTCTCTAGATACCCCTTAGCACGTCAAGGAATATTATTTGGGGGTCCAGCCATGGAGAAGAGTTTAGACACTAGGAGAAGATAAAGAACACACCCATTATCCTGAAATCACATTAGGATTCTCTTTTTAACCTGTTCCTTAATACACTAGTGCTTAGGAAATCTATTGGAGGCAGAAGTAGTCAAGGGTAGCTTAGGTTTAGGGTTACGGTTAGGGTTAGGGTTAGGGTACGGCTTAGGGTACGGGTTCGGGTACGGGTTCGGGTACGGCGTAAGGTATGGGTTAGGGTTAGGGTTAGGGTTAGTTTGAGGTTTAGGGCTCGGTTTAGGGTACGGGTTAGGATTAGGGTACGTGTTAGGGTTAGGGTAGGGGTTAGGGTTAGGGTACGCGTTAGGGTTAGGGTAGTTATTAAACCTATCCCACTCTCGAGATACCCCTTAGCACGTCAAGGAATATTATTTGGGGGTCCAGCCATGGAGAAGAGTTTAGACACTAGGAGAAGATAAGGAACACACCCATTATCCTGAAATCACATTAGGATTCTCTTTTTAACCTGTTCCTTAAAACACTAGTGCTTAGGAAATCTATTGGAGGCAGAAGCAGTCAAGGGTAGCTTAGGGTTAGGGTTAGGGTTAGGGTACGGCTTAGGGTACGGGTTCGGGAACGGGTTCGGGTACAGGTTCGGATACGGCGTAGGGTATGGGTTAGGTTTAGGGTTAGGGTTAGTTTGAGGGTTAGGGCTCGGTTTAGGTTACGGGTTAGGATTAGGGTACGTGTTAGGGTTAGGGTAGGGGTTAGGGTTAGGGTACGCGTTAGGGTTAGGGTAGTTATTAAACCTATCCCACTCTCTAGATACCCCTTAGCACGTCAAGGAATATTATTTGGGGGTCCAGCCATGGAGAAGAGTTTAGACACTAGGAGAAGATAAGGAACACACCCATTATCAAGAAATCACATTAGGATTCTCTTTTTAACCTGTTCCTTAAAACACTAGTGCTTAGGAAATCTATTGGAGGCAAAGCAGTCAAGGGTAGCTTAGGGTTAGGGTTAGGGTTATTGTTAGGGTAAGGCTTAGGGTACGGGTTCGGGTACGGCATAGGGTATGGGTTAGGGTTAGGGTTAGGGTTAGTTTGAGGGTTAGGGCTCGGTTTAGGGTACGGGTTAGGATTAGGGTACGTGTTAGGTTTAGGGTAGGGGTTAGGGTTAGGGTACGCGTTAGGGTTAGGGTAGTTATTAAACCTATCCCACTCCCTAGATGCCCCTTAGCACGTCAAGGAATATTATTTGGGGGACCAGCCATGGAGAAGAGTTTAGACACTAGGAGAAGATAAGGAACACACCCATTATCAAGAAATCACATTAGGATTCTCTTTTTAACCTGTTCCTTAAAACACTAGTGCTTAGGAAATCTATTGGAGGCAGAAGCAGTCAAGGGTAGCTTAGGGTTAGGGTTAGGGTTAGGGTTAGGGTTAGGGTTAGGGTACGGGTTCGGGTACGGGTTCGTGTACGGCGTAGGTTATGGGTTAGGGTTAGGGTTAGGGTTAGTTTGAAGGTTAGGGCTCGGTTTAGGGTACGGGTTAGGATTAGGGTTCGTGTTAGGGTTAGGGTAGGGGTTAGGGTTAGGGTACGCTTTAGGGTTAGGGTAGTTATTAAACCTATCCCACTCTCTAGATACCCCTTAGCACGTCAAGGAATATTATTTGGGTGTCCAGCCATGGAGAAGAGTTTAGACACTAGGAGAAGATAAGGAACACACCCATTATCAAGAAATCACATTAGGATTCTCTTTTTAACCTGTTCCTTAAAACACTAGTGCTTAGGAAATCTATTGGAGGCAGAAGCAGTCAAGGGTAGCTTAGGGTTAGGGTTAGGGTTAGGTCTAGGGTTAGGACACGGCTTAGCGTACGGGTTCGGGTACGGGTTTGGGTTAGGGTTAGGGTTAGTTTGAAGGTTAGGGCTCGGTTTAGGGTACAAGTTAGGATTAGGGTTCGTGTTAGGGTTAGGGTAGGGGTTAGGGTTAGGGTACGCGTTAGGGTTAGGGTAGTTATTAAACCTATCCCACTCTCTAGATACTCCTTAGCACGTCAAGGAATATTATTTGGTGGTCCAGCCATGGAGAAGAGTTTAGACACTAGGAGAAGATAAGGAACACACCCATTATCCTGAAATCACATTAGGATTCTCTTTTTAACCTGTTCCTTAATACAATAGTGCTTAGGAAATCTATTGGAGGCCGAAGCAGTCAAGGGTAGCTTAGGGTTAGGGTTAGGGTTAGGGTTAGGGTTAGGGTACGGCTTAGGGTGCGGGTTCGGGTATGGGTTCGTGTACGCTGTAGGGTATGGTTTAGGGTTAGGGTTAGGGTTAGTTTGAAGGTTAGGGCTCGGTTTAGGGTACAGGTTAGGATTAGGGTTCGTGTTAGGGTTAGGGTAGGGGTTAGGGTTAGGTTACGCGTTAGGGTTAGGGTAGTTAATAAACCTATCCCACTCTCTAGATACCCCTTAGCACGTCAAGGAATATTATTTGGGGGTCCAGCCATGGAGAAGAGTTTAGACACTAGGAGAAGATAAGGAACACACCCATTATCAAGAAATCACATTAGGATTCTCTTTTTAACCTGTTTCTTAAAACACTAGTGCTTAGGAAATCTATTGGAGGCAGAAGCAGTCAAGGGTAGCTTAGGGTTAGGGTTAGGGTTAGGGCTAGGGTTAGACACGGCTTAGGGTACGGGTTCGGGTACGGGTTCGTGTACGGCGTAGGGTATGGGTTTGGGTTAGGGTTAGGGTTAGTTTGAAGGTTAGGGCTCGGTTTAGGGTACGGGTTAGGATTAGGGTTCGTGTTAGGGTTAGGGTAGGGGTTAGGGTTAGGGTACGCGTTAGGGTTAGGGTAGTTATTAAACCTATCCCACTCTCTAGATACCCCTTAGCACGTCAAGGAATATTATTTGGGGGTCCAGCCATGGAGAAGAGTTTAGACACTAGGAGAAGATAAGGAACACACCCATTATCCTGAAATCACATTAGGATTCTCTTTTTAACCTGTTCCTTAAAACACTAGTGCTTAGGAAATATATTGGAGGCAGAAGCAGTCAAGGGTAGCTTAGGGTTAGGCTTAGGGTTAGGGCTAGAGTTAGGGTACGGCATAGGGTACGGGATCGGGTACGGGTTCGTGTACGGCGTAGGGTATGGGTTAGAGTTAGGGTTAGGGTTAGTTTGAAGGTTAGGGCTCGGTTTAGGTTTCGGCTTAGGATTAGGGTACGTGTTAGGGTTAGGGTAGTGGTTAGGGTTATGGTACGCGTTAGGGTTAGGGTAGTTATTAAACCTATCCCACTCTCTAGATACCCCTTAGCACGTCAAGGAATATTATTTGGGGGTCCAGCCATGGAGAAGAGTTTAGACACTAGGAGAAGATAAGGAACACACCCATTATCAAGAAATCACATTAGGATTCTCTTTTTAACCTGTTCCTTAAAACACTTGTGCTTAGGAAATCTATTGGAGGCAGAAGCAGTCAAGGGTAGCTTAGGTTTAGGTTTAGGGTTAGGGTTAGGGTTAGCTTTAGGGTACGACTTAGTGTACGGGTTCGGGTACGGGTTCGGGTACGGCGTATGGTATGGGTTAGGGTTAGGGTTAGGTTTAGTTTGAGGGTTAGGGATCGGTTTAGGGTACGGGTTAGGATTAGGGTACGTGTTAGGGTTAGGGTACGCGTTAGGGTTAGGGTAGTTATTAAACCTATCCCACTCTCTAGATACCCCTTAGCACGTCAAGGGATATTATTTGGGGGTCCAGCCATGGAGAAGAGTTTAGACACTAGGAGAAGATAAGGAACACACACATTATCCTGAAATCACAATAGGATTCTCTTTTTAACCTGTTCCTTAATACACAAGTGCTTAGGAAATCTATTGGAGGCAGAAGCAGTCAAGGGTAGCTTAGGGCTAGGGTTAGGGTTAGGGTTAGGGTTAGCGTTAGGGTTAGGGTTAGGGTACGGCTTAGGGTACGGGTTCGGGTACGGGTTCGGGTACGGCGTAGGGTATGGTTTAGGGTTAGGGTTAGGGTTAGTTTGAGGGTTAGGGCTCGGTTTAGGTTACGGGTTAGGATTAGTGTACATGTTAAGGTTAGGGTAGAGGTTAGGGTTAGGGTACGCGTTAGGGTTAGGGTAGTTATTAAACCTATCCCACTCTCTAGATACCCCTTAGCACGTCAAGGAATATTATTTGGGGGTCCAGCCATGGAGAAGAGTTTAGACACTAGGAGAAGATAAGGAACACACCCATTATCAAGAAATCACATTAGGATTCTCTTTTTAACCTGTTCCTTAAAACACTAGTGCTTAGGAAATCTATTGGAGGCAGAAGCAGTCAAGGGTAGCTTAGGGTTAGGGTTAGGTTTAGGGTACGGCTTAGGGTACGGGTTCGGGTATGGGTTCGGGTACGGCGTAGGTTATGGGTTAGGGTTAGGGTTAGGGTTAGTTTGAGGGTTAGGGCTCGGTTTAGGGTACGGGTTAGGATTAGTGTACGTGTTAGGGTTAGGGTAGAGGTTAGGGTTAGGGTATGCGTTAGGGTTCGGGTAGTTATTAAACCTATCCCACTCTCTAGATACCCCTTAGCACGTCAAGGAATATTATTTGGGGATCCAGCCATGGAGAAGAGTTTAGACACTAGGAGAAGATAAGGAACACACCCATTATCAAGAAATCACATTAGGATTCTCTTTTTAACCTGTTCCTTAAAACACTAGTGCTTAGGAAATCTATTGGAGGCAGAAGCAGTCAAGGGTAGCTTAGGGTTAGGGTTAGGGTTAGGGTACGGCTTAGGGTACGGGTTCGGGAACGGGTTCGGGTACGGGTTCGGATACGGCGTAGGGTATGGGTTAGGTTTAGGGTTAGGGTTAGTTTGAGGGTTAGGGCTCGGTTTAGGTTACGGGTTAGGATTAGGGTACGTGTTAGGGTTAGGGTAGGGGTTAGGGTTAGGGTACGCGTTAGGGTTAGGGTAGTTATTAAACCTATCCCACTCTCTAGATACCCCTTAGCACGTCAAGGAATATTATTTGGGGGTCCAGCCATGGAGAAGAGTTTAGACACTAGGAGAAGATAAGGAACACACCCATTATCAAGAAATCACATTAGGATTCTCTTTTTAACCTGTTCCTTAAAACACTAGTGCTTAGGAAATCTATTGGAGGCAAAGCAGTCAAGGGTAGCTTAGGGTTAGGTTTAGGGTTATTGTTAGGGTAAGGCTTAGGGTACGGGTTCGGGTACGGCATAGGGTATGGGTTAGGGTTAGGGTTAGGGTTAGTTTGAGGGTTAGGGCTCGGTTTAGGGTACGGGTTAGGATTAGGGTACGTGTTAGGTTTAGGGTAGGGGTTAGGGTTAGGGTACGCGTTAGGGTTAGGGTAGTTATTAAACCTATCCCACTCCCTAGATGCCCCTTAGCACGTCAAGGAATATTATTTGGGGGACCAGCCATGGAGAAGAGTTTAGACACTAGGAGAAGATAAGGAACACACCCATTATCAAGAAATCACATTAGGATTCTCTTTTTAACCTGTTCCTTAAAACACTAGTGCTTAGGAAATCTATTGGAGGCAGAAGCAGTCAAGGGTAGCTTAGGGTTAGGGTTAGGTTTAGGGTTAGGGTTAGGGTTAGGGTACGGGTTCGGGTACGGGTTCGTGTACGGCGTAGGTTATGGGTTAGGGTTAGGGTTAGGGTTAGTTTGAAGGTTAGGGCTCGGTTTAGGGTACGGGTTAGGATTAGGGTTCGTGTTAGGGTTAGGGTAGGGGTTAGGGTTAGGGTACGCGTTAGGGTTAGGGTAGTTATTAAACCTATCCCACTCTCTAGATACCCCTTAGCACGTCAAGGAATATTATTTGGGGGTCCAGCCATGGAGAAGAGTTTAGACACTAGGAGAAGATAAGGAACACACACATTATCAAGAAATCACATTAGGATTCTCTTTTTAACCTGTTCCTTAAAACACTAGTGCTTAGGAAATCTATTGGAGGCAGAAGCAGTCAAGGGTAGCTTAGGGTTAGGGTTAGGGTTAGGGCTAGGGTTAGGACACGGCTTAGGGTACGGTTTCGGGTACGGGTTCTTGTACGGCGTAGGGTATGGGTTTGGGTTAGGGTTAGGGTTAATTTGAAGGTTAGGGCTCGGTTTAGGGTACGGGTTAGGATTAGGGTTCGTGTTAGGGTTAGGGTAGGGGTTAGGGTTAGGGTAGTTATTAAACCTATCCCACTCTCTAGATACCCCTTAGCACGTCAAGGAATATTATTTGGGGGTCCAGCCATGGAGAAGAGTTTAGACACTAGGAGAAGATAAGGAACACACCCATTATCAAGAAATCACATTAGGATTCTCTTTTTAACCTGTTCCTTAAAACACTAGTGCTTAGGAAATCTATTGGAGGCAGAAGCAGTCAAGGGTAGCTTAGGGTTAGGGTTAGGGTTAGGGCTAGGGTTAGGACACGGCGTAGGGTACGGGTTCGGGTACGGGTTCGTGTACGGCGTAGGGTATGGGTTTGGGTTAGTGTTAGGGTTAGTTTGAAGGTTAGGGCTCGGTTTAGGGTACGGGTTAGGATTAGGGTTCGTGTTAGGGTTAGGGTAGGGGTTAGGGTTAGGGTACGCGTTAGGGTTAGGGTAGTTATTAAACCTATCCCACTCTCTAGATACCCCTTAGCACGTCAAGGAATATTATTTGGGGGTCCAGCCATGGAGAAGAGTTTAGACACTAGGAGAAGATAAAGAACACACCCATTATCCTGAAATCACATTAGGATTCTCTTTTTAACCTGTTCCTTAATACACTAGTGATTAGGAAATCTATTGGAGGCAGAAGTAGTCAAGGGTAGCTTAGGGTTAGGGTTACGGTTAGGGTTAGGTTTAGGGTACGGCTTAGGGTACGGGTTCGGGTACGGGTTCGGGTACGGCGTAGGGTATGGGTTAGGGTTAGGGTTAGGGTTAGTTTGAGTGTTAGGGCTGGGTTTAGGGTACGGGTTAGGATTAGGGTACGTGTTAGGTTTAGGATAGGGGTTAGGGTTAGGGTACGCGTTAGGGTTAGGGTAGTTATTAAACCTATCCCACTCTCTAGATACCCCTTAGCACGTCAAGGAATATTATTTGGGGGTCCAGCCATGGAGAAGAGTTTAGACACTAGGAGAAGATAAGGAACACACCCATTATCAAGAAATCACATTAGGATTCTCTTTTTAACCTGTTCCTTAAAACACTAGTGCTTAGGAAATCTATTGGAGGCAGAAGCAGTCAAGGGTAGCTTAGGGTTAGGGTTAGGGTTAGGTCTAGGGTTAGGACACGGCTTAGGGTACGGGTTCGGGTACGGGTTCGTGTACGGCGTAGGGTATGGGTTTGGGTTAGGGTTAGGGTTAGTTTGAAGGTTAGGGCTCGGTTTAGGGTACGGGTTAGGATTAGGGTTCGTGTTAGGGTTAGGGTAGGGGTTAGGGTTAGGGTACACGTTAGGGTTAGGGTAGTTATTAAACCTATCCCACTCTCTAGATACCCCTTAGCACGTCAAGGATTATTATTTGGGGGTCCAGCCATGGAGAAGAGTTTAGACACTAGGAGAAGATAAGGAACACACCCTTTATCAAGAAATCACATTAGGATTCTCTTTTTAACCTGTTCCTTAAAACACTAGTGCTTAGGAAATCTATTGGAGGCAGAAGCAGTCAAGGGTAGCTTAGGGTTAGGGTTAGGGTTAGGGTACGGCTTAGGGTACGGGTTCGGGAACGGGTTCGGGTACAGGTTCGGATACGGCGTAGGGTATGGGTTAGGTTTAGGGTTAGGGTTAGTTTGAGGGTTAGGGCTCGGTTTAGGTTACGGGTTAGGATTAGGGTACGTGTTAGGGTTAGGGTAGGGGTTAGGGTTAGGGTACGCGTTAGGGTTAGGGTAGTTATTAAACCTATCCCACTCTCTAGATACCCCTTAGCACGTCAAGGAATATTATTTGGGGGTCCAGCCATGGAGAAGAGTTTAGACACTAGGAGAAGATAAGGAACACACCCATTATCAAGAAATCACATTAGGATTCTCTTTTTAACCTGTTCCTTAAAACACTAGTGCTTAGGAAATCTATTGGAGGCAAAGCAGTCAAGGGTAGCTTAGGGTTAGGGTTAGGGTTATTGTTAGGGTAAGGCTTAGGGTACGGGTTCGGGTACGGCATAGGGTATGGGTTAGGGTTAGGGTTAGGGTTAGTTTGAGGGTTAGGGCTCGGTTTAGGGTACGGGTTAGGATTAGGGTACGTGTTAGGTTTAGGGTAGGGGTTAGGGTTAGGGTACGCGTTAGGGTTAGGGTAGTTATTAAACCTATCCCACTCCCTAGATGCCCCTTAGCACGTCAAGGAATATTATTTGGGGGACCAGCCATGGAGAAGAGTTTAGACACTAGGAGAAGATAAGGAACACACCCATTATCAAGAAATCACATTAGGATTCTCTTTTTAACCTGTTCCTTAAAACACTAGTGCTTAGGAAATCTATTGGAGGCAGAAGCAGTCAAGGGTAGCTTAGGGTTAGGGTTAGGGTTAGGGTTAGGGTTAGGGTTAGGGTACGGGTTCGGGTACGGGTTCGTGTACGGCGTAGGTTATGGGTTAGGGTTAGGGTTAGGGTTAGTTTGAAGGTTAGGGCTCGGTTTAGAGTACGGGTTAGGATTAGGGTTCGTGTTAGGGTTAGGGTAGGGGTTAGGGTTAGGGTACGCGTTAGGGTTAGGGTAGTTATTAAACCTATCCCACTCTCTAGATACCCCTTAGCACGTCAAGGAATATTATTTGGGTGTCCAGCCATGGAGAAGAGTTTAGACACTAGGAGAAGATAAGGAACACACCCATTATCAAGAAATCACATTAGGATTCTCTTTTTAACCTGTTCCTTAAAACACTAGTGCTTAGGAAATCTATTGGAGGCAGAAGCAGTCAAGGGTAGCTTAGGGTTAGGGTTAGGTTTAGGGCTAGGGTTAGGACACGGCTTAGGGTACGGGTTCGGGTACGGGTTTGGGTTAGGGTTAGGGTTAGTTTGAAGGTTAGGGCTCGGTTTAGGGTACAAGTTAGGATTAGGGTTCGTGTTAGGGTTAGGGTAGGGGTTAGGGTTAGGGTACGCGTTAGGGTTAGGGTAGTTATTAAACCTATCCCACTCTCTAGATACTCCTTAGCACGTCAAGGAATATTATTTGGTGGTCCAGCCATGGAGAAGAGTTTAGACACTAGGAGAAGATAAGGAACACACCCATTATCCTGAAATCACATTAGGATTCTCTTTTTAACCTGTTCCTTAATACAATAGTGCTTAGGAAATCTATTGGAGGCCGAAGCAGTCAAGGGTAGCTTAGGGTTAGGGTTAGGGTTAGGGTTAGGGTTAGGGTACGGCTTAGGGTGCGGGTTCGGGTATGGGTTCGTGTACGCTGTAGGGTATGGTTTAGGGTTAGGGTTAGGGTTAGTTTGAAGGTTAGGGCTCGGTTTAGGGTACAGGTTAGGATTAGGGTTCGTGTTAGGGTTAGGGTAGGGGTTAGGGTTAGGTTACGCGTTAGGGTTAGGGTAGTTAATAAACCTATCCCACTCTCTAGATACCCCTTAGCACGTCAAGGAATATTATTTGGGGGTCCAGCCATGGAGAAGAGTTTAGACACTAGGAGAAGATAAGGAACACACCCATTATCAAGAAATCACATTAGGATTCTCTTTTTAACCTGTTTCTTAAAACACTAGTGCTTAGGAAATCTATTGGAGGCAGAAGCAGTCAAGGGTAGCTTAGGGTTAGGGTTAGGGTTAGGGCTAGGGTTAGACACGGCTTAGGGTACGGGTTCGGGTACGGGTTCGTGTACGGCGTAGGGTATGGGTTTGGGTTAGGGTTAGGGTTAGTTTGAAGGTTAGGGCTCGGTTTAGGGTACGGGTTAGGATTAGGGTTCGTGTTAGGGTTAGGGTAGGGGTTAGGGTTAGGGTACGCGTTAGGTTTAGGGTAGTTATTAAACCTATCCCACTCTCTAGATACCCCTTAGCACGTCAAGGAATATTATTTGGGGGTCCAGCCATGGAGAAGAGTTTAGACACTAGGAGAAGATAAGGAACACACCCATTATCCTGAAATCACATTAGGATTCTCTTTTTAACCTGTTCCTTAAAACACTAGTGCTTAGGAAATCTATTGGAGGCAGAAGCAGTCAAGGGTAGCTTAGGGTTAGGGTTAGGGTTAGGGTTAGGGTTAGGGTACGGCTTAGGGTACGGGTTCGGGTACGGGTTCGCGTACGGCGTAGGGTATGGGTTAGGGTTAGGGTTAGGGTTAGTTTGAAGGTTAGGGCTCGGTTTAGGGCACGGGTTAGGATTAGGGTTCGTGTTAGGGTTAGGGTAGGGGTTAGGGTTAGGGTACGCGTTAAGCTTAGGGTAGTTATTAAACCTATCCCACTCTCTAGATACCCCTTAGCACGTCAAGGAATATTATTTGGGGGTCCAGCCATGGAGAAGATTTTAGACACTAGGAGAAGATAAGGAACACACCCATTATCCTGAAATCACATTAGGATTCTCTTTTTAACCTGTTCCTTAATACACTAGTGCTTAGGAAATCTATTGGAGGCAGAAGCAGTCAAGGGTAGCTTAGGGTTAGGGTTAGGGTTAGGGTTAGGTTTAGGGTACGGCTTAGGGTACGGGTTCGGGTAAGGGTTCGAGTACGGCGTAGGGTATGGGTTAGGGTTAGGGTTAGGGTTAATTTGAGGGTTAGGGCTCGGTTTAGGTTACGGGTTAGGATTAGGGTTCGTGTTAGGGTTAGGGTAGGGGTTAGGGTTAGGGTAGTTATTAAACCTATCCCACTCTCTAGATACCCCTTAGCACGTCAAGGAATATTATTTGGGGGTCCAGCCATGGAGAAGAGTTTAGACACTAGGAGAAGATAAGGAACACACCCGTCATCAAGAAATCACATTAGGATTCTCTTTTTAACCTGTTCCTTAAAACACTAGTGCTTAGGAAATCTATTGGAGGCAGAAGCAGTCAAGGGTAGCTTAGGGTTAGGGTTAGGGTTAGGGTACGGCTTAGGGTACGGGTTCGTGTACGGGTTCGGGTACGGTTTTGGGTATGGCGTAGGATATGGGTTAGGGTTAGGGTTAGGGTTAGTTTGAGGGTTAGGGCTCGGTTTAGGGTACGGGTTAGGATTAGGGTACGTGTTAGGGTTAGGGTAGGGGTTAGGGTTAGAGTACGCGTTAGGGTTAGGGTAGTTATTAAACCTATCCCACTCTCTAGATACCCCTTAGCACGTCAAGGAATATTATTTGGGTGTCCAGCCATGGAGAAGAGTTTAGACACTAGGAGAAGATAAGGAACACACCCATTATCAAGAAATCACATTAGGATTCTCTTTTTAACCTGTTCCTTAAAACACTAGTGCTTAGGAAATCTATTGGAGGCAGAAGCAGTCAAGGGTAGCTTAGGGTTAGGGTTAGGGTTAGGGCTAGGGTTAGGACACGGCTTAGGGTACGGTTTCGGGTACGGGTTCTTGTACGGCGTAGGGTATGGGTTTGGGTTAGGGTTAGGGTTAATTTGAAGGTTAGGGCTCGGTTTAGGGTACGGGTTAGGATTAGGGTTCGTGTTAGGGTTAGGGTAGGGGTTAGGGTTAGGGTAGTTATTAAACCTATCCCACTCTCTAGATACCCCTTAGCACGTCAAGGAATATTATTTGGGGGTCCAGCCATGGAGAAGAGTTTAGACACTAGGAGAAGATAAGGAACACACCCATTATCAAGAAATCACATTAGGATTCTCTTTTTAACCTGTTCCTTAAAACACTAGTGCTTAGGAAATCTATTGGAGGCAGAAGCAGTCAAGGGTAGCTTAGGGTTAGGGTTAGGGTTAGGGCTAGGGTTAGGACACGGCTTAGGGTACGGGTTCGGGTACGGGTTCGTGTACGGCGTAGGGTATGGGTTTGGGTTAGTGTTAGGGTTAGTTTGAAGGTTAGGGCTCGGTTTAGGGTACGGGTTAGGATTAGGGTTCGTGTTAGGGTTAGGGTAGGGGTTAGGGTTAGGGTACGCGTTAGGGTTAGGGTAGTTATTAAACCTATCCCACTCTCTAGATACCCCTTAGCACGTCAAGGAATATTATTTGGGGGTCCAGCCATGGAGAAGAGTTTAGACACTAGGAGAAGATAAAGAACACACCCATTATCCTGAAATCACATTAGGATTCTCTTTTTAACCTGTTCCTTAATACACTAGTGATTAGGAAATCTATTGGAGGCAGAAGTAGTCAAGGGTAGCTTAGGGTTAGGGTTACGGTTAGGGTTAGGTTTAGGGTACGGCTTAGGGTACGGGTTCGGGTACGGGTTCGGGTACGGCGTAGGGTATGGGTTAGGGTTAGGGTTAGGGTTAGTTTGAGTGTTAGGGCTGGGTTTAGGGTACGGGTTAGGATTAGGGTACGTGTTAGGTTTAGGATAGGGGTTAGGGTTAGGGTACGCGTTAGGGTTAGGGTAGTTATTAAACCTATCCCACTCTCTAGATACCCCTTAGCACGTCAAGGAATATTATTTGGGGGTCCAGCCATGGAGAAGAGTTTAGACACTAGGAGAAGATAAGGAACACACCCATTATCAAGAAATCACATTAGGATTCTCTTTTTAACCTGTTCCTTAAAACACTAGTGCTTAGGAAATCTATTGGAGGCAGAAGCAGTCAAGGGTAGCTTAGGGTTAGGGTTAGGGTTAGGTCTAGGGTTAGGACACGGCTTAGGGTACGGGTTCGGGTACGGGTTCGTGTACGGCGTAGGGTATGGGTTTGGGTTAGGGTTAGGGTTAGTTTGAAGGTTAGGGCTCGGTTTAGGGTACGGGTTAGGATTAGGGTTCGTGTTAGGGTTAGGGTAGGGGTTAGGGTTAGGGTACGCGTTAGGGTTAGGGTAGTTATTAAACCTATCCCACTCTCTAGATACCCCTTAGCACGTCAAGGATTATTATTTGGGGGTCCAGCCATGGAGAAGAGTTTAGACACTAGGAGAAGATAAGGAACACACCCTTTATCAAGAAATCACATTAGGATTCTCTTTTTAACCTGTTCCTTAAAACACTAGTGCTTAGGAAATCTATTGGAGGGAGAAGCAGTCAAGGGTAGCTTAGGGTTAGGGTTAGGGTTATGGCTAGGGTTAGGACACGGCTTAGGGTACGGGTTCGGGTACGGGTTCGTGTACGGCGTAGGGTATGGGTTTGGGTTAGTGTTAGGGTTAGTTTGAAGGTTAGGGCTCGGTTTAGGGTACGGGTTAGGATTAGGGTTCGTGTTAGGGTTAGGGTAGGGGTTAGGGTTAGGGTACGCGTTAGGGTTAGGGTAGTTATTAAACCTATCCCACTCTCTAGATACCCCTTAGCACGTCAAGGAATATTATTTGGGGGTCCAGCCATGGAGAAGAGTTTAGACACTAGGAGAAGATAAAGAACACACCCATTATCCTGAAATCACATTAGGATTCTCTTTTTAACCTGTTCCTTAATACACTAGTGCTTAGGAAATCTATTGGAGGCAGAAGTAGTCAAGGGTAGCTTAGGTTTAGGGTTACGGTTAGGGTTAGGGTTAGGGTACGGCTTAGGGTACGGGTTCGGGTACGGGTTCGGGTACGGCGTAAGGTATGGGTTAGGGTTAGGGTTAGGGTTAGTTTGAGGTTTAGGGCTCGGTTTAGGGTACGGGTTAGGATTAGGGTACGTGTTAGGGTTAGGGTAGGGGTTAGGGTTAGGGTACGCGTTAGGGTTAGGGTAGTTATTAAACCTATCCCACTCTCGAGATACCCCTTAGCACGTCAAGGAATATTATTTGGGGGTCCAGCCATGGAGAAGAGTTTAGACACTAGGAGAAGATAAGGAACACACCCATTATCCTGAAATCACATTAGGATTCTCTTTTTAACCTGTTCCTTAAAACACTAGTGCTTAGGAAATCTATTGGAGGCAGAAGCAGTCAAGGGTAGCTTAGGGTTAGGGTTAGGGTTAGGGTACGGCTTAGGGTACGGGTTCGGGAACGGGTTCGGGTACAGGTTCGGATACGGCGTAGGGTATGGGTTAGGTTTAGGGTTAGGGTTAGTTTGAGGGTTAGGGCTCGGTTTAGGTTACGGGTTAGGATTAGGGTACGTGTTAGGGTTAGGGTAGGGGTTAGGGTTAGGGTACGCGTTAGGGTTAGGGTAGTTATTAAACCTATCCCACTCTCTAGATACCCCTTAGCACGTCAAGGAATATTATTTGGGGGTCCAGCCATGGAGAAGAGTTTAGACACTAGGAGAAGATAAGGAACACACCCATTATCAAGAAATCACATTAGGATTCTCTTTTTAACCTGTTCCTTAAAACACTAGTGCTTAGGAAATCTATTGGAGGCAAAGCAGTCAAGGGTAGCTTAGGGTTAGGGTTAGGGTTATTGTTAGGGTAAGGCTTAGGGTACGGGTTCGGGTACGGCATAGGGTATGGGTTAGGGTTAGGGTTAGGGTTAGTTTGAGGGTTAGGGCTCGGTTTAGGGTACGGGTTAGGATTAGGGTACGTGTTAGTTTTAGGGTAGGGGTTAGGGTTAGGGTACGCGTTAGGGTTAGGGTAGTTATTAAACCTATCCCACTCCCTAGATGCCCCTTAGCACGTCAAGGAATATTATTTGGGGGACCAGCCATGGAGAAGAGTTTAGACACTAGGAGAAGATAAGGAACACACCCATTATCAAGAAATCACATTAGGATTCTCTTTTTAACCTGTTCCTTAAAACACTAGTGCTTAGGAAATCTATTGGAGGCAGAAGCAGTCAAGGGTAGCTTAGGGTTAGGGTTAGGGTTAGGGTTAGGGTTAGGGTTAGGGTACGGGTTCGGGTACGGGTTCGTGTACGGCGTAGGTTATGGGTTAGGGTTAGGGTTAGGGTTAGTTTGAAGGTTAGGGCTCGGTTTAGGGTACGGGTTAGGATTAGGGTTCGTGTTAGGGTTAGGGTAGGGGTTAGGGTTAGGGTACGCTTTAGGGTTAGGGTAGTTATTAAACCTATCCCACTCTCTAGATACCCCTTAGCACGTCAAGGAATATTATTTGGGTGTCCAGCCATGGAGAAGAGTTTAGACACTAGGAGAAGATAAGGAACACACCCATTATCAAGAAATCACATTAGGATTCTCTTTTTAACCTGTTCCTTAAAACACTAGTGCTTAGGAAATCTATTGGAGGCAGAAGCAGTCAAGGGTAGCTTAGGGTTAGGGTTAGGGTTAGGTCTAGGGTTAGGACACGGCTTAGCGTACGGGTTCGGGTACGGGTTTGGGTTAGGGTTAGGGTTAGTTTGAAGGTTAGGGCTCGGTTTAGGGTACAAGTTAGGATTAGGGTTCGTGTTAGGGTTAGGGTAGGGGTTAGGGTTAGGGTACGCGTTAGGGTTAGGGTAGTTATTAAACCTATCCCACTCTCTAGATACTCCTTAGCACGTCAAGGAATATTATTTGGTGGTCCAGCCATGGAGAAGAGTTTAGACACTAGGAGAAGATAAGGAACACACCCATTATCCTGAAATCACATTAGGATTCTCTTTTTAACCTGTTCCTTAATACAATAGTGCTTAGGAAATCTATTGGAGGCCGAAGCAGTCAAGGGTAGCTTAGGGTTAGGGTTAGGGTTAGGGTTAGGGTTAGGGTACGGCTTAGGGTGCGGGTTCGGGTATGGGTTCGTGTACGCTGTAGGGTATGGTTTAGGGTTAGGGTTAGGGTTAGTTTGAAGGTTAGGGCTCGGTTTAGGGTACAGGTTAGGATTAGGGTTCGTGTTAGGGTTAGGGTAGGGGTTAGGGTTAGGTTACGCGTTAGGGTTAGGGTAGTTAATAAACCTATCCCACTCTCTAGATACCCCTTAGCACGTCAAGGAATATTATTTGGGGGTCCAGCCATGGAGAAGAGTTTAGACACTAGGAGAAGATAAGGAACACACCCATTATCAAGAAATCACATTAGGATTCTCTTTTTAACCTGTTTCTTAAAACACTAGTGCTTAGGAAATCTATTGGAGGCAGAAGCAGTCAAGGGTAGCTTAGGGTTAGGGTTAGGGTTAGGGCTAGGGTTAGACACGGCTTAGGGTACGGGTTCGGGTACGGGTTCGTGTACGGCGTAGGGTATGGGTTTGGGTTAGGGTTAGGGTTAGTTTGAAGGTTAGGGCTCGGTTTAGGGTACGGGTTAGGATTAGGGTTCGTGTTAGGGTTAGGGTAGGGGTTAGGGTTAGGGTACGCGTTAGGGTTAGGGTAGTTATTAAACCTATCCCACTCTCTAGATACCCCTTAGCACGTCAAGGAATATTATTTGGGGGTCCAGCCATGGAGAAGAGTTTAGACACTAGGAGAAGATAAGGAACACACCCATTATCCTGAAATCACATTAGGATTCTCTTTTTAACCTGTTCCTTAAAACACTAGTGCTTAGGAAATCTATTGGAGGCAGAAGCAGTCAAGGGTAGCTTAGGGTTAGGGTTAGGGTTAGGGCTAGAGTTAGGGTACGGCATAGGGTACGGGTTCGGGTACGGGTTCGTGTACGGCGTAGGGTATGGGTTAGAGTTAGGGTTAGGGTTAGTTTGAAGGTTAGGGCTCGGTTTAGGTTTCGGCTTAGGATTAGGGTACGTGTGAGGGTTAGGGTAGTGGTTAGGGTTATGGTACGCGTTAGGGTTAGGGTAGTTATTAAACCTATCCCACTCTCTAGATACCCCTTAGCACGTCAAGGAATATTATTTGGGGGTCCAGCCATGGAGAAGAGTTTAGACACTAGGAGAAGATAAGGAACACACCCATTATCAAGAAATCACATTAGGATTCTCTTTTTAACCTGTTCCTTAAAACACTTGTGCTTAGGAAATCTATTGGAGGCAGAAGCAGTCAAGGGTAGCTTAGGTTTAGGGTTAGGGTTAGGGTTAGGGTTAGCTTTAGGGTACGACTTAGTGTACGGGTTCGGGTACGGGTTCGGGTACGGCGTATGGTATGGGTTAGGGTTAGGGTTAGGTTTAGTTTGAGGGTTAGGGATCGGTTTAGGGTACGGGTTAGGATTAGGGTACGTGTTAGGGTTAGGGTACGCGTTAGGGTTAGGGTAGTTATTAAACCTATCCCACTCTCTAGATACCCCTTATCACGTCAAGGGATATTATTTGGGGGTCCAGCCATGGAGAAGAGTTTAGACACTAGGAGAAGATAAGGAACACACCCATTATCCTGAAATCACAATAGGATTCTCTTTTTAACCTGTTCCTTAATACACAAGTGCTTAGGAAATCTATTGGAGGCAGAAGCAGTCAAGGGTAGCTTAGGGCTAGGGTTAGGGTTAGGGTTAGGGTTAGCGTTAGGGTTAGGGTTAGGGTACGGCTTAGGGTACGGGTTCGGGTACGGGTTCGGGTACGGCGTAGGGTATGGTTTAGGGTTAGGGTTAGGGTTAGTTTGAGGGTTAGGGCTCGGTTTAGGTTACGGGTTAGGATTAGTGTACATGTTAAGGTTAGGGTAGAGGTTAGGGTTAGGGTACGCGTTAGGGTTAGGGTAGTTATTAAACCTATCCCACTCTCTAGATACCCCTTAGCACGTCAAGGAATATTATTTGGGGGTCCAGCCATGGAGAAGAGTTTAGACACTAGGAGAAGATAAGGAACACACCCATTATCAAGAAATCACATTAGGATTCTCTTTTTAACCTGTTCCTTAAAACACTAGTGCTTAGGAAATCTATTGGAGGCAGAAGCAGTCAAGGGTAGCTTAGGGTTAGGGTTAGGTTTAGGGTACGGCTTAGGGTACGGGTTCGGGTATGGGTTCGGGTACGGCGTAGGTTATGGGTTAGGGTTAGGGTTAGGGTTAGTTTGAGGGTTAGGGCTCGGTTTAGGGTACGGGTTAGGATTAGTGTACGTGTTAGGGTTAGGGTAGAGGTTAGGGTTAGGGTATGCGTTAGGGTTCGGGTAGTTATTAAACCTATCCCACTCTCTAGATACCCCTTAGCACGTCAAGGAATATTATTTGGGGATCCAGCCATGGAGAAGAGTTTAGACACTAGGAGAAGATAAGGAACACACCCATTATCAAGAAATCACATTAGGATTCTCTTTTTAACCTGTTCCTTAAAACACTAGTGCTTAGGAAATCTATTGGAGGCAGAAGCAGTCAAGGGTAGCTTAGGGTTAGGGTTAGGGTTAGGGTACGGCTTAGGGTACGGGTTCGGGAACGGGTTCGGGTACGGGTTCGGATACGGCGTAGGGTATGGGTTAGGTTTAGGGTTAGGGTTAGTTTGAGGGTTAGGGCTCGGTTTAGGTTACGGGTTAGGATTAGGGTACGTGTTAGGGTTAGGGTAGGGGTTAGGGTTAGGGTACGCGTTAGGGTTAGGGTAGTTATTAAACCTATCCCACTCTCTAGATACCCCTTAGCACGTCAAGGAATATTATTTGGGGGTCCAGCCATGGAGAAGAGTTTAGACACTAGGAGAAGATAAGGAACACACCCATTATCAAGAAATCACATTAGGATTCTCTTTTTAACCTGTTCCTTAAAACACTAGTGCTTAGGAAATCTATTGGAGGCAAAGCAGTCAAGGGTAGCTTAGGGTTAGGTTTAGGGTTATTGTTAGGGTAAGGCTTAGGGTACGGGTTCGGGTACGGCATAGGGTATGGGTTAGGGTTAGGGTTAGGGTTAGTTTGAGGGTTAGGGCTCGGTTTAGGGTACGGGTTAGGATTAGGGTACGTGTTAGGTTTAGGGTAGGGGTTAGGGTTAGGGTACGCGTTAGGGTTAGGGTAGTTATTAAACCTATCCCACTCCCTAGATGCCCCTTAGCACGTCAAGGAATATTATTTGGGGGACCAGCCATGGAGAAGAGTTTAGACACTAGGAGAAGATAAGGAACACACCCATTATCAAGAAATCACATTAGGATTCTCTTTTTAACCTGTTCCTTAAAACACTAGTGCTTAGGAAATCTATTGGAGGCAGAAGCAGTCAAGGGTAGCTTAGGGTTAGGGTTAGGTTTAGGGTTAGGGTTAGGGTTAGGGTACGGGTTCGGGTACGGGTTCGTGTACGGCGTAGGTTATGGGTTAGGGTTAGGGTTAGGGTTAGTTTGAAGGTTAGGGCTCGGTTTAGGGTACGGGTTAGGATTAGGGTTCGTGTTAGGGTTAGGGTAGGGGTTAGGGTTAGGGTACGCGTTAGGGTTAGGGTAGTTATTAAACCTATCCCACTCTCTAGATACCCCTTAGCACGTCAAGGAATATTATTTGGGGGTCCAGCCATGGAGAAGAGTTTAGACACTAGGAGAAGATAAGGAACACACACATTATCAAGAAATCACATTAGGATTCTCTTTTTAACCTGTTCCTTAAAACACTAGTGCTTAGGAAATCTATTGGAGGCAGAAGCAGTCAAGGGTAGCTTAGGGTTAGGGTTAGGGTTAGGGCTAGGGTTAGGACACGGCTTAGGGTACGGTTTCGGGTACGGGTTCTTGTACGGCGTAGGGTATGGGTTTGGGTTAGGGTTAGGGTTAATTTGAAGGTTAGGGCTCGGTTTAGGGTACGGGTTAGGATTAGGGTTCGTGTTAGGGTTAGGGTAGGGGTTAGGGTTAGGGTAGTTATTAAACCTATCCCACTCTCTAGATACCCCTTAGCACGTCAAGGAATATTATTTGGGGGTCCAGCCATGGAGAAGAGTTTAGACACTAGGAGAAGATAAGGAACACACCCATTATCAAGAAATCACATTAGGATTCTCTTTTTAACCTGTTCCTTAAAACACTAGTGCTTAGGAAATCTATTGGAGGCAGAAGCAGTCAAGGGTAGCTTAGGGTTAGGGTTAGGGTTAGGGCTAGGGTTAGGACACGGCGTAGGGTACGGGTTCGGGTACGGGTTCGTGTACGGCGTAGGGTATGGGTTTGGGTTAGTGTTAGGGTTAGTTTGAAGGTTAGGGCTCGGTTTAGGGTACGGGTTAGGATTAGGGTTCGTGTTAGGGTTAGGGTAGGGGTTAGGGTTAGGGTACGCGTTAGGGTTAGGGTAGTTATTAAACCTATCCCACTCTCTAGATACCCCTTAGCACGTCAAGGAATATTATTTGGGGGTCCAGCCATGGAGAAGAGTTTAGACACTAGGAGAAGATAAAGAACACACCCATTATCCTGAAATCACATTAGGATTCTCTTTTTAACCTGTTCCTTAATACACTAGTGATTAGGAAATCTATTGGAGGCAGAAGTAGTCAAGGGTAGCTTAGGGTTAGGGTTACGGTTAGGGTTAGGTTTAGGGTACGGCTTAGGGTACGGGTTCGGGTACGGGTTCGGGTACGGCGTAGGGTATGGGTTAGGGTTAGGGTTAGGGTTAGTTTGAGTGTTAGGGCTGGGTTTAGGGTACGGGTTAGGATTAGGGTACGTGTTAGGTTTAGGATAGGGGTTAGGGTTAGGGTACGCGTTAGGGTTAGGGTAGTTATTAAACCTATCCCACTCTCTAGATACCCCTTAGCACGTCAAGGAATATTATTTGGGGGTCCAGCCATGGAGAAGAGTTTAGACACTAGGAGAAGATAAGGAACACACCCATTATCAAGAAATCACATTAGGATTCTCTTTTTAACCTGTTCCTTAAAACACTAGTGCTTAGGAAATCTATTGGAGGCAGAAGCAGTCAAGGGTAGCTTAGGGTTAGGGTTAGGGTTAGGTCTAGGGTTAGGACACGGCTTAGGGTACGGGTTCGGGTACGGGTTCGTGTACGGCGTAGGGTATGGGTTTGGGTTAGGGTTAGGGTTAGTTTGAAGGTTAGGGCTCGGTTTAGGGTACGGGTTAGGATTAGGGTTCGTGTTAGGGTTAGGGTAGGGGTTAGGGTTAGGGTACACGTTAGGGTTAGGGTAGTTATTAAACCTATCCCACTCTCTAGATACCCCTTAGCACGTCAAGGATTATTATTTGGGGGTCCAGCCATGGAGAAGAGTTTAGACACTAGGAGAAGATAAGGAACACACCCTTTATCAAGAAATCACATTAGGATTCTCTTTTTAACCTGTTCCTTAAAACACTAGTGCTTAGGAAATCTATTGGAGGGAGAAGCAGTCAAGGGTAGCTTAGGGTTAGGGTTAGGGTTATGGCTAGGGTTAGGACACGGCTTAGGGTACGGGTTCGGGTACGGGTTCGTGTACGGCGTAGGGTATGGGTTTGGGTTAGTGTTAGGGTTAGTTTGAAGGTTAGGGCTCGGTTTAGGGTACGGGTTAGGATTAGGGTTCGTGTTAGGGTTAGGGTAGGGGTTAGGGTTAGGGTACGCGTTAGGGTTAGGGTAGTTATTAAACCTATCCCACTCTCTAGATACCCCTTAGCACGTCAAGGAATATTATTTGGGGGTCCAGCCATGGAGAAGAGTTTAGACACTAGGAGAAGATAAAGAACACACCCATTATCCTGAAATCACATTAGGATTCTCTTTTTAACCTGTTCCTTAATACACTAGTGCTTAGGAAATCTATTGGAGGCAGAAGTAGTCAAGGGTAGCTTAGGTTTAGGGTTACGGTTAGGGTTAGGGTTAGGGTACGGCTTAGGGTACGGGTTCGGGTACGGGTTCGGGTACGGCGTAAGGTATGGGTTAGGGTTAGGGTTAGGGTTAGTTTGAGGTTTAGGGCTCGGTTTAGGGTACGGGTTAGGATTAGGGTACGTGTTAGGGTTAGGGTAGGGGTTAGGGTTAGGGTACGCGTTAGGGTTAGGGTAGTTATTAAACCTATCCCACTCTCGAGATACCCCTTAGCACGTCAAGGAATATTATTTGGGGGTCCAGCCATGGAGAAGAGTTTAGACACTAGGAGAAGATAAGGAACACACCCATTATCCTGAAATCACATTAGGATTCTCTTTTTAACCTGTTCCTTAAAACACTAGTGCTTAGGAAATCTATTGGAGGCAGAAGCAGTCAAGGGTAGCTTAGGGTTAGGGTTAGGGTTAGGGTACGGCTTAGGGTACGGGTTCGGGAACGGGTTCGGGTACAGGTTCGGATACGGCGTAGGGTATGGGTTAGGTTTAGGGTTAGGGTTAGTTTGAGGGTTAGGGCTCGGTTTAGGTTACGGGTTAGGATTAGGGTACGTGTTAGGGTTAGGGTAGGGGTTAGGGTTAGGGTACGCGTTAGGGTTAGGGTAGTTATTAAACCTATCCCACTCTCTAGATACCCCTTAGCACGTCAAGGAATATTATTTGGGGGTCCAGCCATGGAGAAGAGTTTAGACACTAGGAGAAGATAAGGAACACACCCATTATCAAGAAATCACATTAGGATTCTCTTTTTAACCTGTTCCTTAAAACACTAGTGCTTAGGAAATCTATTGGAGGCAAAGCAGTCAAGGGTAGCTTAGGGTTAGGGTTAGGGTTATTGTTAGGGTAAGGCTTAGGGTACGGGTTCGGGTACGGCATAGGGTATGGGTTAGGGTTAGGGTTAGGGTTAGTTTGAGGGTTAGGGCTCGGTTTAGGGTACGGGTTAGGATTAGGGTACGTGTTAGGTTTAGGGTAGGGGTTAGGGTTAGGGTACGCGTTAGGGTTAGGGTAGTTATTAAACCTATCCCACTCCCTAGATGCCCCTTAGCACGTCAAGGAATATTATTTGGGGGACCAGCCATGGAGAAGAGTTTAGACACTAGGAGAAGATAAGGAACACACCCATTATCAAGAAATCACATTAGGATTCTCTTTTTAACCTGTTCCTTAAAACACTAGTGCTTAGGAAATCTATTGGAGGCAGAAGCAGTCAAGGGTAGCTTAGGGTTAGGGTTAGGGTTAGGGTTAGGGTTAGGGTTAGGGTACGGGTTCGGGTACGGGTTCGTGTACGGCGTAGGTTATGGGTTAGGGTTAGGGTTAGGGTTAGTTTGAAGGTTAGGGCTCGGTTTAGGGTACGGGTTAGGATTAGGGTTCGTGTTAGGGTTAGGGTAGGGGTTAGGGTTAGGGTACGCGTTAGGGTTAGGGTAGTTATTAAACCTATCCCACTCTCTAGATACCCCTTAGCACGTCAAGGAATATTATTTGGGTGTCCAGCCATGGAGAAGAGTTTAGACACTAGGAGAAGATAAGGAACACACCCATTATCAAGAAATCACATTAGGATTCTCTTTTTAACCTGTTCCTTAAAACACTAGTGCTTAGGAAATCTATTGGAGGCAGAAGCAGTCAAGGGTAGCTTAGGGTTAGGGTTAGGTTTAGGGCTAGGGTTAGGACACGGCTTAGGGTACGGGTTCGGGTACGGGTTTGGGTTAGGGTTAGGGTTAGTTTGAAGGTTAGGGCTCGGTTTAGGGTACAAGTTAGGATTAGGGTTCGTGTTAGGGTTAGGGTAGGGGTTAGGGTTAGGGTACGCGTTAGGGTTAGGGTAGTTATTAAACCTATCCCACTCTCTAGATACTCCTTAGCACGTCAAGGAATATTATTTGGTGGTCCAGCCATGGAGAAGAGTTTAGACACTAGGAGAAGATAAGGAACACACCCATTATCCTGAAATCACATTAGGATTCTCTTTTTAACCTGTTCCTTAATACAATAGTGCTTAGGAAATCTATTGGAGGCCGAAGCAGTCAAGGGTAGCTTAGGGTTAGGGTTAGGGTTAGGGCTAGGGTTAGACACGGCTTAGGGTACGGGTTCGGGTACGGGTTCGTGTACGGCGTAGGGTATGGGTTTGGGTTAGGGTTAGGGTTAGTTTGAAGGTTAGGGCTCGGTTTAGGGTACGGGTTAGGATTAGGGTTCGTGTTAGGGTTAGGGTAGGGGTTAGGGTTAGGGTACGCGTTAGGGTTAGGGTAGTTATTAAACCTATCCCACTCTCTAGATACCCCTTAGCACGTCAAGGAATATTATTTGGGGGTCCAGCCATGGAGAAGAGTTTAGACACTAGGAGAAGATAAGGAACACACCCATTATCCTGAAATCACATTAGGATTCTCTTTTTAACCTGTTCCTTAAAACACTAGTGCTTAGGAAATCTATTGGAGGCAGAAGCAGTCAAGGGTAGCTTAGGGTTAGGGTTAGGGTTAGGGTTAGGGTTAGGGTACGGCTTAGGGTACGGGTTCGGGTACGGGTTCGCGTACGGCGTAGGGTATGGGTTAGGGTTAGGGTTAGGGTTAGTTTGAAGGTTAGGGCTCGGTTTAGGGCACGGGTTAGGATTAGGGTTCGTGTTAGGGTTAGGGTAGGGGTTAGGGTTAGGGTACGCGTTAAGCTTAGGGTAGTTATTAAACCTATCCCACTCTCTAGATACCCCTTAGCACGTCAAGGAATATTATTTGGGGGTCCAGCCATGGAGAAGATTTTAGACACTAGGAGAAGATAAGGAACACACCCATTATCCTGAAATCACATTAGGATTCTCTTTTTAACCTGTTCCTTAATACACTAGTGCTTAGGAAATCTATTGGAGGCAGAAGCAGTCAAGGGTAGCTTAGGGTTAGGGTTAGGGTTAGGGTTAGGTTTAGGGTACGGCTTAGGGTACGGGTTCGGGTAAGGGTTCGAGTACGGCGTAGGGTATGGGTTAGGGTTAGGGTTAGGGTTAATTTGAGGGTTAGGGCTCGGTTTAGGTTACGGGTTAGGATTAGGGTTCGTGTTAGGGTTAGGGTAGGGGTTAGGGTTAGGGTAGTTATTAAACCTATCCCACTCTCTAGATACCCCTTAGCACGTCAAGGAATATTATTTGGGGGTCCAGCCATGGAGAAGAGTTTAGACACTAGGAGAAGATAAGGAACACACCCGTCATCAAGAAATCACATTAGGATTCTCTTTTTAACCTGTTCCTTAAAACACTAGTGCTTAGGAAATCTATTGGAGGCAGAAGCAGTCAAGGGTAGCTTAGGGTTAGGGTTAGGGTTAGGGTACGGCTTAGGGTACGGGTTCGTGTACGGGTTCGGGTACGGTTTTGGGTATGGCGTAGGATATGGGTTAGGGTTAGGGTTAGGGTTAGTTTGAGGGTTAGGGCTCGGTTTAGGGTACGGGTTAGGATTAGGGTACGTGTTAGGGTTAGGGTAGGGGTTAGGGTTAGAGTACGCGTTAGGGTTAGGGTAGTTATTAAACCTATCCCACTCTCTAGATACCCCTTAGCACGTCAAGGAATATTATTTGGGTGTCCAGCCATGGAGAAGAGTTTAGACACTAGGAGAAGATAAGGAACACACCCATTATCAAGAAATCACATTAGGATTCTCTTTTTAACCTGTTCCTTAAAACACTAGTGCTTAGGAAATCTATTGGAGGCAGAAGCAGTCAAGGGTAGCTTAGGGTTAGGGTTAGGGTTAGGGCTAGAGTTAGGGTACGGCATAGGGTACGGGTTCGGGTACGGGTTCGTGTACGGCGTAGGGTATGGGTTAGAGTTAGGGTTAGGGTTAGTTTGAAGGTTAGGGCTCGGTTTAGGTTTCGGCTTAGGATTAGGGTACGTGTTAGGGTTAGGGTAGGGGTTAGGGTTATGGTACGCTTTAGGGTTAGGGTAGTTATTAAACCTATCCCACTCTCTAGATACCCCTTAGCACGTCAAGGAATATTATTTGGGGGTCCAGCCATGGAGAAGAGTTTAGACACTAGGAGAAGATAAGGAACACACCCATTATCAAGAAATCACATTAGGATTCACTTTTTAACCTGTTCCTTAAAACACTTGTGCTTAGGAAATCTATTGGAGGCAGAAGCAGTCAAGGGTAGCTTAGGTTTAGGGTTAGGGTTAGGGTTAGGGTTAGCTTTAGGGTACGACTTAGTGTACGGGTTCGGGTACGGGTTCGGGTACGGCGTATGGTATGGGTTAGGGTTAGGGTTAGGTTTAGTTTGAGGGTTAGGGATCGGTTTAGGGTACGGGTTAGGATTAGGGTACGTGTTAGGGTTAGGGTACGCGTTAGGGTTAGGGTAGTTATTAAACCTATCCCACTCTCTAGATACCCCTTAGCACGTCAAGGGATATTATTTGGGGGTCCAGCCATGGAGAAGAGTTTAGACACTAGGAGAAGATAAGGAACACACCCATTATCCTGAAATCACAATAGGATTCTCTTTTTAACCTGTTCCTTAATACACAAGTGCTTAGGAAATCTATTGGAGGCAGAAGCAGTCAAGGGTAGCTTAGGGCTAGGGTTAGGGTTAGGGTTAGGGTTAGCGTTAAGGTTAGGGTTAGGGTACGGCTTAGGGTACGGGTTCGGGTACGGGTTCGGGTACGGCGTAGGGTATGGTTTAGGGTTAGGGTTAGGGTTAGTTTGAGGGTTAGGGCTCGGTTTAGGTTACGGGTTAGGATTAGTGTACATGTTAAGGTTAGGGTAGAGGTTAGGGTTAGGGTACGCGTTAGGGTTAGGGTAGTTATTAAACCTATCCCACTCTCTAGATACCCCTTAGCACGTCAAGGAATATTATTTGGGGGTCCAGCCATGGAGAAGAGTTTAGACACTAGGAGAAGATAAGGAACACACCCATTATCAAGAAATCACATTAGGATTCTCTTTTTAACCTGTTCCTTAAAACACTAGTGCTTAGGAAATCTATTGGAGGCAGAAGCAGTCAAGGGTAGCTTAGGGTTAGGGTTAGGGTTAGGGTTAGGTTTAGGGTACGGCTTAGGGTACGGGTTCGGGTATGGGTTCGGGTACGGCGTAGGTTATGGGTTAGGGTTAGGGTTAGGGATAGTTTGAGGGTTAGGGCTCGGTTTAGGGTACGGGTTAGGATTAGTGTACGTGTTAGGGTTAGGGTAGAGGTTAGGGTTAGGGTATGCGTTAGGGTTCGGGTAGTTATTAAACCTATCCCACTCTCTAGATACCCCTTAGCACGTCAAGGAATATTATTTGGGGATCCAGCCATGGAGAAGAGTTTAGACACTAGGAGAAGATAAGGAACACACCCATTATCAAGAAATCACATTAGGATTCTCTTTTTAACCTGTTCCTTAAAACACTAGTGCTTAGGAAATCTATTGGAGGCAGAAGCAGTCAAGGGTAGCTTAGGGTTAGGGTTAGGGTTAGGGTACGGCTTAGGGTACGGGTTCGGGAACGGGTTCGGGTACGGGTTCGGATACGGCATAGGGTATGGGTTAGGTTTAGGGTTAGGGTTAGTTTGAGGGTTAGGGCTCGGTTTAGGTTACAGGTTAGGATTAGGGTACGTGTTAGGGTTAGGGTAGGGGTTAGGGTTAGGGTACGCGTTAGGGTTAGGGTAGTTATTAAACCTATCCCACTCTCTAGATACCCCTTAGCACGTCAAGGAATATTATTTGGGGGTCCAGCCATGGAGAAGAGTTTAGACACTAGGAGAAGATAAGGAACACACCCATTATCAAGAAATCACATTAGGATTCTCTTTTTAACCTGTTCCTTAAAACACTAGTGCTTAGGAAATCTATTGGAGGCAAAGCAGTCAAGGGTAGCTTAGGGTTAGGGTTAGGGTTATTGTTAGGGTAAGGCTTAGGGTACGGGTTCGGGTACGGCATAGGGTATGGGTTAGGGTTAGGGTTAGGGTTAGTTTGAGGGTTAGGGCTCGGTTTAGGGTACGGGTTAGGATTAGGGTACGTGTTAGGTTTAGGGTAGGGGTTAGGGTTAGGGTACGCGTTAGGGTTAGGGTAGTTATTAAACCTATCCCACTCCCTAGATGCCCCTTAGCACGTCAAGGAATATTATTTGGGGGACCAGCCATGGAGAAGAGTTTAGACACTAGGAGAAGATAAGGAACACACCCATTATCAAGAAATCACATTAGGATTCTCTTTTTAACCTGTTCCTTAAAACACTAGTGCTTAGGAAATCTATTGGAGGCAGAAGCAGTCAAGGGTAGCTTAGGGTTAGGGTTAGGGTTAGGGTTAGGGTTAGGGTTAGGGTACGGGTTCGGGTACGGGTTCGTGTACGGCGTAGGTTATAGGTTAGGGTTAGGGTTAGGGTTAGTTTGAAGGTTAGGGCTCGGTTTAGGGTACGGGTTAGGATTAGGGTTCGTGTTAGGGTTAGGGTAGGGGTTAGGGTTAGGGTACGCGTTAGGGTTAGGGTAGTTATTAAACCTATCCCACTCTCTAGATACCCCTTAGCACGTCAAGGAATATTATTTGGGTGTCCAGCCATGGAGAAGAGTTTAGACACTAGGAGAAGATAAGGAACACACCCATTATCAAGAAATCACATTAGGATTCTCTTTTTAACCTGTTCCTTAAAACACTAGTGCTTAGGAAATCTATTGGAGGCAGAAGCAGTCAAGGGTAGCTTAGGGTTAGGGTTAGGGTTAGGTCTAGGGTTAGGACACGGCTTAGGGTACGGGTTCGGGTACGGGTTTGGGTTAGGGTTAGGGTTAGTTTGAAGGTTAGGGCTCGGTTTAGGGTACAAGTTAGGATTAGGGTTCGTGTTAGGGTTAGGGTAGGGGTTAGGGTCAGGGTACGCGTTAGGGTTAGGGTACTTATTAAACCTATCCCACTCTCTAGATACTCCTTAGCACGTCAAGGAATATTATTTGGTGGTCCAGCCATGGAGAAGAGTTTAGACACTAGGAGAAGATAAGGAACACACCCATTATCCTGAAATCACATTAGGATTCTCTTTTTAACCTGTTCCTTAATACAATAGTGCTTAGGAAATCTATTGGAGGCCGAAGCAGTCAAGGGTAGCTTAGGGTTAGGGTTAGGGTTAGGGTTAGGGTTAGGGTACGGCTTAGGGTGCGGGTTCGGGTATGGGTTCGTGTACGCTGTAGGGTATGGTTTAGGGTTAGGGTTAGGGTTAGTTTGAAGGTTAGGGCTCGGTTTAGGGTACAGGTTAGGATTAGGGTTCGTGTTAGGGTTAGGGTAGGGGTTAGGGTTAGGTTACGCGTTAGGGTTAGGGTAGTTAATAAACCTATCCCACTCTCTAGATACCCCTTAGCACGTCAAGGAATATTATTTGGGGGTCCAGCCATGGAGAAGAGTTTAGACACTAGGAGAAGATAAGGAACACACCCATTATCAATAAATCACATTAGGATTCTCTTTTTAACCTGTTCCTTAAAACACTAGTGCTTAGGAAATCTATTGGAGGCAGAAGCAGTCAAGGGTAGCTTAGGGTTAGGGTTAGGGTTAGGGCTAGGGTTAGACACGGCTTAGGGTACGGGTTCGGGTACGGGTTCGTGTACGGCGTAGGGTATGGGTTTGGGTTAGGGTTAGGGTTAGTTTGAAGGTTAGGGCTCGGTTTAGGGTACGGGTTAGGATTAGGGTTCGTGTTAGGGTTAGGGTAGGGGTTAGGGTTAGGGTACGCGTTAGGTTTAGGGTAGTTATTAAACCTATCCCACTCTCTAGATACCCCTTAGCACGTCAAGGAATATTATTTGGGGGTCCAGCCATGGAGAAGAGTTTAGACACTAGGAGAAGATAAGGAACACACCCATTATCCTGAAATCACATTAGGATTCTCTTTTTAACCTGTTCCTTAAAACACTAGTGCTTAGGAAATCTATTGGAGGCAGAAGCAGTCAAGGGTAGCTTAGGGTTAGGGTTAGGGTTAGGGTTAGGGTTAGGGTACGGCTTAGGGTACGGGTTCGGGTACGGGTTCGCGTACGGCGTAGGGTATGGGTTAGGGTTAGGGTTAGGGTTAGTTTGAAGGTTAGGGCTCGGTTTAGGGCACGGGTTAGGATTAGGGTTCGTGTTAGGGTTAGGGTAGGGGTTAGGGTTAGGGTACGCGTTAAGCTTAGGGTAGTTATTAAACCTATCCCACTCTCTAGATACCCCTTAGCACGTCAAGGAATATTATTTGGGGGTCCAGCCATGGAGAAGATTTTAGACACTAGGAGAAGATAAGGAACACACCCATTATCCTGAAATCACATTAGGATTCTCTTTTTAACCTGTTCCTTAATACACTAGTGCTTAGGAAATCTATTGGAGGCAGAAGCAGTCAAGGGTAGCTTAGGGTTAGGGTTAGGGTTAGGGTTAGGTTTAGGGTACGGCTTAGGGTACGGGTTCGGGTAAGGGTTCGAGTACGGCGTAGGGTATGGGTTAGGGTTAGGGTTAGGGTTAATTTGAGGGTTAGGGCTCGGTTTAGGTTACGGGTTAGGATTAGGGTTCGTGTTAGGGTTAGGGTAGGGGTTAGGGTTAGGGTAGTTATTAAACCTATCCCACTCTCTAGATACCCCTTAGCACGTCAAGGAATATTATTTGGGGGTCCAGCCATGGAGAAGAGTTTAGACACTAGGAGAAGATAAGGAACACACCCGTCATCAAGAAATCACATTAGGATTCTCTTTTTAACCTGTTCCTTAAAACACTAGTGCTTAGGAAATCTATTGGAGGCAGAAGCAGTCAAGGGTAGCTTAGGGTTAGGGTTAGGGTTAGGGTACGGCTTAGGGTACGGGTTCGTGTACGGGTTCGGGTACGGTTTTGGGTATGGCGTAGGATATGGGTTAGGGTTAGGGTTAGGGTTAGTTTGAGGGTTAGGGCTCGGTTTAGGGTACGGGTTAGGATTAGGGTACGTGTTAGGGTTAGGGTAGGGGTTAGCGTTAGAGTACGCGTTAGGGTTAGGGTAGTTATTAAACCTATCCCACTCTCTAGATACCCCTTAGCACGTCAAGGAATATTATTTGGGTGTCCAGCCATGGAGAAGAGTTTAGACACTAGGAGAAGATAAGGAACACACCCATTATCAAGAAATCACATTAGGATTCTCTTTTTAACCTGTTCCTTAAAACACTAGTGCTTAGGAAATCTATTGGAGGCAGAAGCAGTCAAGGGTAGCTTAGGGTTAGGGTTAGGGTTAGGGCTAGGGTTAGGACACGGCTTAGGGTACGGTTTCGGGTACGGGTTCTTGTACGGCGTAGGGTATGGGTTTGGGTTAGGGTTAGGGTTAATTTGAAGGTTAGGGCTCGGTTTAGGGTACGGGTTAGGATTAGGGTTCGTGTTAGGGTTAGGGTAGGGGTTAGGGTTAGGGTAGTTATTAAACCTATCCCACTCTCTAGATACCCCTTAGCACGTCAAGGAATATTATTTGGGGGTCCAGCCATGGAGAAGAGTTTAGACACTAGGAGAAGATAAGGAACACACCCATTATCAAGAAATCACATTAGGATTCTCTTTTTAACCTGTTCCTTAAAACACTAGTGCTTAGGAAATCTATTGGAGGCAGAAGCAGTCAAGGGTAGCTTAGGGTTAGGGTTAGGGTTAGGGCTAGGGTTAGGACACGGCTTAGGGTACGGGTTCGGGTACGGGTTCGTGTACGGCGTAGGGTATGGGTTTGGGTTAGTGTTAGGGTTAGTTTGAAGGTTAGGGCTCGGTTTAGGGTACGGGTTAGGATTAGGGTTCGTGTTAGGGTTAGGGTAGGGGTTAGGGTTAGGGTACGCGTTAGGGTTAGGGTAGTTATTAAACCTATCCCACTCTCTAGATACCCCTTAGCACGTCAAGGAATATTATTTGGGGGTCCAGCCATGGAGAAGAGTTTAGACACTAGGAGAAGATAAAGAACACACCCATTATCCTGAAATCACATTAGGATTCTCTTTTTAACCTGTTCCTTAATACACTAGTGATTAGGAAATCTATTGGAGGCAGAAGTAGTCAAGGGTAGCTTAGGGTTAGGGTTACGGTTAGGGTTAGGTTTAGGGTACGGCTTAGGGTACGGGTTCGGGTACGGGTTCGGGTACGGCGTAGGGTATGGGTTAGGGTTAGGGTTAGGGTTAGTTTGAGTGTTAGGGCTGGGTTTAGGGTACGGGTTAGGATTAGGGTACGTGTTAGGTTTAGGATAGGGGTTAGGGTTAGGGTACGCGTTAGGGTTAGGGTAGTTATTAAACCTATCCCACTCTCTAGATACCCCTTAGCACGTCAAGGAATATTATTTGGGGGTCCAGCCATGGAGAAGAGTTTAGACACTAGGAGAAGATAAGGAACACACCCATTATCAAGAAATCACATTAGGATTCTCTTTTTAACCTGTTCCTTAAAACACTAGTGCTTAGGAAATCTATTGGAGGCAGAAGCAGTCAAGGGTAGCTTAGGGTTAGGGTTAGGGTTAGGTCTAGGGTTAGGACACGGCTTAGGGTACGGGTTCGGGTACGGGTTCGTGTACGGCGTAGGGTATGGGTTTGGGTTAGGGTTAGGGTTAGTTTGAAGGTTAGGGCTCGGTTTAGGGTACGGGTTAGGATTAGGGTTCGTGTTAGGGTTAGGGTAGGGGTTAGGGTTAGGGTACGCGTTAGGGTTAGGGTAGTTATTAAACCTATCCCACTCTCTAGATACCCCTTAGCACGTCAAGGATTATTATTTGGGGGTCCAGCCATGGAGAAGAGTTTAGACACTAGGAGAAGATAAGGAACACACCCTTTATCAAGAAATCACATTAGGATTCTCTTTTTAACCTGTTCCTTAAAACACTAGTGCTTAGGAAATCTATTGGAGGGAGAAGCAGTCAAGGGTAGCTTAGGGTTAGGGTTAGGGTTATGGCTAGGGTTAGGACACGGCTTAGGGTACGGGTTCGGGTACGGGTTCGTGTACGGCGTAGGGTATGGGTTTGGGTTAGTGTTAGGGTTAGTTTGAAGGTTAGGGCTCGGTTTAGGGTACGGGTTAGGATTAGGGTTCGTGTTAGGGTTAGGGTAGGGGTTAGGGTTAGGGTACGCGTTAGGGTTAGGGTAGTTATTAAACCTATCCCACTCTCTAGATACCCCTTAGCACGTCAAGGAATATTATTTGGGGGTCCAGCCATGGAGAAGAGTTTAGACACTAGGAGAAGATAAAGAACACACCCATTATCCTGAAATCACATTAGGATTCTCTTTTTAACCTGTTCCTTAATACACTAGTGCTTAGGAAATCTATTGGAGGCAGAAGTAGTCAAGGGTAGCTTAGGTTTAGGGTTACGGTTAGGGTTAGGGTTAGGGTACGGCTTAGGGTACGGGTTCGGGTACGGGTTCGGGTACGGCGTAAGGTATGGGTTAGGGTTAGGGTTAGGGTTAGTTTGAGGTTTAGGGCTCGGTTTAGGGTACGGGTTAGGATTAGGGTACGTGTTAGGGTTAGGGTAGGGGTTAGGGTTAGGGTACGCGTTAGGGTTAGGGTAGTTATTAAACCTATCCCACTCTCGAGATACCCCTTAGCACGTCAAGGAATATTATTTGGGGGTCCAGCCATGGAGAAGAGTTTAGACACTAGGAGAAGATAAGGAACACACCCATTATCCTGAAATCACATTAGGATTCTCTTTTTAACCTGTTCCTTAAAACACTAGTGCTTAGGAAATCTATTGGAGGCAGAAGCAGTCAAGGGTAGCTTAGGGTTAGGGTTAGGGTTAGGGTACGGCTTAGGGTACGGGTTCGGGAACGGGTTCGGGTACAGGTTCGGATACGGCGTAGGGTATGGGTTAGGTTTAGGGTTAGGGTTAGTTTGAGGGTTAGGGCTCGGTTTAGGTTACGGGTTAGGATTAGGGTACGTGTTAGGGTTAGGGTAGGGGTTAGGGTTAGGGTACGCGTTAGGGTTAGGGTAGTTATTAAACCTATCCCACTCTCTAGATACCCCTTAGCACGTCAAGGAATATTATTTGGGGGTCCAGCCATGGAGAAGAGTTTAGACACTAGGAGAAGATAAGGAACACACCCATTATCAAGAAATCACATTAGGATTCTCTTTTTAACCTGTTCCTTAAAACACTAGTGCTTAGGAAATCTATTGGAGGCAAAGCAGTCAAGGGTAGCTTAGGGTTAGGGTTAGGGTTATTGTTAGGGTAAGGCTTAGGGTACGGGTTCGGGTACGGCATAGGGTATGGGTTAGGGTTAGGGTTAGGGTTAGTTTGAGGGTTAGGGCTCGGTTTAGGGTACGGGTTAGGATTAGGGTACGTGTTAGGTTTAGGGTAGGGGTTAGGGTTAGGGTACGCGTTAGGGTTAGGGTAGTTATTAAACCTATCCCACTCCCTAGATGCCCCTTAGCACGTCAAGGAATATTATTTGGGGGACCAGCCATGGAGAAGAGTTTAGACACTAGGAGAAGATAAGGAACACACCCATTATCAAGAAATCACATTAGGATTCTCTTTTTAACCTGTTCCTTAAAACACTAGTGCTTAGGAAATCTATTGGAGGCAGAAGCAGTCAAGGGTAGCTTAGGGTTAGGGTTAGGGTTAGGGTTAGGGTTAGGGTTAGGGTACGGGTTCGGGTACGGGTTCGTGTACGGCGTAGGTTATGGGTTAGGGTTAGGGTTAGGGTTAGTTTGAAGGTTAGGGCTCGGTTTAGGGTACGGGTTAGGATTAGGGTTCGTGTTAGGGTTAGGGTAGGGGTTAGGGTTAGGGTACGCTTTAGGGTTAGGGTAGTTATTAAACCTATCCCACTCTCTAGATACCCCTTAGCACGTCAAGGAATATTATTTGGGTGTCCAGCCATGGAGAAGAGTTTAGACACTAGGAGAAGATAAGGAACACACCCATTATCAAGAAATCACATTAGGATTCTCTTTTTAACCTGTTCCTTAAAACACTAGTGCTTAGGAAATCTATTGGAGGCAGAAGCAGTCAAGGGTAGCTTAGGGTTAGGGTTAGGGTTAGGTCTAGGGTTAGGACACGGCTTAGCGTACGGGTTCGGGTACGGGTTTGGGTTAGGGTTAGGGTTAGTTTGAAGGTTAGGGCTCGGTTTAGGGTACAAGTTAGGATTAGGGTTCGTGTTAGGGTTAGGGTAGGGGTTAGGGTTAGGGTACGCGTTAGGGTTAGGGTAGTTATTAAACCTATCCCACTCTCTAGATACTCCTTAGCACGTCAAGGAATATTATTTGGTGGTCCAGCCATGGAGAAGAGTTTAGACACTAGGAGAAGATAAGGAACACACCCATTATCCTGAAATCACATTAGGATTCTCTTTTTAACCTGTTCCTTAATACAATAGTGCTTAGGAAATCTATTGGAGGCCGAAGCAGTCAAGGGTAGCTTAGGGTTAGGGTTAGGGTTAGGGTTAGGGTTAGGGTACGGCTTAGGGTGCGGGTTCGGGTATGGGTTCGTGTACGCTGTAGGGTATGGTTTAGGGTTAGGGTTAGGGTTAGTTTGAAGGTTAGGGCTCGGTTTAGGGTACAGGTTAGGATTAGGGTTCGTGTTAGGGTTAGGGTAGGGGTTAGGGTTAGGTTACGCGTTAGGGTTAGGGTAGTTAATAAACCTATCCCACTCTCTAGATACCCCTTAGCACGTCAAGGAATATTATTTGGGGGTCCAGCCATGGAGAAGAGTTTAGACACTAGGAGAAGATAAGGAACACACCCATTATCAAGAAATCACATTAGGATTCTCTTTTTAACCTGTTTCTTAAAACACTAGTGCTTAGGAAATCTATTGGAGGCAGAAGCAGTCAAGGGTAGCTTAGGGTTAGGGTTAGGGTTAGGGCTAGGGTTAGACACGGCTTAGGGTACGGGTTCGGGTACGGGTTCGTGTACGGCGTAGGGTATGGGTTTGGGTTAGGGTTAGGGTTAGTTTGAAGGTTAGGGCTCGGTTTAGGGTACGGGTTAGGATTAGGGTTCGTGTTAGGGTTAGGGTAGGGGTTAGGGTTAGGGTACGCGTTAGGGTTAGGGTAGTTATTAAACCTATCCCACTCTCTAGATACCCCTTAGCACGTCAAGGAATATTATTTGGGGGTCCAGCCATGGAGAAGAGTTTAGACACTAGGAGAAGATAAGGAACACACCCATTATCCTGAAATCACATTAGGATTCTCTTTTTAACCTGTTCCTTAAAACACTAGTGCTTAGGAAATCTATTGGAGGCAGAAGCAGTCAAGGGTAGCTTAGGGTTAGGGTTAGGGTTAGGGCTAGAGTTAGGGTACGGCATAGGGTACGGGTTCGGGTACGGGTTCGTGTACGGCGTAGGGTATGGGTTAGAGTTAGGGTTAGGGTTAGTTTGAAGGTTAGGGCTCGGTTTAGGTTTCGGCTTAGGATTAGGGTACGTGTGAGGGTTAGGGTAGTGGTTAGGGTTATGGTACACGTTAGGGTTAGGGTAGTTATTAAACCTATCCCACTCTCTAGATACCCCTTAGCACGTCAAGGAATATTATTTGGGGGTCCAGCCATGGAGAAGAGTTTAGACACTAGGAGAAGATAAGGAACACACCCATTATCAAGAAATCACATTAGGATTCTCTTTTTAACCTGTTCCTTAAAACACTTGTGCTTAGGAAATCTATTGGAGGCAGAAGCAGTCAAGGGTAGCTTAGGTTTAGGGTTAGGGTTAGGGTTAGGGTTAGCTTTAGGGTACGACTTAGTGTACGGGTTCGGGTACGGGTTCGGGTACGGCGTATGGTATGGGTTAGGGTTAGGGTTAGGTTTAGTTTGAGGGTTAGGGATCGGTTTAGGGTACGGGTTAGGATTAGGGTACGTGTTAGGGTTAGGGTACGCGTTAGGGTTAGGGTAGTTATTAAACCTATCCCACTCTCTAGATACCCCTTATCACGTCAAGGGATATTATTTGGGGGTCCAGCCATGGAGAAGAGTTTAGACACTAGGAGAAGATAAGGAACACACCCATTATCCTGAAATCACAATAGGATTCTCTTTTTAACCTGTTCCTTAATACACAAGTGCTTAGGAAATCTATTGGAGGCAGAAGCAGTCAAGGGTAGCTTAGGGCTAGGGTTAGGGTTAGGGTTAGGGTTAGCGTTAGGGTTAGGGTTAGGGTACGGCTTAGGGTACGGGTTCGGGTACGGGTTCGGGTACGGCGTAGGGTATGGTTTAGGGTTAGGGTTAGGGTTAGTTTGAGGGTTAGGGCTCGGTTTAGGTTACGGGTTAGGATTAGTGTACATGTTAAGGTTAGGGTAGAGGTTAGGGTTAGGGTACGCGTTAGGGTTAGGGTAGTTATTAAACCTATCCCACTCTCTAGATACCCCTTAGCACGTCAAGGAATATTATTTGGGGGTCCAGCCATGGAGAAGAGTTTAGACACTAGGAGAAGATAAGGAACACACCCATTATCAAGAAATCACATTAGGATTCTCTTTTTAACCTGTTCCTTAAAACACTAGTGCTTAGGAAATCTATTGGAGGCAGAAGCAGTCAAGGGTAGCTTAGGGTTAGGGTTAGGTTTAGGGTACGGCTTAGGGTACGGGTTCGGGTATGGGTTCGGGTACGGCGTAGGTTATGGGTTAGGGTTAGGGTTAGGGTTAGTTTGAGGGTTAGGGCTCGGTTTAGGGTACGGGTTAGGATTAGTGTACGTGTTAGGGTTAGGGTAGAGGTTAGGGTTAGGGTATGCGTTAGGGTTCGGGTAGTTATTAAACCTATCCCACTCTCTAGATACCCCTTAGCACGTCAAGGAATATTATTTGGGGATCCAGCCATGGAGAAGAGTTTAGACACTAGGAGAAGATAAGGAACACACCCATTATCAAGAAATCACATTAGGATTCTCTTTTTAACCTGTTCCTTAAAACACTAGTGCTTAGGAAATCTATTGGAGGCAGAAGCAGTCAAGGGTAGCTTAGGGTTAGGGTTAGGGTTAGGGTACGGCTTAGGGTACGGGTTCGGGAACGGGTTCGGGTACGGGTTCGGATACGGCGTAGGGTATGGGTTAGGTTTAGGGTTAGGGTTAGTTTGAGGGTTAGGGCTCGGTTTAGGTTACGGGTTAGGATTAGGGTACGTGTTAGGGTTAGGGTAGGGGTTAGGGTTAGGGTACGCGTTAGGGTTAGGGTAGTTATTAAACCTATCCCACTCTCTAGATACCCCTTAGCACGTCAAGGAATATTATTTGGGGGTCCAGCCATGGAGAAGAGTTTAGACACTAGGAGAAGATAAGGAACACACCCATTATCAAGAAATCACATTAGGATTCTCTTTTTAACCTGTTCCTTAAAACACTAGTGCTTAGGAAATCTATTGGAGGCAAAGCAGTCAAGGGTAGCTTAGGGTTAGGTTTAGGGTTATTGTTAGGGTAAGGCTTAGGGTACGGGTTCGGGTACGGCATAGGGTATGGGTTAGGGTTAGGGTTAGGGTTAGTTTGAGGGTTAGGGCTCGGTTTAGGGTACGGGTTAGGATTAGGGTACGTGTTAGGTTTAGGGTAGGGGTTAGGGTTAGGGTACGCGTTAGGGTTAGGGTAGTTATTAAACCTATCCCACTCCCTAGATGCCCCTTAGCACGTCAAGGAATATTATTTGGGGGACCAGCCATGGAGAAGAGTTTAGACACTAGGAGAAGATAAGGAACACACCCATTATCAAGAAATCACATTAGGATTCTCTTTTTAACCTGTTCCTTAAAACACTAGTGCTTAGGAAATCTATTGGAGGCAGAAGCAGTCAAGGGTAGCTTAGGGTTAGGGTTAGGTTTAGGGTTAGGGTTAGGGTTAGGGTACGGGTTCGGGTACGGGTTCGTGTACGGCGTAGGTTATGGGTTAGGGTTAGGGTTAGGGTTAGTTTGAAGGTTAGGGCTCGGTTTAGGGTACGGGTTAGGATTAGGGTTCGTGTTAGGGTTAGGGTAGGGGTTAGGGTTAGGGTACGCGTTAGGGTTAGGGTAGTTATTAAACCTATCCCACTCTCTAGATACCCCTTAGCACGTCAAGGAATATTATTTGGGGGTCCAGCCATGGAGAAGAGTTTAGACACTAGGAGAAGATAAGGAACACACACATTATCAAGAAATCACATTAGGATTCTCTTTTTAACCTGTTCCTTAAAACACTAGTGCTTAGGAAATCTATTGGAGGCAGAAGCAGTCAAGGGTAGCTTAGGGTTAGGGTTAGGGTTAGGGCTAGGGTTAGGACACGGCTTAGGGTACGGTTTCGGGTACGGGTTCTTGTACGGCGTAGGGTATGGGTTTGGGTTAGGGTTAGGGTTAATTTGAAGGTTAGGGCTCGGTTTAGGGTACGGGTTAGGATTAGGGTTCGTGTTAGGGTTAGGGTAGGGGTTAGGGTTAGGGTAGTTATTAAACCTATCCCACTCTCTAGATACCCCTTAGCACGTCAAGGAATATTATTTGGGGGTCCAGCCATGGAGAAGAGTTTAGACACTAGGAGAAGATAAGGAACACACCCATTATCAAGAAATCACATTAGGATTCTCTTTTTAACCTGTTCCTTAAAACACTAGTGCTTAGGAAATCTATTGGAGGCAGAAGCAGTCAAGGGTAGCTTAGGGTTAGGGTTAGGGTTAGGGCTAGGGTTAGGACACGGCGTAGGGTACGGGTTCGGGTACGGGTTCGTGTACGGCGTAGGGTATGGGTTTGGGTTAGTGTTAGGGTTAGTTTGAAGGTTAGGGCTCGGTTTAGGGTACGGGTTAGGATTAGGGTTCGTGTTAGGGTTAGGGTAGGGGTTAGGGTTAGGGTACGCGTTAGGGTTAGGGTAGTTATTAAACCTATCCCACTCTCTAGATACCCCTTAGCACGTCAAGGAATATTATTTGGGGGTCCAGCCATGGAGAAGAGTTTAGACACTAGGAGAAGATAAAGAACACACCCATTATCCTGAAATCACATTAGGATTCTCTTTTTAACCTGTTCCTTAATACACTAGTGATTAGGAAATCTATTGGAGGCAGAAGTAGTCAAGGGTAGCTTAGGGTTAGGGTTACGGTTAGGGTTAGGTTTAGGGTACGGCTTAGGTTACGGGTTCGGGTACGGGTTCGGGTACGGCGTAGGGTATGGGTTAGGGTTAGGGTTAGGGTTAGTTTGAGTGTTAGGGCTGGGTTTAGGGTACGGGTTAGGATTAGGGTACGTGTTAGGTTTAGGATAGGGGTTAGGGTTAGGGTACGCGTTAGGGTTAGGGTAGTTATTAAACCTATCCCACTCTCTAGATACCCCTTAGCACGTCAAGGAATATTATTTGGGGGTCCAGCCATGGAGAAGAGTTTAGACACTAGGAGAAGATAAGGAACACACCCATTATCAAGAAATCACATTAGGATTCTCTTTTTAACCTGTTCCTTAAAACACTAGTGCTTAGGAAATCTATTGGAGGCAGAAGCAGTCAAGGGTAGCTTAGGGTTAGGGTTAGGGTTAGGTCTAGGGTTAGGACACGGCTTAGGGTACGGGTTCGGGTACGGGTTCGTGTACGGCGTAGGGTATGGGTTTGGGTTAGGGTTAGGGTTAGTTTGAAGGTTAGGGCTCGGTTTAGGGTACGGGTTAGGATTAGGGTTCGTGTTAGGGTTAGGGTAGGGGTTAGGGTTAGGGTACACGTTAGGGTTAGGGTAGTTATTAAACCTATCCCACTCTCTAGATACCCCTTAGCACGTCAAGGATTATTATTTGGGGGTCCAGCCATGGAGAAGAGTTTAGACAATAGGAGAAGATAAGGAACACACCCTTTATCAAGAAATCACATTAGGATTCTCTTTTTAACCTGTTCCTTAAAACACTAGTGCTTAGGAAATCTATTGGAGGGAGAAGCAGTCAAGGGTAGCTTAGGGTTAGGGTTAGGGTTATGGCTAGGGTTAGGACACGGCTTAGGGTACGGGTTCGGGTACGGGTTCGTGTACGGCGTAGGGTATGGGTTTGGGTTAGTGTTAGGGTTAGTTTGAAGGTTAGGGCTCGGTTTAGGGTACGGGTTAGGATTAGGGTTCGTGTTAGGGTTAGGGTAGGGGTTAGGGTTAGGGTACGCGTTAGGGTTAGGGTAGTTATTAAACCTATCCCACTCTCTAGATACCCCTTAGCACGTCAAGGAATATTATTTGGGGGTCCAGCCATGGAGAAGAGTTTAGACACTAGGAGAAGATAAAGAACACACCCATTATCCTGAAATCACATTAGGATTCTCTTTTTAACCTGTTCCTTAATACACTAGTGCTTAGGAAATCTATTGGAGGCAGAAGTAGTCAAGGGTAGCTTAGGTTTAGGGTTACGGTTAGGGTTAGGGTTAGGGTACGCCTTAGGGTACGGGTTCGGGTACGGGTTCGGGTACGGCGTAAGGTATGGGTTAGGGTTAGGGTTAGGGTTAGTTTGAGGTTTAGGGCTCGGTTTAGGGTACGGGTTAGGATTAGGGTACGTGTTAGGGTTAGGGTAGGGGTTAGGGTTAGGGTACGCGTTAGGGTTAGGGTAGTTATTAAACCTATCCCACTCTCGAGATACCCCTTAGCACGTCAAGGAATATTATTTGGGGGTCCAGCCATGGAGAAGAGTTTAGACACTAGGAGAAGATAAGGAACACACCCATTATCCTGAAATCACATTAGGATTCTCTTTTTAACCTGTTCCTTAAAACACTAGTGCTTAGGAAATCTATTGGAGGCAGAAGCAGTCAAGGGTAGCTTAGGGTTAGGGTTAGGGTTAGGGTACGGCTTAGGGTACGGGTTCGGGAACGGGTTCGGGTACAGGTTCGGATACGGCGTAGGGTATGGGTTAGGTTTAGGGTTAGGGTTAGTTTGAGGGTTAGGGCTCGGTTTAGGTTACGGGTTAGGATTAGGGTACGTGTTAGGGTTAGGGTAGGGGTTAGGGTTAGGGTACGCGTTAGGGTTAGGGTAGTTATTAAACCTATCCCACTCTCTAGATACCCCTTAGCACGTCAAGGAATATTATTTGGGGGTCCAGCCATGGAGAAGAGTTTAGACACTAGGAGAAGATAAGGAACACACCCATTATCAAGAAATCACATTAGGATTCTCTTTTTAACCTGTTCCTTAAAACACTAGTGCTTAGGAAATCTATTGGAGGCAAAGCAGTCAAGGGTAGCTTAGGGTTAGGGTTAGGGTTATTGTTAGGGTAAGGCTTAGGGTACGGGTTCGGGTACGGCATAGGGTATGGGTTAGGGTTAGGGTTAGGGTTAGTTTGAGGGTTAGGGCTCGGTTTAGGGTACGGGTTAGGATTAGGGTACGTGTTAGGTTTAGGGTAGGGGTTAGGGTTAGGGTACGCGTTAGGGTTAGGGTAGTTATTAAACCTATCCCACTCCCTAGATGCCCCTTAGCACGTCAAGGAATATTATTTGGGGGACCAGCCATGGAGAAGAGTTTAGACACTAGGAGAAGATAAGGAACACACCCATTATCAAGAAATCACATTAGGATTCTCTTTTTAACCTGTTCCTTAAAACACTAGTGCTTAGGAAATCTATTGGAGGCAGAAGCAGTCAAGGGTAGCTTAGGGTTAGGGTTAGGGTTAGGGTTAGGGTTAGGGTTAGGGTACGGGTTCGGGTACGGGTTCGTGTACGGCGTAGGTTATGGGTTAGGGTTAGGGTTAGGGTTAGTTTGAAGGTTAGGGCTCGGTTTAGGGTACGGGTTAGGATTAGGGTTCGTGTTAGGGTTAGGGTAGGGGTTAGGGTTAGGGTACGCGTTAGGGTTAGGGTAGTTATTAAACCTATCCCACTCTCTAGATACCCCTTAGCACGTCAAGGAATATTATTTGGGTGTCCAGCCATGGAGAAGAGTTTAGACACTAGGAGAAGATAAGGAACACACCCATTATCAAGAAATCACATTAGGATTCTCTTTTTAAACTGTTCCTTAAAACACTAGTGCTTAGGAAATCTATTGGAGGCAGAAGCAGTCAAGGGTAGCTTAGGGTTAGGGTTAGGTTTAGGGCTAGGGTTAGGACACGGCTTAGGGTACGGGTTCGGGTACGGGTTTGGGTTAGGGTTAGGGTTAGTTTGAAGGTTAGGGCTCGGTTTAGGGTACAAGTTAGGATTAGGGTTCGTGTTAGGGTTAGGGTAGGGGTTAGGGTTAGGGTACGCGTTAGGGTTAGGGTAGTTATTAAACCTATCCCACTCTCTAGATACTCCTTAGCACGTCAAGGAATATTATTTGGTGGTCCAGCCATGGAGAAGAGTTTAGACACTAGGAGAAGATAAGGAACACACCCATTATCCTGAAATCACATTAGGATTCTCTTTTTAACCTGTTCCTTAATACAATAGTGCTTAGGAAATCTATTGGAGGCCGAAGCAGTCAAGGGTAGCTTAGGGTTAGGGTTAGGGTTAGGGTTAGGGTTAGGGTACGGCTTAGGGTGCGGGTTCGGGTATGGGTTCGTGTACGCTGTAGGGTATGGTTTAGGGTTAGGGTTAGGGTTAGTTTGAAGGTTAGGGCTCGGTTTAGGGTACAGGTTAGGATTAGGGTTCGTGTTAGGGTTAGGGTAGGGGTTAGGGTTAGGTTACGCGTTAGGGTTAGGGTAGTTAATAAACCTATCCCACTCTCTAGATACCCCTTAGCACGTCAAGGAATATTATTTGGGGGTCCAGCCATGGAGAAGAGTTTAGACACTAGGAGAAGATAAGGAACACACCCATTATCAAGAAATCACATTAGGATTCTCTTTTTAACCTGTTTCTTAAAACACTAGTGCTTAGGAAATCTATTGGAGGCAGAAGCAGTCAAGGGTAGCTTAGGGTTAGGGTTAGGGTTAGGGCTAGGGTTAGACACGGCTTAGGGTAAGGGTTCGGGTACGGGTTCGTGTACGGCGTAGGGTATGGGTTTGGGTTAGGGTTAGGGTTAGTTTGAAGGTTAGGGCTCGGTTTAGGGTACGGGTTAGGATTAGGGTTCGTGTTAGGGTTAGGGTAGGGGTTAGGGTTAGGGTACGCGTTAGGGTTAGGGTAGTTATTAAACCTATCCCACTCTCTAGATACCCCTTAGCACGTCAAGGAATATTATTTGGGGGTCCAGCCATGGAGAAGAGTTTAGACACTAGGAGAAGATAAGGAACACACCCATTATCCTGAAATCACATTAGGATTCTCTTTTTAACCTGTTCCTTAAAACACTAGTGCTTAGGAAATCTATTGGAGGCAGAAGCAGTCAAGGGTAGCTTAGGGTTAGGGTTAGGGTTAGGGTTAGGGTTAGGGTACGGCTTAGGGTACGGGTTCGGGTACGGGTTCGCGTACGGCGTAGGGTATGGGTTAGGGTTAGGGTTAGGGTTAGTTTGAAGGTTAGGGCTCGGTTTAGGGCACGGGTTAGGATTAGGGTTCGTGTTAGGGTTAGGGTAGGGGTTAGGGTTAGGGTACGCGTTAAGCTTAGGGTAGTTATTAAACCTATCCCACTCTCTAGATACCCCTTAGCACGTCAAGGAATATTATTTGGGGGTCCAGCCATGGAGAAGATTTTAGACACTAGGAGAAGATAAGGAACACACCCATTATCCTGAAATCACATTAGGATTCTCTTTTTAACCTGTTCCTTAATACACTAGTGCTTAGGAAATCTATTGGAGGCAGAAGCAGTCAAGGGTAGCTTAGGGTTAGGGTTAGGGTTAGGGTTAGGTTTAGGGTACGGCTTAGGGTACGGGTTCGGGTAAGGGTTCGAGTACGGCGTAGGGTATGGGTTAGGGTTAGGGTTAGGGTTAATTTGAGGGTTAGGGCTCGGTTTAGGTTACGGGTTAGGATTAGGGTTCGTGTTAGGGTTAGGGTAGGGGTTAGGGTTAGGGTAGTTATTAAACCTATCCCACTCTCTAGATACCCCTTAGCACGTCAAGGAATATTATTTGGGGGTCCAGCCATGGAGAAGAGTTTAGACACTAGGAGAAGATAAGGAACACACCCGTCATCAAGAAATCACATTAGGATTCTCTTTTTAACCTGTTCCTTAAAACACTAGTGCTTAGGAAATCTATTGGAGGCAGAAGCAGTCAAGGGTAGCTTAGGGTTAGGGTTAGGGTTAGGGTACGGCTTAGGGTACGGGTTCGTGTACGGGTTCGGGTACGGTTTTGGGTATGGCGTAGGATATGGGTTAGGGTTAGGGTTAGGGTTAGTTTGAGGGTTAGGGCTCGGTTTAGGGTACGGGTTAGGATTAGGGTACGTGTTAGGGTTAGGGTAGGGGTTAGGGTTAGAGTACGCGTTAGGGTTAGGGTAGTTATTAAACCTATCCCACTCTCTAGATACCCCTTAGCACGTCAAGGAATATTATTTGGGTGTCCAGCCATGGAGAAGAGTTTAGACACTAGGAGAAGATAAGGAACACACCCATTATCAAGAAATCACATTAGGATTCTCTTTTTAACCTGTTCCTTAAAACACTAGTGCTTAGGAAATCTATTGGAGGCAGAAGCAGTCAAGGGTAGCTTAGGGTTAGGGTTAGGGTTAGGGCTAGAGTTAGGGTACGGCATAGGGTACGGGTTCGGGTACGGGTTCGTGTACGGCGTAGGGTATGGGTTAGAGTTAGGGTTAGGGTTAGTTTGAAGGTTAGGGCTCGGTTTAGGTTTCGGCTTAGGATTAGGGTACGTGTTAGGGTTAGGGTAGGGGTTAGGGTTATGGTACGCGTTAGGGTTAGGGTAGTTATTAAACCTATCCCACTCTCTAGATACCCCTTAGCACGTCAAGGAATATTATTTGGGGGTCCAGCCATGGAGAAGAGTTTAGACAGTAGGAGAAGATAAGGAACACACCCATTATCAAGAAATCACATTAGGATTCACTTTTTAACCTGTTCCTTAAAACACTTGTGCTTAGGAAATCTATTGGAGGCAGAAGCAGTCAAGGGTAGCTTAGGTTTAGGGTTAGGGTTAGGGTTAGGGTTAGCTTTAGGGTACGACTTAGTGTACGGGTTCGGGTACGGGTTCGGGTACGGCGTATGGTATGGGTTAGGGTTAGGGTTAGGTTTAGTTTGAGGGTTAGGGATCGGTTTAGGGTACGGGTTAGGATTAGGGTACGTGTTAGGGTTAGGGTACGCGTTAGGGTTAGGGTAGTTATTAAACCTATCCCACTCTCTAGATACCCCTTAGCACGTCAAGGGATATTATTTGGGGGTCCAGCCATGGAGAAGAGTTTAGACACTAGGAGAAGATAAGGAACACACCCATTATCCTGAAATCACAATAGGATTCTCTTTTTAACCTGTTCCTTAATACACAAGTGCTTAGGAAATCTATTGGAGGCAGAAGCAGTCAAGGGTAGCTTAGGGCTAGGGTTAGGGTTAGGGTTAGGGTTAGCGTTAAGGTTAGGGTTAGGGTACGGCTTAGGGTACGGGTTCGGGTACGGGTTCGGGTACGGCGTAGGGTATGGTTTAGGGTTAGGGTTAGGGTTAGTTTGAGGGTTAGGGCTCGGTTTAGGTTACGGGTTAGGATTAGTGTACATGTTAAGGTTAGGGTAGAGGTTAGGGTTAGGGTACGCGTTAGGGTTAGGGTAGTTATTAAACCTATCCCACTCTCTAGATACCCCTTAGCACGTCAAGGAATATTATTTGGGGGTCCAGCCATGGAGAAGAGTTTAGACACTAGGAGAAGATAAGGAACACACCCATTATCAAGAAATCACATTAGGATTCTCTTTTTAACCTGTTCCTTAAAACACTAGTGCTTAGGAAATCTATTGGAGGCAGAAGCAGTCAAGGGTAGCTTAGGGTTAGGGTTAGGGTTAGGGTTAGGTTTAGGGTACGGCTTAGGGTACGGGTTCGGGTATGGGTTCGGGTACGGCGTAGGTTATGGGTTAGGGTTAGGGTTAGGGATAGTTTGAGGGTTAGGGCTCGGTTTAGGGTACGGGTTAGGATTAGTGTACGTGTTAGGGTTAGGGTAGAGGTTAGGGTTAGGGTATGCGTTAGGGTTCGGGTAGTTATTAAACCTATCCCACTCTCTAGATACCCCTTAGCACGTCAAGGAATATTATTTGGGGATCCAGCCATGGAGAAGAGTTTAGACACTAGGAGAAGATAAGGAACACACCCATTATCAAGAAATCACATTAGGATTCTCTTTTTAACCTGTTCCTTAAAACACTAGTGCTTAGGAAATCTATTGGAGGCAGAAGCAGTCAAGGGTAGCTTAGGGTTAGGGTTAGGGTTAGGGTACGGCTTAGGGTACGGGTTCGGGAACGGGTTCGGGTACGGGTTCGGATACGGCATAGGGTATGGGTTAGGTTTAGGGTTAGGGTTAGTTTGAGGGTTAGGGCTCGGTTTAGGTTACAGGTTAGGATTAGGGTACGTGTTAGGGTTAGGGTAGGGGTTAGGGTTAGGGTACGCGTTAGGGTTAGGGTAGTTATTAAACCTATCCCACTCTCTAGATACCCCTTAGCACGTCAAGGAATATTATTTGGGGGTCCAGCCATGGAGAAGAGTTTAGACACTAGGAGAAGATAAGGAACACACCCATTATCAAGAAATCACATTAGGATTCTCTTTTTAACCTGTTCCTTAAAACACTAGTGCTTAGGAAATCTATTGGAGGCAAAGCAGTCAAGGGTAGCTTAGGGTTAGGGTTAGGGTTATTGTTAGGGTAAGGCTTAGGGTACGGGTTCGGGTACGGCATAGGGTATGGGTTAGGGTTAGGGTTAGGGTTAGTTTGAGGGTTAGGGCTCGGTTTAGGGTACGGGTTAGGATTAGGGTACGTGTTAGGTTTAGGGTAGGGGTTAGGGTTAGGGTACGCGTTAGGGTTAGGGTAGTTATTAAACCTATCCCACTCCCTAGATGCCCCTTAGCACGTCAAGGAATATTATTTGGGGGACCAGCCATGGAGAAGAGTTTAGACACTAGGAGAAGATAAGGAACACACCCATTATCAAGAAATCACATTAGGATTCTCTTTTTAACCTGTTCCTTAAAACACTAGTGCTTAGGAAATCTATTGGAGGCAGAAGCAGTCAAGGGTAGCTTAGGGTTAGGGTTAGGGTTAGGGTTAGGGTTAGGGTTAGGGTACGGGTTCGGGTACGGGTTCGTGTACGGCGTAGGTTATGGGTTAGGGTTAGGGTTAGGGTTAGTTTGAAGGTTAGGGCTCGGTTTAGGGTACGGGTTAGGATTAGGGTTCGTGTTAGGGTTAGGGTAGGGGTTAGGGTTAGGGTACGCGTTAGGGTTAGGGTAGTTATTAAACCTATCCCACTCTCTAGATACCCCTTAGCACGTCAAGGAATATTATTTGGGTGTCCAGCCATGGAGAAGAGTTTAGACACTAGGAGAAGATAAGGAACACACCCATTATCAAGAAATCACATTAGGATTCTCTTTTTAACCTGTTCCTTAAAACACTAGTGCTTAGGAAATCTATTGGAGGCAGAAGCAGTCAAGGGTAGCTTAGGGTTAGGGTTAGGTTTAGGGCTAGGGTTAGGACACGGCTTAGGGTACGGGTTCGGGTACGGGTTTGGGTTAGGGTTAGGGTTAGTTTGAAGGTTAGGGCTCGGTTTAGGGTACAAGTTAGGATTAGGGTTCGTGTTAGGGTTAGGGTAGGGGTTAGGGTCAGGGTACGCGTTAGGGTTAGGGTAGTTATTAAACCTATCCCACTCTCTAGATACTCCTTAGCACGTCAAGGAATATTATTTGGTGGTCCAGCCATGGAGAAGAGTTTAGACACTAGGAGAAGATAAGGAACACACCCATTATCCTGAAATCACATTAGGATTCTCTTTTTAACCTGTTCCTTAATACAATAGTGCTTAGGAAATCTATTGGAGGCCGAAGCAGTCAAGGGTAGCTTAGGGTTAGGGTTAGGGTTAGGGTTAGGGTTAGGGTACGGCTTAGGGTGCGGGTTCGGGTATGGGTTCGTGTACGCTGTAGGGTATGGTTTAGGGTTAGGGTTAGGGTTAGTTTGAAGGTTAGGGCTCGGTTTAGGGTACAGGTTAGGATTAGGGTTCGTGTTAGGGTTAGGGTAGGGGTTAGGGTTAGGTTACGCGTTAGGGTTAGGGTAGTTAATAAACCTATCCCACTCTCTAGATACCCCTTAGCACGTCAAGGAATATTATTTGGGGGTCCAGCCATGGAGAAGAGTTTAGACACTAGGAGAAGATAAGGAACACACCCATTATCAAGAAATCACATTAGGATTCTCTTTTTAACCTGTTCCTTAAAACACTAGTGCTTAGGAAATCTATTGGAGGCAGAAGCAGTCAAGGGTAGCTTAGGGTTAGGGTTAGGGTTAGGGCTAGGGTTAGACACGGCTTAGGGTACGGGTTCGGGTACGGGTTCGTGTACGGCGTAGGGTATGGGTTTGGGTTAGGGTTAGGGTTAGTTTGAAGGTTAGGGCTCGGTTTAGGGTACGGGTTAGGATTAGGGTTCGTGTTAGGGTTAGGGTAGGGGTTAGGGTTAGGGTACGCGTTAGGGTTAGGGTAGTTATTAAACCTATCCCACTCTCTAGATACCCCTTAGCACGTCAAGGAATATTATTTGGGGGTCCAGCCATGGAGAAGAGTTTAGACACTAGGAGAAGATAAGGAACACACCCATTATCCTGAAATCACATTAGGATTCTCTTTTTAACCTGTTCCTTAAAACACTAGTGCTTAGGAAATCTATTGGAGGCAGAAGCAGTCAAGGGTAGCTTAGGGTTAGGGTTAGGGTTAGGGTTAGGGTTAGGGTACGGCTTAGGGTACGGGTTCGGGTAAGGGTTCGAGTACGGCGTAGGGTATGGGTTAGGGTTAGGGTTAGGGTTAATTTGAGGGTTAGGGCTCGGTTTAGGTTACGGGTTAGGATTAGTGTACGTGTTAGGGTTAAGGTAGAGGTTAGGGTTAGGGTACGCGTTAGGGTAAGGGTATTTATTAAACCTATCCCACTCTCTAGATACCCCTTAGCACGTCAAGGAATATTATTTGGGGGTCCAGCCATGGAGAAGAGTTTAGACACTAGGAGAAGATAAGGAACACACCCATTATCAAGAAATCACATTAGGATTCTCTTTTTAACCTGTTCCTTAAAACACTAGTGCTTACGAAATCTATTGGAGGCAGAAGCAGTCAAGGGTAGCTTAGAGTTATGGTTAGGGTTAGGGTTATTGTTAGGGTAAGGCTTAGGGTACGGGTTCGGGTACGGTTTCGGGTACGGTATAGGGTATGGGTTAGGGTTAGGGTTAGGGTTAGTTTGAGGGTTAGGGCTCGGTTTAGGGTACGGGTTAGGATTAGGGTACGTGTTAGGGTTAGGGTAGGGGTTAGGGTTAGGTTATGCGTTAGGGTTAGGGTATTTATTAAACCTATCCCACTCTCTAGATACCCCTTAGCACGTCAAGGAATATTATTTGGGGGTCCAGCCATGGAGAAGAGTTTAGACACTAGGAGAAGATAAGGAACACACCCGTCATCAAGAAATCACATTAGGATTCTCTTTTTAACCTGTTCCTTAAAACACTAGTGCTTAGGAAATCTATTGGAGGCAGAAGCAGTCAAGGGTAGCTTAGGGTTAGGGTTAGGGTTAGGGTACGGCTTAGGGTACGGGTTCGTGTACGGGTTCGGGTACGGTTTTGGGTATGGCGTAGGATATGGGTTAGGGTTAGGGTTAGGGTTAGTTTGAGGGTTAGGGCTCGGTTTAGGGTACGGGTTAGGATTAGGGTACGTGTTAGGGTTAGGGTAGGGGTTAGGGTTAGAGTACGCGTTAGGGTTAGGGTAGTTATTAAACCTATCCCACTCTCTAGATACCCCTTAGCACGTCAAGGAATATTATTTGGGTGTCCAGCCATGGAGAAGAGTTTAGACACTAGGAGAAGATAAGGAACACACCCATTATCAAGAAATCACATTAGGATTCTCTTTTTAACCTGTTCCTTAAAACACTAGTGCTTAGGAAATCTATTGGAGGCAGAAGCAGTCAAGGGTAGCTTAGGGTTAGGGTTAGGGTTAGGGCTAGAGTTAGGGTACGGCATAGGGTACGGGTTCGGGTACGGGTTCGTGTACGGCGTAGGGTATGGGTTAGAGTTAGGGTTAGGGTTAGTTTGAAGGTTAGGGCTCGGTTTAGGTTTCGGCTTAGGATTAGGGTACGTGTTAGGGTTAGGGTAGGGGTTAGGGTTATGGTACGCGTTAGGGTTAGGGTAGTTATTAAACCTATCCCACTCTCTAGATACCCCTTAGCACGTCAAGGAATATTATTTGGGGGTCCAGCCATGGAGAAGAGTTTAGACACTAGGAGAAGATAAGGAACACACCCATTATCCTGAAATCACATTAGGATTCTCTTTTTAACCTGTTCCTTAAAACACTTGTGCTTAGGAAATCTATTGGAGGCAGAAGCAGTCAAGGGTAGCTTAGGTTTAGGGTTAGGGTTAGGGTTAGGGTTAGCTTTAGGGTACGACTTAGTGTACGGGTTCGGGTACGGGTTCGGGTACGGCGTATGGTATGGGTTAGGGTTAGGGTTAGGTTTAGTTTGAGGGTTAGGGATCGGTTTAGGGTACGGGTTAGGATTAGGGTACGTGTTAGGGTTAGGGTACGCGTTAGGGTTAGGGTAGTTATTAAACCTATCCCACTCTCTAGATACCCCTTAGCACGTCAAGGGATATTATTTGGGGGTCCAGCCATGGAGAAGAGTTTAGACACTAGGAGAAGATAAGGAACACACCCATTATCCTGAAATCACAATAGGATTCTCTTTTTAACCTGTTCCTTAATACACAAGTGCTTAGGAAATCTATTGGAGGCAGAAGCAGTCAAGGGTAGCTTAGGGCTAGGGTTAGGGTTAGGGTTAGGGTTAGCGTTAGGGTTAGGGTTAGGGTACGGCTTAGGGTACGGGTTCGGGTACGGGTTCGGGTACGGCGTAGGGTATGGTTTAGGGTTAGGGTTAGGGTTAGTTTGAGGGTTAGGGCTCGGTTTAGGTTACGGGTTAGGATTAGTGTACATGTTAAGGTTAGGGTAGAGGTTAGGGTTAGGGTACGCGTTAGGGTTAGGGTAGTTATTAAACCTATCCCACTCTCTAGATACCCCTTAGCACGTCAAGGAATATTATTTGGGGGTCCAGCCATGGAGAAGAGTTTAGACACTAGGAGAAGATAAGGAACACACCCATTATCAAGAAATCACATTAGGATTCTCTTTTTAACCTGTTCCTTAAAACACTAGTGCTTAGGAAATCTATTGGAGGCAGAAGCAGTCAAGGGTAGCTTAGGGTTAGGGTTAGGTTTAGGGTACGGCTTAGGGTACGGGTTCGGGTATGGGTTCGGGTACGGCGTAGGTTATGGGTTAGGGTTAGGGTTAGGGTTAGTTTGAGGGTTAGGGCTCGGTTTAGGGTACGGGTTAGGATTAGTGTACGTGTTAGGGTTAGTGTAGAGGTTAGGGTTAGGGTATGCGTTAGGGTTCGGGTAGTTATTAAACCTATCCCACTCTCTAGATACCCCTTAGCACGTCAAGGAATATTATTTGGGGATCCAGCCATGGAGAAGAGTTTAGACACTAGGAGAAGATAAGGAACACACCCATTATCAAGAAATCACATTAGGATTCTCTTTTTAACCTGTTCCTTAAAACACTAGTGCTTAGGAAATCTATTGGAGGCAGAAGCAGTCAAGGGTAGCTTAGGGTTAGGGTTAGGGTTAGGGTACGGCTTAGGGTACGGGTTCGGGAACGGGTTCGGGTACGGGTTCGGATACGGCGTAGGGTATGGGTTAGGTTTAGGGTTAGGGTTAGTTTGAGGGTTAGGGCTCGGTTTAGGTTACGGGTTAGGATTAGGGTACGTGTTAGGGTTAGGGTAGGGGTTAGGGTTAGGGTACGCGTTAGGGTTAGGGTAGTTATTAAACTTATCCCACTCTCTAGATACCCCTTAGCACGTCAAGGAATATTATTTGGGGGTCCAGCCATGGAGAAGAGTTTAGACACTAGGAGAAGATAAGGAACACACCCATTATCAAGAAATCACATTAGGATTCTCTTTTTAACCTGTTCCTTAAAACACTAGTGCTTAGGAAATCTATTGGAGGCAAAGCAGTCAAGGGTAGCTTAGGGTTAGGGTTAGGGTTATTGTTAGGGTAAGGCTTAGGGTACGGGTTCGGGTACGGCATAGGGTATGGGTTAGGGTTAGGGTTAGGGTTAGTTTGAGGGTTAGGGCTCGGTTTAGGGTACGGGTTAGGATTAGGGTACGTGTTAGGTTTAGGGTAGGGGTTAGGGTTAGGGTACGCGTTAGGGTTAGGGTAGTTATTAAACCTATCCCACTCCCTAGATGCCCCTTAGCACGTCAAGGAATATTATTTGGGGGACCAGCCATGGAGAAGAGTTTAGACACTAGGAGAAGATAAGGAACACACCCATTATCAAGAAATCACATTAGGATTCTCTTTTTAACCTGTTCCTTAAAACACTAGTGCTTAGGAAATCTATTGGAGGCAGAAGCAGTCAAGGGTAGCTTAGGGTTAGGGTTAGGTTTAGGGTTAGGGTTAGGGTTAGGGTACGGGTTCGGGTACGGGTTCGTGTACGGCGTAGGTTATGGGTTAGGGTTAGGGTTAGGGTTAGTTTGAAGGTTAGGGCTCGGTTTAGGGTACGGGTTAGGATTAGGGTTCGTGTTAGGGTTAGGGTAGGGGTTAGGGTTAGGGTACGCGTTAGGGTTAGGGTAGTTATTAAACCTATCCCACTCTCTAGATACCCCTTAGCACGTCAAGGAATATTATTTGGGGGTCCAGCCATGGAGAAGAGTTTAGACACTAGGAGAAGATAAGGAACACACACATTATCAAGAAATCACATTAGGATTCTCTTTTTAACCTGTTCCTTAAAACACTAGTGCTTAGGAAATCTATTGGAGGCAGAAGCAGTCAAGGGTAGCTTAGGGTTAGGGTTAGGGTTAGGGCTAGGGTTAGGACACGGCTTAGGGTACGGTTTCGGGTACGGGTTCTTGTACGGCGTAGGGTATGGGTTTGGGTTAGGGTTAGGGTTAATTTGAAGGTTAGGGCTCGGTTTAGGGTACGGGTTAGGATTAGGGTTCGTGTTAGGGTTAGGGTAGGGGTTAGGGTTAGGGTAGTTATTAAACCTATCCCACTCTCTAGATACCCCTTAGCACGTCAAGGAATATTATTTGGGGGTCCAGCCATGGAGAAGAGTTTAGACACTAGGAGAAGATAAGGAACACACCCATTATCAAGAAATCACATTAGGATTCTCTTTTTAACCTGTTCCTTAAAACACTAGTGCTTAGGAAATCTATTGGAGGCAGAAGCAGTCAAGGGTAGCTTAGGGTTAGGGTTAGGGTTAGGGCTAGGGTTAGGACACGGCGTAGGGTACGGGTTCGGGTACGGGTTCGTGTACGGCGTAGGGTATGGGTTTGGGTTAGTGTTAGGGTTAGTTTGAAGGTTAGGGCTCGGTTTAGGGTACGGGTTAGGATTAGGGTTCGTGTTAGGGTTAGGGTAGGGGTTAGGGTTAGGGTACGCGTTAGGGTTAGGGTAGTTATTAAACCTATCCCACTCTCTAGATACCCCTTAGCACGTCAAGGAATATTATTTGGGGGTCCAGCCATGGAGAAGAGTTTAGACACTAGGAGAAGATAAAGAACACACCCATTATCCTGAAATCACATTAGGATTCTCTTTTTAACCTGTTCCTTAATACACTAGTGATTAGGAAATCTATTGGAGGCAGAAGTAGTCAAGGGTAGCTTAGGGTTAGGGTTACGGTTAGGGTTAGGTTTAGGGTACGGCTTAGGGTACGGGTTCGGGTACGGGTTCGGGTACGGCGTAGGGTATGGGTTAGGGTTAGGGTTAGGGTTAGTTTGAGTGTTAGGGCTGGGTTTAGGGTACGGGTTAGGATTAGGGTACGTGTTAGGTTTAGGATAGGGGTTAGGGTTAGGGTACGCGTTAGGGTTAGGGTAGTTATTAAACCTATCCCACTCTCTAGATACCCCTTAGCACGTCAAGGAATATTATTTGGGGGTCCAGCCATGGAGAAGAGTTTAGACACTAGGAGAAGATAAGGAACACACCCATTATCAAGAAATCACATTAGGATTCTCTTTTTAACCTGTTCCTTAAAACACTAGTGCTTAGGAAATCTATTGGAGGCAGAAGCAGTCAAGGGTAGCTTAGGGTTAGGGTTAGGGTTATGGCTAGGGTTAGGACACGGCTTAGGGTACGGGTTCGGGTACGGGTTCGTGTACGGCGTAGGGTATGGGTTTGGGTTAGTGTTAGGGTTAGTTTGAAGGTTAGGGCTCGGTTTAGGGTACGGGTTAGGATTAGGGTTCGTGTTAGGGTTAGGGTAGGGGTTAGGGTTAGGGTACGCGTTAGGGTTAGGGTAGTTATTAAACCTATCCCACTCTCTAGATACCCCTTAGCACGTCAAGGAATATTATTTGGGGGTCCAGCCATGGAGAAGAGTTTAGACACTAGGAGAAGATAAAGAACACACCCATTATCCTGAAATCACATTAGGATTCTCTTTTTAACCTGTTCCTTAATACACTAGTGCTTAGGAAATCTATTGGAGGCAGAAGTAGTCAAGGGTAGCTTAGGTTTAGGGTTATGGTTAGGGTTAGGGTTAGGGTACGGCTTAGGGTACGGGTTCGGGTACGGGTTCGGGTACGGCGTAAGGTATGGGTTAGGGTTAGGGTTAGGGTTAGTTTGAGGTTTAGGGCTCGGTTTAGGGTACGGGTTAGGATTAGGGTACGTGTTAGGGTTAGGGTAGGGGTTAGGGTTAGGGTACGCGTTAGGGTTAGGTTAGTTATTAAACCTATCCCACTCTCGAGATACCCCTTAGCACGTCAAGGAATATTATTTGGGGGTCCAGCCATGGAGAAGAGTTTAGACACTAGGAGAAGATAAGGAACACACCCATTATCCTGAAATCACATTAGGATTCTCTTTTTAACCTGTTCCTTAAAACACTAGTGCTTAGGAAATCTATTGGAGGCAGAAGCAGTCAAGGGTAGCTTAGGGTTAGGGTTAGGGTTAGGGTACGGCTTAGGGTACGGGTTCGGGAACGGGTTCGGGTACAGGTTCGGATACGGCGTAGGGTATGGGTTAGGTTTAGGGTTAGGGTTAGTTTGAGGGTTAGGGCTCGGTTTAGGTTACGGGTTAGGATTAGGGTACGTGTTAGGGTTAGGGTAGGGGTTAGGGTTAGGGTACGCGTTAGGGTTAGGGTAGTTATTAAACCTATCCCACTCTCTAGATACCCCTTAGCACGTCAAGGAATATTATTTGGGGGTCCAGCCATGGAGAAGAGTTTAGACACTAGGAGAAGATAAGGAACACACCCATTATCAAGAAATCACATTAGGATTCTCTTTTTAACCTGTTCCTTAAAACACTAGTGCTTAGGAAATCTATTGGAGGCAAAGCAGTCAAGGGTAGCTTAGGGTTAGGGTTAGGGTTATTGTTAGGGTAAGGCTTAGGGTACGGGTTCGGGTACGGCATAGGGTATGGGTTAGGGTTAGGGTTAGGGTTAGTTTGAGGGTTAGGGCTCGGTTTAGGGTACAGGTTAGGATTAGGGTACGTGTTAGGTTTAGGGTAGGGGTTAGGGTTAGGGTACGCGTTAGGGTTAGGGTAGTTATTAAACCTATCCCACTCCCTAGATGCCCCTTAGCACGTCAAGGAATATTATTTGGGGGACCAGCCATGGAGAAGAGTTTAGACACTAGGAGAAGATAAGGAACACACCCATTATCAAGAAATCACATTAGGATTCTCTTTTTAACCTGTTCCTTAAAACACTAGTGCTTAGGAAATCTATTGGAGGCAGAAGCAGTCAAGGGTAGCTTAGGGTTAGGGTTAGGGTTAGGGTTAGGGTTAGGGTTAGGGTACGGGTTCGGGTACGGGTTCGTGTACGGCGTAGGTTATGGGTTAGGGTTAGGGTTAGGGTTAGTTTGAAGGTTAGGGCTCGGTTTAGGGTACGGGTTAGGATTAGGGTTCGTGTTAGGGTTAGGGTAGGGGTTAGGGTTAGGGTACGCGTTAGGGTTAGGGTAGTTATTAAACCTATCCCACTCTCTAGATACCCCTTAGCACGTCAAGGAATATTATTTGGGTGTCCAGCCATGGAGAAGAGTTTAGACACTAGGAGAAGATAAGGAACACACCCATTATCAAGAAATCACATTAGGATTCTCTTTTTAACCTGTTCCTTAAAACACTAGTGCTTAGGAAATCTATTGGAGGCAGAAGCAGTCAAGGGTAGCTTAGGGTTAGGGTTAGGTTTAGGGCTAGGGTTAGGACACGGCTTAGGGTACGGGTTCGGGTACGGGTTTGGGTTAGGGTTAGGGTTAGTTTGAAGGTTAGGGCTCGGTTTAGGGTACAAGTTAGGATTAGGGTTCGTGTTAGGGTTAGGGTAGGGGTTAGGGTTAGGGTACGCGTTAGGGTTAGGGTAGTTATTAAACCTATCCCACTCTCTAGATACTCCTTAGCACGTCAAGGAATATTATTTGGTGGTCCAGCCATGGAGAAGAGTTTAGACACTAGGAGAAGATAAGGAACACACCCATTATCCTGAAATCACATTAGGATTCTCTTTTTAACCTGTTCCTTAATACAATAGTGCTTAGGAAATCTATTGGAGGCCGAAGCAGTCAAGGGTAGCTTAGGGTTAGGGTTAGGGTTAGGGTTAGGGTTAGGGTACGGCTTAGGGTGCGGGTTCGGGTATGGGTTCGTGTACGCTGTAGGGTATGGTTTAGGGTTAGGGTTAGGGTTAGTTTGAAGGTTAGGGCTCGGTTTAGGGTACAGGTTAGGATTAGGGTTCGTGTTAGGGTTAGGGTAGGGGTTAGGGTTAGGTTACGCGTTAGGGTTAGGGTAGTTATTAAACCTATCCCACTCTCTAGATACCCCTTAGCACGTCAAGGAATATTATTTGGGGGTCCAGCCATGGAGAAGAGTTTAGACACTAGGAGAAGATAAGGAACACACCCATTATCAAGAAATCACATTAGGATTCTCTTTTTAACCTGTTTCTTAAAACACTAGTGCTTAGGAAATCTATTGGAGGCAGAAGCAGTCAAGGGTAGCTTAGGGTTAGGGTTAGGGTTAGGGCTAGGGTTAGACACGGCTTAGGGTACGGGTTCGGGTACGGGTTCGTGTACGGCGTAGGGTATGGGTTTGGGTTAGGGTTAGGGTTAGTTTGAAGGTTAGGGCTCGGTTTAGGGTACGGGTTAGGATTAGGGTTCGTGTTAGGGTTAGGGTAGGGGTTAGGGTTAGGGTACGCGTTAGGGTTAGGGTAGTTATTAAACCTATCCCACTCTCTAGATACCCCTTAGCACGTCAAGGAATATTATTTGGGGGTCCAGCCATGGAGAAGAGTTTAGACACTAGGAGAAGATAAGGAACACACCCATTATCCTGAAATCACATTAGGATTCTCTTTTTAACCTGTTCCTTAAAACACTAGTGCTTAGGAAATCTATTGGAGGCAGAAGCAGTCAAGGGTAGCTTAGGGTTAGGGTTAGGGTTAGGGTTAGGGTTAGGGTACGGCTTAGGGTACGGGTTCGGGTACGGGTTCGCGTACGGCGTAGGGTATGGGTTAGGGTTAGGGTTAGGGTTAGTTTGAAGGTTAGGGCTCGGTTTAGGGCACGGGTTAGGATTAGGGTTCGTGTTAGGGTTAGGGTAGGGGTTAGGGTTAGGGTACGCGTTAAGCTTAGGGTAGTTATTAAACCTATCCCACTCTCTAGATACCCCTTAGCACGTCAAGGAATATTATTTGGGGGTCCAGCCATGGAGAAGATTTTAGACACTAGGAGAAGATAAGGAACACACCCATTATCCTGAAATCACATTAGGATTCTCTTTTTAACCTGTTCCTTAATACACTAGTGCTTAGGAAATCTATTGGAGGCAGAAGCAGTCAAGGGTAGCTTAGGGTTAGGGTTAGGGTTAGGGTTAGGTTTAGGGTACGGCTTAGGGTACGGGTTCGGGTAAGGGTTCGAGTACGGCGTAGGGTATGGGTTAGGGTTAGGGTTAGGGTTAATTTGAGGGTTAGGGCTCGGTTTAGGTTACGGGTTAGGATTAGGGTTCGTGTTAGGGTTAGGGTAGGGGTTAGGGTTAGGGTAGTTATTAAACCTATCCCACTCTCTAGATACCCCTTAGCACGTCAAGGAATATTATTTGGGGGTCCAGCCATGGAGAAGAGTTTAGACACTAGGAGAAGATAAGGAACACACCCGTCATCAAGAAATCACATTAGGATTCTCTTTTTAACCTGTTCCTTAAAACACTAGTGCTTAGGAAATCTATTGGAGGCAGAAGCAGTCAAGGGTAGCTTAGGGTTAGGGTTAGGGTTAGGGTACGGCTTAGGGTACGGGTTCGTGTACGGGTTCGGGTACGGTTTTGGGTATGGCGTAGGATATGGGTTAGGGTTAGGGTTAGGGTTAGTTTGAGGGTTAGGGCTCGGTTTAGGGTACGGGTTAGGATTAGGGTACGTGTTAGGGTTAGGGTAGGGGTTAGGGTTAGAGTACGCGTTAGGGTTAGGGTAGTTATTAAACCTATCCCACTCTCTAGATACCCCTTAGCACGTCAAGGAATATTATTTGGGTGTCCAGCCATGGAGAAGAGTTTAGACACTAGGAGAAGATAAGGAACACACCCATTATCAAGAAATCACATTAGGATTCTCTTTTTAACCTGTTCCTTAAAACACTAGTGCTTAGGAAATCTATTGGAGGCAGAAGCAGTCAAGGGTAGCTTAGGGTTAGGGTTAGGGTTAGGGCTAGAGTTAGGGTACGGCATAGGGTACGGGTTCGGGTACGGGTTCGTGTACGGCGTAGGGTATGGGTTAGAGTTAGGGTTAGGGTTAGTTTGAAGGTTAGGGCTCGGTTTAGGTTTCGGCTTAGGATTAGGGTACGTGTTAGGGTTAGGGTAGGGGTTAGGGTTATGGTACGCGTTAGGGTTAGGGTAGTTATTAAACCTATCCCACTCTCTAGATACCCCTTAGCACGTCAAGGAATATTATTTGGGGGTCCAGCCATGGAGAAGAGTTTAGACACTAGGAGAAGATAAGGAACACACCCATTATCAAGAAATCACATTAGGATTCACTTTTTAACCTGTTCCTTAAAACACTTGTGCTTAGGAAATCTATTGGAGGCAGAAGCAGTCAAGGGTAGCTTAGGTTTAGGGTTAGGGTTAGGGTTAGGGTTAGCTTTAGGGTACGACTTAGTGTACGGGTTCGGGTACGGGTTCGGGTACGGCGTATGGTATGGGTTAGGGTTAGGGTTAGGTTTAGTTTGAGGGTTAGGGATCGGTTTAGGGTACGGGTTAGGATTAGGGTACGTGTTAGGGTTAGGGTACGCGTTAGGGTTAGGGTAGTTATTAAACCTATCCCACTCTCTAGATACCCCTTAGCACGTCAAGGGATATTATTTGGGGGTCCAGCCATGGAGAAGAGTTTAGACACTAGGAGAAGATAAGGAACACACCCATTATCCTGAAATCACAATAGGATTCTCTTTTTAACCTGTTCCTTAATACACAAGTGCTTAGGAAATCTATTGGAGGCAGAAGCAGTCAAGGGTAGCTTAGGGCTAGGGTTAGGGTTAGGGTTAGGGTTAGCGTTAAGGTTAGGGTTAGGGTACGGCTTAGGGTACGGGTTCGGGTACGGGTTCGGGTACGGCGTAGGGTATGGTTTAGGGTTAGGGTTAGGGTTAGTTTGAGGGTTAGGGCTCGGTTTAGGTTACGGGTTAGGATTAGTGTACATGTTAAGGTTAGGGTAGAGGTTAGGGTTAGGGTACGCGTTAGGGTTAGGGTAGTTATTAAACCTATCCCACTCTCTAGATACCCCTTAGCACGTCAAGGAATATTATTTGGGGGTCCAGCCATGGAGAAGAGTTTAGACACTAGGAGAAGATAAGGAACACACCCATTATCAAGAAATCACATTAGGATTCTCTTTTTAACCTGTTCCTTAAAACACTAGTGCTTAGGAAATCTATTGGAGGCAGAAGCAGTCAAGGGTAGCTTAGGGTTAGGGTTAGGGTTAGGGTTAGGTTTAGGGTACGGCTTAGGGTACGGGTTCGGGTATGGGTTCGGGTACGGCGTAGGTTATGGGTTAGGGTTAGGGTTAGGGTTAGTTTGAGGGTTAGGGCTCGGTTTAGGGTACGGGTTAGGATTAGTGTACGTGTTAGGGTTAGGGTAGAGGTTAGGGTTAGGGTATGCGTTAGGGTTCGGGTAGTTATTAAACCTATCCCACTCTCTAGATACCCCTTAGCACGTCAAGGAATATTATTTGGGGATCCAGCCATGGAGAAGAGTTTAGACACTAGGAGAAGATAAGGAACACACCCATTATCAAGAAATCACATTAGGATTCTCTTTTTAACCTGTTCCTTAAAACACTAGTGCTTAGGAAATCTATTGGAGGCAGAAGCAGTCAAGGGTAGCTTAGGGTTAGGGTTAGGGTTAGGGTACGGCTTAGGGTACGGGTTCGGGAACGGGTTCGGGTACGGGTTCGGATACGGCATAGGGTATGGGTTAGGTTTAGGGTTAGGGTTAGTTTGAGGGTTAGGGCTCGGTTTAGGTTACGGGTTAGGATTAGGGTACGTGTTAGGGTTAGGGTAGGGGTTAGGGTTAGGGTACGCGTTAGGGTTAGGGTAGTTATTAAACCTATCCCACTCTCTAGATACCCCTTAGCACGTCAAGGAATATTATTTGGGGGTCCAGCCATGGAGAAGAGTTTAGACACTAGGAGAAGATAAGGAACACACCCATTATCAAGAAATCACATTAGGATTCTCTTTTTAACCTGTTCCTTAAAACACTAGTGCTTAGGAAATCTATTGGAGGCAAAGCAGTCAAGGGTAGCTTAGGGTTAGGGTTAGGGTTATTGTTAGGGTAAGGCTTAGGGTACGGGTTCGGGTACGGCATAGGGTATGGGTTAGGGTTAGGGTTAGGGTTAGTTTGAGGGTTAGGGCTCGGTTTAGGGTACGGGTTAGGATTAGGGTACGTGTTAGGTTTAGGGTAGGGGTTAGGGTTAGGGTACGCGTTAGGGTTAGGGTAGTTATTAAACCTATCCCACTCCCTAGATGCCCCTTAGCACGTCAAGGAATATTATTTGGGGGACCAGCCATGGAGAAGAGTTTAGACACTAGGAGAAGATAAGGAACACACCCATTATCAAGAAATCACATTAGGATTCTCTTTTTAACCTGTTCCTTAAAACACTAGTGCTTAGGAAATCTATTGGAGGCAGAAGCAGTCAAGGGTAGCTTAGGGTTAGGGTTAGGGTTAGGGTTAGGGTTAGGGTTAGGGTACGGGTTCGGGTACGGGTTCGTGTACGGCGTAGGTTATAGGTTAGGGTTAGGGTTAGGGTTAGTTTGAAGGTTAGGGCTCGGTTTAGGGTACGGGTTAGGATTAGGGTTCGTGTTAGGGTTAGGGTAGGGGTTAGGGTTAGGGTACGCGTTAGGGTTAGGGTAGTTATTAAACCTATCCCACTCTCTAGATACCCCTTAGCACGTCAAGGAATATTATTTGGGTGTCCAGCCATGGAGAAGAGTTTAGACACTAGGAGAAGATAAGGAACACACCCATTATCAAGAAATCACATTAGGATTCTCTTTTTAACCTGTTCCTTAAAACACTAGTGCTTAGGAAATCTATTGGAGGCAGAAGCAGTCAAGGGTAGCTTAGGGTTAGGGTTAGGGTTAGGTCTAGGGTTAGGACACGGCTTAGGGTACGGGTTCGGGTACGGGTTTGGGTTAGGGTTAGGGTTAGTTTGAAGGTTAGGGCTCGGTTTAGGGTACAAGTTGGATTAGGGTTCGTGTTAGGGTTAGGGTAGGGGTTAGGGTTAGGGTACGCGTTAGGGTTAGGGTAGTTATTAAACCTATCCCACTCTCTAGACACTCCTTAGCACGTCAAGGAATATTATTTGGTGGTCCAGCCATGGAGAAGAGTTTAGACACTAGGAGAAGATAAGGAACACACCCATTATCCTGAAATCACATTAGGATTCTCTTTTTAACCTGTTCCTTAATACAATAGTGCTTAGGAAATCTATTGGAGGCCGAAGCAGTCAAGGGTAGCTTAGGGTTAGGGTTAGGGTTAGGGTTAGGGTTAGGGTACGGCTTAGGGTGCGGGTTCGGGTATGGGTTCGTGTACGCTGTAGGGTATGGTTTAGGGTTAGGGTTAGGGTTAGTTTGAAGGTTAGGGCTCGGTTTAGGGTACAGGTTAGGATTAGGGTTCGTGTTAGGGTTAGGGTAGGGGTTAGGGTTAGGTTACGCGTTAGGGTTAGGGTAGTTAATAAACCTATCCCACTCTCTAGATACCCCTTAGCACGTCAAGGAATATTATTTGGGGGTCCAGCCATGGAGAAGAGTTTAGACACTAGGAGAAGATAAGGAACACACCCATTATCAAGAAATCACATTAGGATTCTCTTTTTAACCTGTTCCTTAAAACACTAGTGCTTAGGAAATCTATTGGAGGCAGAAGCAGTCAAGGGTAGCTTAGGGTTAGGGTTAGGGTTAGGGCTAGGGTTAGACACGGCTTAGGGTACGGGTTCGGGTACGGGTTCGTGTACGGCGTAGGGTATGGGTTTGGGTTAGGGTTAGGGTTAGTTTGAAGGTTAGGGCTCGGTTTAGGGTACGGGTTAGGATTAGGGTTCGTGTTAGGGTTAGGGTAGGGGTTAGGGTTAGGGTACGCGTTAGGTTTAGGGTAGTTATTAAACCTATCCCACTCTCTAGATACCCCTTAGCACGTCAAGGAATATTATTTGGGGGTCCAGCCATGGAGAAGAGTTTAGACACTAGGAGAAGATAAGGAACACACCCATTATCCTGAAATCACATTAGGATTCTCTTTTTAACCTGTTCCTTAAAACACTAGTGCTTAGGAAATCTATTGGAGGCAGAAGCAGTCAAGGGTAGCTTAGGGTTAGGGTTAGGGTTAGGGTTAGGTTTAGGGTACGGCTTAGGGTACGGGTTCGGGTAAGGGTTCGAGTACGGCGTAGGGTATGGGTTAGGGTTAGGGTTAGGGTTAATTTGAGGGTTAGGGCTCGGTTTAGGTTACGGGTTAGGATTAGTGTACGTGTTAGGGTTAAGGTAGAGGTTAGGGTTAGGGTACGCGTTAGGGTAAGGGTAGTTATTAAACCTATCCCACTCTCTAGATACCCCTTAGCACGTCAAGGAATATTATTTGGGGGTCCAGCCATGGAGAAGAGTTTAGACACTAGGAGAAGATAAGGAACACACCCATTATCAAGAAATCACATTAGGATTCTCTTTTTAACCTGTTCCTTAAAACACTAGTGCTTACGAAATCTATTGGAGGCAGAAGCAGTCAAGGGTAGCTTAGAGTTATGGTTAGTGTTAGGGTTATTGTTTGGGTAAGGCTTAGGGTACGGGTTCGGGTACGGTTTCGGGTACGGTATAGGGTATGGGTTAGGGTTAGGGTTAGGGTTAGTTTGAGGGTTAGGGCTCGGTTTAGGGTACGGGTTAGGATTAGGGTACGTGTTAGGGTTAGGGTAGGGGTTAGGGTTAGGGTATGCGTTAGGGTTAGGGTATTTATTAAACCTATCCCACTCTCTAGATACCCCTTAGCACGTCAAGGAATATTATTTGGGGGTCCAGCCATGGAGAAGAGTTTAGACACTAGGAGAAGATAAGGAACACACCCGTCATCAAGAAATCACATTAGGATTCTCTTTTTAACCTGTTCCTTAAAACACTAGTGCTTAGGAAATCTATTGGAGGCAGAAGCAGTCAAGGGTAGCTTAGGGTTAGGGTTAGGGTTAGGGTACGGCTTAGGGTACGGGTTCGTGTACGGGTTCGGGTACGGTTTTGGGTATGGCGTAGGATATGGGTTAGGGTTAGGGTTAGGGTTAGTTTGAGGGTTAGGGCTCGGTTTAGGGTACGGGTTAGGATTAGGGTACGTGTTAGGGTTAGGGTAGGGGTTAGGGTTAGAGTACGCGTTAGGGTTAGGGTAGTTATTAAACCTATCCCACTCTCTAGATACCCCTTAGCACGTCAAGGAATATTATTTGGGTGTCCAGCCATGGAGAAGAGTTTAGACACTAGGAGAAGATAAGGAACACACCCATTATCAAGAAATCACATTAGGATTCTCTTTTTAACCTGTTCCTTAAAACACTAGTGCTTAGGAAATCTATTGGAGGCAGAAGCAGTCAAGGGTAGCTTAGGGTTAGGGTTAGGGTTAGGGCTAGAGTTAGGGTACGGCATAGGGTACGGGTTCGGGTACGGGTTCGTGTACGGCGTAGGGTATGGGTTAGAGTTAGGGTTAGGGTTAGTTTGAAGGTTAGGGCTCGGTTTAGGTTTCGGCTTAGGATTAGGGTACGTGTTAGGGTTAGGGTAGGGGTTAGGGTTATGGTACGCGTTAGGGTTAGGGTAGTTATTAAACCTATCCCACTCTCTAGATACCCCTTAGCACGTCAAGGAATATTATTTGGGGGTCCAGCCATGGAGAAGAGTTTAGACACTAGGAGAAGATAAGGAACACACCCATTATCCTGAAATCACATTAGGATTCTCTTTTTAACCTGTTCCCTAAAACACTTGTGCTTAGGAAATCTATTGGAGGCAGAAGCAGTCAAGGGTAGCTTAGGTTTAGGGTTAGGGTTAGGGTTAGGGTTAGCTTTAGGGTACGACTTAGTGTACGGGTTCGGGTACGGGTTCGGGTACGGCGTATGGTATGAGTTAGGGTTAGGGTTAGGTTTAGTTTGAGGGTTAGGGATCGGTTTAGGGTACGGGTTAGGATTAGGGTACGTGTTAGGGTTAGGGTACGCGTTAGGGTTAGGGTAGTTATTAAACCTATCCCACTCTCTAGATACCCCTTAGCACGTCAAGGGATATTATTTGGGGGTCCAGCCATGGAGAAGAGTTTAGACACTAGGAGAAGATAAGGAACACACCCATTATCCTGAAATCACAATAGGATTCTCTTTTTAACCTGTTCCTTAATACACAAGTGCTTAGGAAATCTATTGGAGGCAGAAGCAGTCAAGGGTAGCTTAGGGCTAGGGTTAGGGTTAGGGTTAGGGTTAGCGTTAGGGTTAGGGTTAGGGTACGGCTTAGGGTACGGGTTCGGGTACGGGTTCGGGTACGGCGTAGGGTATGGTTTAGGGTTAGGGTTAGGGTTAGTTTGAGGGTTAGGGCTCGGTTTAGGTTACGGGTTAGGATTAGTGTACATGTTAAGGTTAGGGTAGAGGTTAGGGTTAGGGTACGCGTTAGGGTTAGGGTAGTTATTAAACCTATCCCACTCTCTAGATACCCCTTAGCACGTCAAGGAATATTATTTGGGGGTCCAGCCATGGAGAAGAGTTTAGACACTAGGAGAAGATAAGGAACACACCCATTATCAAGAAATCACATTAGGATTCTCTTTTTAACCTGTTCCTTAAAACACTAGTGCTTAGGAAATCTATTGGAGGCAGAAGCAGTCAAGGGTAGCTTAGGGTTAGGGTTAGGGTTAGGGTTAGGTTTAGGGTACGGCTTAGGGTACGGGTTCGGGTATGGGTTCGGGTACGGCGTAGGTTATGGGTTAGGGTTAGGGTTAGGGTTAGTTTGAGGGTTAGGGCTCGGTTTAGGGTACGGGTTAGGATTAGTGTACGTGTTAGGGTTAGGGTAGAGGTTAGGGTTAGGGTATGCGTTAGGGTTCGGGTAGTTATTAAACCTATCCCACAATCTAGATACCCCTTAGCACGTCAAGGAATATTATTTGGGGATCCAGCCATGGAGAAGAGTTTAGACACTAGGAGAAGATAAGGAACACACCCATTATCAAGAAATCACATTAGGATTCTCTTTTTAACCTGTTCCTTAATACACAAGTGCTTAGGAAATCTATTGGAGGCAGAAGCAGTCAAGGGTAGCTTAGGGCTAGGGTTAGGGTTAGGGTTAGGGTTAGCGTTAGGGTTAGGGTTAGGGTACGGCTTAGGGTACGGGTTCGGGTACGGGTTCGGGTACGGCGTAGGGTATGGTTTAGGGTTAGGGTTAGGGTTAGTTTGAGGGTTAGTGCTCGGTTTAGGTTACGGGTTAGGATTAGTGTACGTGTTAAGGTTAGGGTAGAGGTTAGGGTTAGGGTACGCGTTAGGGTTAGGGTAGTTATTAAACCTATCCCACTCTCTAGATACCCCTTAGCACGTCAAGGAATATTATTTGGGGGTCCAGCCATGGAGAAGAGTTTAGACACTAGGAGAAGATAAGGAACACACCCATTATCAAGAAATCACATTAGGATTCTCTTTTTAACCTGTTCCTTAAAACACTAGTGCTTAGGAAATCTATTGGAGGCAGAAGCAGTCAAGGGTAGCTTAGGGTTAGGGTTAGGGTTAGGGTTAGGTTTAGGGTACGGCTTAGGGTACGGGTTCGGGTATGGGTTCGGGTACGGCGTAGGTTATGGGTTAGGGTTAGGGTTAGGGTTAGTTTGAGGTTTAGGGCTCGGTTTAGGGTACGGGTTAGGATTAGTGTACGCGTTAGGGTTAGGGTAGAGGTTAGGGTTAGGGTATGCGTTAGGGTTCGGGTAGTTATTAAACCTATCCCACTCTCTAGATACCCCTTAGCACGTCAAGGAATATTATTTGGGGATCCAGCCATGGAGAAGAGTTTAGACACTAGGAGAAGATAAGGAACACACCCATTATCAAGAAATCACATTAGGATTCTCTTTTTAACCTGTTCCTTAAAACACTAGTGCTTAGGAAATCTATTGGAGGCAGAAGCAGTCAAGGGTAGCTTAGGGTTAGGGTTAGGGTTATTGTTAGGGTAAGGCTTAGGGTACGGGTTCGGGTACGGGTTCGTGTACGGCGTAGGGTATGGGTTTGGGTTAGGGTTAGGGTTAGTTTGAAGGTTAGGGCTCGGTTTAGGGTACGGGTTAGGATTAGGGTTCGTGTTAGGGTTAGGGTAGGGGTTAGGGTTAGGGTACGCGTTAGGGTTAGGGTAGTTATTAAACCTATCCCACTCTGTAGATACCCCTTAGCACGTCAAGGAATATTATTTGGGGGTCCAGCCATGGAGAAGAGTTTAGACACTAGGAGAAGATAAGGAACACACCCATTATCCTGAAATCACATTAGGATTCTCTTTTTAACCTGTTCCTTAATACACTAGTGCTTAGGAAATCTATTGGAGGCAGAAGCAGTCAAGGGTAGCTTAGGGTTAGGGTTAGGGTTAGGGTTATTGTTAGGGTACGGCTTAGGGTACGGTTTCGGGTATGGGTTCGGGTACGGCGTAGGGTATGGGTTAGGGTTAGGTTTAGGGTTAGTTTGAGGTTTAGGGCTCGGTTTAGTGTACGGGTTAGGATTAGTGTACGTGTTAGGGTTAGGGTAGAGGTTAGGGTTAGGGTATGCGTTAGGGTTAGGGTAGTTATTAAACCTATCCCACTCTCTAGATACCCCTTAGCACGTCAAGGAATATTATTTGGGGGTCCAGCCATGGAGAAGAGTTTAGACACTAGGAGAAGATAAGGAACACACCCATTATCAACAAATCACATTAGGATTCTCTTTTTAACCTGTTCCTTAAAACACTAGTGCTTAGGAAATCTATTGGAGGCAGAAGCAGTCAAGGGTAGCTTAGGGTTAGGGTTAGGGTTAGGGCTAGGGTTAGGACACGGCTTAGGGTACAGGTTCGGGTACGGGTTCGTGTACGGCGTAGGGTATGGGTTTGGGTTAGTGTTAGGGTTAGTTTGAAGGTTAGGGCTCGGTTTAGGGTACGGGTTAGGATTAGGGTTCGTGTTAGGGTTAGGGTAGGGGTTAGGGTTAGGGTACGCGTTAGGGTTAGGGTAGTTATTAAACCTATCCCACTCTCTAGATACCCCTTAGCACGTCAAGGAATATTATTTGGGGGTCCAGCCATGGAGAAGAGTTTAGACACTAGGAGAAGATAAAGAACACACCCATTATCCTGAAATCACATTAGGATTCTCTTTTTAACCTGTTCCTTAATACACTAGTGCTTAGGAAATCTATTGGAGGCAAAGCAGTCAAGGGTAGCTTAGGGTTAGGGTTAGGGTTATTGTTAGGGTAAGGCTTAGGGTACGGGTTCGGGTACGGCATAGGGTATGGGATAGGGTTAGGGTTAGGGTTAGTTTGAGGGTTAGGGCTCGGTTTAGGGTACGGGTTAGGATTAGGGTACGTGTTAGGTTTAGGGTAGGGGTTAGGGTTAGGGTACGCGTTAGGGTTAGGGTAGTTATTAAACCTATCCCACTCCCTAGATGCCCCTTAGCACGTCAAGGAATATTATTTGGGGGACCAGCCATGGAGAAGAGTTTAGACACTAGGAGAAGATAAGGAACACACCCATTATCAAGAAATCACATTAGGATTCTCTTTTTAACCTGTTCCTTAAAACACTAGTGCTTAGGAAATCTATTGGAGGCAGAAGCAGTCAAGGGTAGCTTAGGGTTAGGGTTAGGGTTAGGGTTAGGGTTAGGGTTATGGTACGGGTTCGGGTACGGGTTCGTGTACGGCGTAGGTTATGGGTTAGGGTTAGGGTTAGGGTTAGTTTGAAGGTTAGGGCTCGGTTTAGGGTACGGTTTAGGATTAGGGTTCGTGTTAGGGTTAGGGTAGGGGTTAGGGTTAGGGTACGCGTTAGGGTTAGGGTAGTTATTAAACCTATCCCACTCTCTAGATACCCCTTAGCACGTCAAGGAATATTATTTGGGGGTCCAGCCATGGAGAAGAGTTTAGACACTAGGAGAAGATAAGGAACACACACATTATCAAGAAATCACATTAGGATTCTCTTTTTAACCTGTTCCTTAAAACACTAGTGCTTAGGAAATCTATTGGAGGCAGAAGCAGTCAAGGGTAGCTTAGGGTTAGGGTTAGGGTTAGGGCTAGGGTTAGGACACGGCTTAGGGTACGGGTTCGGGTACGGGTTCGTGTACGGCGTAGGGTATGGGTTTGGGTTAGGGTTAGGGTTAGTTTGAAGGTTAGGGCTCGGTTTAGGGTACGGGTTAGGATTAGGGTTCGTGTTAGGTTTAGGGTAGGGGTTAGGGTTAGGGTACGCGTTAGGGTTAGGGTAGTTATTAAACCTATCCCACTTTCTAGATACCCCTTAGCACGTCAAGGAATATTATTTGGGGGTCCAGCAATGGAGAAGAGTTTAGACACTAGGAGAAGATAAGGAACACACCCATTATCCTGAAATCACATTAGGATTCTCTTTTTAACCTGTTCCTTAATACAATAGTGCTTAGGAAATCTATTGGAGGCAGAAGCAGTCAAGGGTAGCTTAGGGTTAGGGTTAGGGTTAGGGTTAGGGTTAGGGTACGGCTTAGGGTGCGGGTTCGGGTATGGGTTCGTGTACGCTGTAGGGTATGGTTTAGGGTTAGGGTTAGGGTTAGTTTGAAGGTTAGGGCTCGGTTTAGGGTACAGGTTAGGATTAGGGTTCGTGTTAGGGTTAGGGTAGGGGTTAGGGTTAGGTTACGCGTTAGGGTTAGGGTAGTTAATAAACCTATCCCACTCTCTAGATACCCCTTAGCACGTCAAGGAATATTATTTGGGGGTCCAGCCATGGAGAAGAGTTTAGACACTAGGAGAAGATAAGGAACACACCCATTATCAAGAAATCACATTAGGATTCTCTTTTTAACCTGTTCCTTAAAACACTAGTGTTTAGGAAATCTATTGGAGGCAGAAGCAGTCAAGGGTAGCTTAGGGTTAGGGTTAGGGTTAGGGCTAGGGTTAGACACGGCTTAGGGTACGGGTTCGGGTACGGGTTCGTGTACGGCGTAGGGTATGGGTTTGGGTTAGGGTTAGGGTTAGTTTGAAGGTTAGGGCTCGGTTTAGGGTACGGGTTAGGATTAGGGTTCGTGTTAGGGTTAGGGTAGGGGTTAGGGTTAGGGTACGCGTTAGGGTTAGGGTAGTTATTAAACCTATCCCACTCTCTAGATACCCCTTAGCACGTCAAGGAATATTATTTGGGGGTCCAGCCATGGAGAACAGTTTAGACACTAGGAGAAGATAAGGAACACACCCATTATCCTGAAATCACATTAGGATTCTCTTTTTAACCTGTTCCTTAAAACACTAGTGCTTAGGAAATCTATTGGAGGCAGAAGCAGTCAAGGGTAGCTTAGGGTTAGGGTTAGGGTTAGGGTACGGCTTAGGGTACGGGTTCGGGAACGGGTTCGGGTACGGGTTCGGGTACGGCGTAGGGTATGGGTTAGGTTTAGGGTTAGGGTTAGTTTGAGGTTTAGGGCTCGGTTTAGGTTACGGGTTAGGATTAGGGTACGTGTTAGGGTTAGGGTAGGGGTTAGGGTTAGGGTACGCGTTAGGGTTAGGGTAGTTATTAAACCTATCCCACTCTCTAGATACCCCTTAGCACGTCAAGGAATATTATTTGGGGGTCCAGCCATGGAGAAGAGTTTAGACACTAGGAGAAGATAAGGAACACACCCATTATCAAGAAATCACATTAGGATTCTCTTTTTAACCTGTTCCTTAAAACACTAGTGCTTAGGAAATCTATTGGAGGCAGAAGCAGTCAAGGGTAGCTTAGGGTTAGGGTAAGGGATAGGGCTAGAGTTAGGGTACGGCATAGGGTACGGGTTCGGGTACGGGTTCGTGTACGGCGTAGGGTATGGGTTAGAGTTAGGGTTAGGGTTAGTTTGAAGGTTAGGGCTCGGTTTAGGTTTCGGCTTAGGATTAGGGTACGTGTTAGGGTTAGGGTAGGGGTTAGGGTTATGGTACGCGTTAGGGTTAGGGTAGTTATTAAACCTATCCCACTCTCTAGATACCCCTTAGCACGTCAAGGAATATTATTTGGGGGTCCAGCCATGGAGAAGAGTTTAGACACTAGGAGAAGATAAGGAACACACCCATTATCAAGAAATCACATTAGGATTCTCTTTTTAACCTGTTCCTTAAAACACTTGTGCTTAGGAAATCTATTGGAGGCAGAAGCAGTCAAGGGTAGCTTAGGTTTAGGGTTAGGGTTAGGGTTAGGGTTAGCTTTAGGGTACGACTTAGTGTACGGGTTCGGGTACGGGTTCGGGTACGGCGTATGGTATGGGTTAGGGTTAGGGTTAGGTTTAGTTTGAGGGTTAGGGATCGGTTTAGGGTACGGGTTAGGATTAGGGTACGTGTTAGGGTTAGGGTACGCGTTAGGGTTAGGGTAGTTATTAAACCTATCCCACTCTCTAGATACCCCTTAGCACGTCAAGGAATATTATTTGGGGGTCCAGCCATGGAGAAGAGTTTAGACACTAGGAGAAGATAAGGAACACACCCATTATCAAGAAATCACATTAGGATTCTCTTTTTAACCTGTTCCTTAAAACACTAGTGCTTAGGAAATCTATTGGAGGCAAAGCAGTCAAGGGTAGCTTAGGGTTAGGGTTAGGGTTAGGGTTAGGGTTAGGGTATGGCTTAGGGTACGGGTTCGGGTACGGGTTCGTGTACGGCGTAGGGTATGGGTTTGGGTTAGGGTTAGGGTTAATTTGAAGGTTAGGGCTCGGTTTAGGGTACGGGTTAGGATTAGGGTTCGTGTTAGGGTTAGGGTAGGTGTTAGGTTTAGGGTACGCGTTAGGGTTAGGGTAGTTATTAAACCTATCCCACTCTCTAGATACCCCTTAGCACGTCAAGGAATATTATTTGGGGGTCCAGCCATGGAGAAGAGTTTAGACACTAGGAGAAGATAAGGAACACACCCATTATCAAGAAATCACATTAGGATTCTCTTTTTAACCTGTTCCTTAAAACACTAGTGCTTAGGAAATCTATTGGAGGCAAAGCAGTCAAGGGTAGCTTAGGGTTAGGGTTAGGGTTAGGGTTAGGGTTAGGGTATGGCTTAGGGTACGGGTTCGGGTACGGGTTCGTGTACGGCGTAGGGTATGGGTTTGGGTTAGGGTTAGGGTTAGTTTGAAGGTTAGGGCTCGGTTTAGGGTACGGGTTAGGATTAGGGTTCGTGTTAGGGTTAGGGTAGGTGTTAGGTTTAGGGTACGCGTTAGGGTTAGGGTAGTTATTAAACCTATCCCACTCTCTAGATACCCCTTAGCACGTCAAGGAATATTATTTGGGGGTCCAGCCATGGAGAAGAGTTTAGACACTAGGAGAAGATAAGGAACACACCCATTATCAAGAAATCACATTAGGATTCTCTTTTTAACCTGTTCCTTAAAACACTAGTGCTTAGGAAATCTATTGGAGGCAGAAGCAGTCAAGGGTAGCTTAGGGTTAGGGTTAGGGTTAGGGCTAGGTTTAGGACACGGCTTAGGGTACGGGTTCGGGTACGGGTTCGTGTACGGCGTAGGGTATGGGTTTGGGTTAGGGTTAGGATTAGTTTGAAGGTTAGGGCTCGGTTTAGGGTACGGGTTAGGTTTAGGGTTCGTGTTAGGGTTAGGGTAGGGGTTAGGGTTAGGGTACGCGTTAGGGTTAGGGTAGTTATTAAACCTATCCCACTCTCTAGATACCCCTTAGCACGTCAAGGAATATTATTTGGGCGTCCAGCGATGGAGAAGAGTTTAGACACTAGGAGAAGATAAGGAACACACCCATTATCCTGAAATCACATTAGGATTCTCTTTTTAACCTGTTCCTTAATACACTAGTGCTTAGGAAATCTATTGGAGGCAGAAGCAGTCAAGGGTAGCTTAGGGTTAGGGTTACGGTGAGGGTTAGGGTTAGGGTATGGCTTAGAGTACGGGTTCGGGTACGGGTTCGGGTACGGCGTAGGGAATGGGTTAGGGTTAGGGTTAGTTTGAGGGTTAGGGCTCCGTTTAGGATACGGGTTAGGATTAGGGTACGTGTTAGGGTTAGGGTAGGGGTTAGGGTTAGGGTACGCGTTAGGGTTAGGGTAGTTATTAAACCTATCCCACTCTCTAGATACCCCTTAGCACGTCAAGGAATATTATTTGGGGGTCCAGCCATGGAGAAGAGTTTAGACACTAGGAGAAGATAAGGAACACACCCATTATCAAGAAATCACATTAGGATTCTCTTTTTAACCTGTTCCTTAAAACACTAGTGCTTAGGAAATCTATTGGAGGCAGAAGCAGTCAAGGGTAGCTTAGGGTTAGGGTTAGGGTTATTGTTAGGGTAAGGCTTAGGGTACGCGTTCGGGTACGGCATAGGGTAAGGGTTAGGGTTAGGGTTAGGGTTAGGTTGAGGGTTAGGGCTCGGTTTAGGGTACGGGTTAGGATTAGGGTACGTGTTAGGGTTAGGGTAGGGGTTAGGGTTAGGGTACGCGTTAGGGTTAGGGTAGTTATTAAACCTATCCCAGTCCCTAGATACCCCTTAGCACGTCAAGGAATATTATTTGGGGGACCAGACATGGAGAAGAGTTTAGACACTAGGAGAAGATAAGGAACACACCCATTATCAAGAAATCACATTAGGATTCTCTTTTTAACCTGTTCCTTAAAACACTAGTGCTTAGGAAATCTATTGGAGGCAGAAGCAGTCAAGGGTAGCTTAGGGTTAGGTTTAGGGTTAGGTCTAGGGTTAGGACACGGCTTAGGGTACGGGTTCGGGTACGGGTTTGGGTTAGGGTTAGGGTTAGTTTGAAGGTTAGGGCTCGGTTTAGGGTACAAGTTAGGATTAGGGTTCGTGTTAGGGTTAGGGTAGGGGTTAGGGTTAGGGTACGCGTTAGGGTTAGGGTAGTTATTAAACCTATCACACTCTCTAGATACTCCTTAGCACGTCAAGGAATATTATTTGGTGGTCCAGCCATGGAGAAGAGTTTAGACACTAGGAGAAAATAAGGAACACACCCATTATCCTGAAATCACATTAGGATTCTCTTTTTAACCTGTTCCTTAATACAATAGTGCTTAGGAAATCTATTGGAGGCAGAAGCAGTCAAGGGTAGCTTAGGGTTAGGGTTAGGGTTAGGGTTAGGGTTAGGGTACGGCTTAGGGTGCGGGTTCGGGTATGGGTTCGTGTACGCTGTAGGGTATGGTTTAGGGTTAGGGTTAGGGTTAGTTTGAAGGTTAGGGCTCGGTTTAGGGTACAGGTTAGGATTAGGGTTCGTGTTAGGGTTAGGGTAGGGGTTAGGGTTAGGTTACGCGTTAGGGTTAGGGTAGTTAATAAACCTATCCCACTCTCTAGATACCCCTTAGCACGTCAAGGAATATTATTTGGGGGTCCAGCCATGGAGAAGAGTTTAGACACTAGGAGAAGATAAGGAACACACCCATTATCAAGAAATCACATTAGGATTCTCTTTTTAACCTGTTCCTTAAAACACTAGTGCTTAGGAAATCTATTGGAGGCAGAAGCAGTCAAGGGTAGCTTAGGGTTAGGGTTAGGGTTAGGGCTAGGGTTAGACACGGCTTAGGGTACGGGTTCGGGTACGGGTTCGTGTACGGCGTAGGGTATGGGTTTGGGTTAGGGTTAGGGTTAGTTTGAAGGTTAGGGCTCGGTTTAGGGTACGGGTTAGGATTAGGGTTCGTGTTAGGGTTAGGGTAGGGGTTAGGGTTAGGGTACGCGTTAGGGTTAGGGTAGTTATTAAACCTATCCCACTCTCTAGATACCCCTTAGCACGTCAAGGAATATTATTTGGGGGTCCAGCCATGGAGAAGAGTTTAGACACTAGGAGAAGATAAGGAACACACCCATTATCCTGAAATCACATTAGGATTCTCTTTTTAACCTGTTCCTTAAAACACTAGTGCTTAGGAAATCTATTGGAGGCAGAAGCAGTCAAGGGTAGCTTAGGGTTAGGGTTAGGGTTAGGGTACGGCTTAGGGTACGGGTTCGGGAACGGGTTCGGGTACGGGTTCGGGTACGGCGTAGGGTATGGGTTAGGTTTAGGGTTAGGGTTAGTTTGAGGGTTAGGGCTCGGTTTAGGTTACGGGTTAGGATTAGGGTACGTGTTAGGGTTAGGGTAGGGGTTAGGGTTAGGGTACGCGTTAGGGTTAGGGTAGTTATTAAACCTATCCCACTCTCTAGATACCCCTTAGCACGTCAAGGAATATTATTTGGGGGTCCAGCCATGGAGAAGAGTTTAGACACTAGGAGAAGATAAGGAACACACCCATTATCAAGAAATCACATTAGGATTCTCTTTTTAACCTGTTCCTTAAAACACTAGTGCTTAGGAAATCTATTGGAGGCAGAAGCAGTCAAGGGTAGCTTAGGGTTAGGGTTAGGGATAGGGCTAGAGTTAGGGTACGGCATAGGGTACGGGTTCGGGTACGGGTTCGTGTACGGCGTAGGGTATGGGTTAGAGTTAGGGTTAGGGTTAGTTTGAAGGTTAGGGCTCGGTTTAGGTTTCGGCTTAGGATTAGGGTACGTGTTAGGGTTAGGGTAGGGGTTAGGGTTATGGTACGCGTTAGGGTTAGGGTAGTTATTAAACCTATCCCACTCTCTAGATACCCCTTAGCACGTCAAGGAATATTATTTGGCGGTCCAGCCATGGAGAAGAGTTTAGACACTAGGAGAAGATAAGGAACACACCCATTATCAAGAAATCACATTAGGATTCTCTTTTTAACCTGTTCCTTAAAACACTTGTGCTTAGGAAATCTATTGGAGGCAGAAGCAGTCAAGGGTAGCTTAGGTTTAGGGTTAGGGTTAGGGTTAGGGTTAGCTTTAGGGTACGACTTAGTGTACGGGTTCGGGTACGGGTTCGGGTACGGCGTATGGTATGGGTTAGGGTTAGGGTTAGGTTTAGTTTGAGGGTTAGGGATCGGTTTAGGGTACGGGTTAGGATTAGGGTACGTGTTAGGGTTAGGGTACGCGTTAGGGTTAGGGTAGTTATTAAACCTATCCCACTCTCTAGATACCCCTTAGCACGTCAAGGGATATTATTTGGGGGTCCAGCCATGGAGAAGAGTTTAGACACTAGGAGAAGATAAGGAACACACCCATTATCCTGAAATCACAATAGGATTCTCTTTTTAACCTGTTCCTTAATACACAAGTGCTTAGGAAATCTATTGGAGGCAGAAGCAGTCAAGGGTAGCTTAGGGCTAGGGTTAGGGTTAGGGTTAGGGTTAGCGTTAGGGTTAGGGTTAGGGTACGGCTTAGGGTACGGGTTCGGGTACGGGTTCGCGTACGGCGTAGGGTATGGGTTAGGGTTAGTGTTAGGGTTAGTTTGAAGGTTAGGGCTCGGTTTAGGGTACGGGTTAGGATTAGGGTTCGTGTTAGGGTTAGGGTAGGGGTTAGGGTTAGGGTACGCGTTAGGGTTAGGGTAGTTATTAAACCTATCCCACTCTCTAGATACCCCTTAGCACGTCAAGGAATATTATTTGGGGGTCCAGCCATGGAGAAGAGTTTAGACACTAGGAGAAGATAAGGAACACACCCATTATCAAGAAATCACATTAGGATTCTCTTTTTAACCTGTTCCTTAAAACACTAGTGCTTAGGAAATCTATTGGAGGCAAAGCAGTCAAGGGTAGCTTAGGGTTAGGGTTAGGGTTAGGGTTAGGGTTAGGGTATGGCTTAGGGTACGGGTTCGGGTACGGGTTCGTGTACGGCGTAGGGTATGGGTTTGGGTTAGGGTTAGGGTTAATTTGAAGGTTAGGGCTCGGTTTAGGGTACGGGTTAGGATTAGGGTTCGTGTTAGGGTTAGGGTAGGTGTTAGGTTTAGGGTACGCGTTAGGGTTAGGGTAGTTATTAAACCTATCCCACTCTCTAGATACCCCTTAGCACGTCAAGGAATATTATTTGGGGGTCCAGCCATGGAGAAGAGTTTAGACACTAGGAGAAGATAAGGAACACACCCATTATCAAGAAATCACATTAGGATTCTCTTTTTAACCTGTTCCTTAAAACACTAGTGCTTAGGAAATCTATTGGAGGCAAAGCAGTCAAGGGTAGCTTAGGGTTAGGGTTAGGGTTAGGGTTAGGGTTAGGGTATGGCTTAGGGTACGGGTTCGGGTACGGGTTCGTGTACGGCGTAGGGTATGGGTTTGGGTTAGGGTTAGGGTTAGTTTGAAGGTTAGGGCTCGGTTTAGGGTACGGGTTAGGATTAGGGTTCGTGTTAGGGTTAGGGTAGGTGTTAGGTTTAGGGTACGCGTTAGGGTTAGGGTAGTTATTAAACCTATCCCACTCTCTAGATACCCCTTAGCACGTCAAGGAATATTATTTGGGGGTCCAGCCATGGAGAAGAGTTTAGACACTAGGAGAAGATAAGGAACACACCCATTATCAAGAAATCACATTAGGATTCTCTTTTTAACCTGTTCCTTAAAACACTAGTGCTTAGGAAATCTATTGGAGGCAGAAGCAGTCAAGGGTAGCTTAGGGTTAGGGTTAGGGTTAGGGCTAGGTTTAGGACACGGCTTAGGGTACGGGTTCGGGTACGGGTTCGTGTACGGCGTAGGGTATGGGTTTGGGTTAGGGTTAGGATTAGTTTGAAGGTTAGGGCTCGGTTTAGGGTACGGGTTAGGTTTAGGGTTCGTGTTAGGGTTAGGGTAGGGGTTAGGGTTAGGGTACGCGTTAGGGTTAGGGTAGTTATTAAACCTATCCCACTCTCTAGATACCCCTTAGCACGTCAAGGAATATTATTTGGGCGTCCAGCGATGGAGAAGAGTTTAGACACTAGGAGAAGATAAGGAACACACCCATTATCCTGAAATCACATTAGGATTCTCTTTTTAACCTGTTCCTTAATACACTAGTGCTTAGGAAATCTATTGGAGGCAGAAGCAGTCAAGGGTAGCTTAGGGTTAGGGTTACGGTGAGGGTTAGGGTTAGGGTATGGCTTAGAGTACGGGTTCGGGTACGGGTTCGGGTACGGCGTAGGGTATGGGTTAGGGTTAGGGTTAGTTTGAGGGTTAGGGCTCCGTTTAGGATACGGGTTAGGATTAGGGTACGTGTTAGGGTTAGGGTAGGGGTTAGGGTTAGGGTACGCGTTAGGGTTAGGGTAGTTATTAAACCTATCCCACTCTCTAGATACCCCTTAGCACGTCAAGGAATATTATTTGGGGGTCCAGCCATGGAGAAGAGTTTAGACACTAGGAGAAGATAAGGAACACACCCATTATCAAGAAATCACATTAGGATTCTCTTTTTAACCTGTTCCTTAAAACACTAGTGCTTAGGAAATCTATTGGAGGCAGAAGCAGTCAAGGGTAGCTTAGGGTTAGGGTTAGGGTTATTGTTAGGGTAAGGCTTAGGGTACGCGTTCGGGTACGGCATAGGGTAAGGGTTAGGGTTAGGGTTAGGGTTAGGTTGAGGGTTAGGGCTCGGTTTAGGGTACGGGTTAGGATTAGGGTACGTGTTAGGGTTAGGGTAGGGGTTAGGGTTAGGGTACGCGTTAGGGTTAGGGTAGTTATTAAACCTATCCCAGTCCCTAGATACCCCTTAGCACGTCAAGGAATATTATTTGGGGGACCAGACATGGAGAAGAGTTTAGACACTAGGAGAAGATAAGGAACACACCCATTATCAAGAAATCACATTAGGATTCTCTTTTTAACCTGTTCCTTAAAACACTAGTGCTTAGGAAATCTATTGGAGGCAGAAGCAGTCAAGGGTAGCTTAGGGTTAAGGTTAGGGTTATTGTTAGGGTAAGGATTAGGGTACGGGTTCGGGTACGGCATAGGGTATGGGTTAGGGTTAGGGTTAGGGTTAGTTTGAGGGTTAGGGCTCGGTTTAGGGTACGGGTTAGGAGTGGGGTACGTGTTAGGGTTAGGGTAGGGGTTAGGGTTAGGGTACGCGTTAGGGTTAGGGTAGATATTAAACCTATCCCACTCCCTAGATACCCCTTAGCACGTCAAGGAATATTATTTGGGGGTCCAGCCATGGAGAAGAGTTTAGACAGTAGGAGAAGATAAGGAACACACCCATTAGCAAGAAATCACATTAGGATTCTCTTTTTAACCTGTTCCTTAAAACACTAGTGCTTAGGAAATCTATTGGAGGCAAAGCATTCAAGGGTAGCTTAGGGTTAGGGTTAGGGTTAGGGTTAGGGTTAGGGTATGGCTTAGGGTACGGGTTCGGGTACGGGTTCGTGTACGGCGTAGGGTATGGGTTTGGGTTAGGGTTAGGGTTAATTTGAAGGTTAGGGCTCGGTTTAGGGTACGGGTTAGGATTAGGGTTCGTGTTAGGGTTAGGGTAGGTGTTAGGTTTAGGGTACGCGTTAGGGTTAGGGTAGTTATTAAACCTATCCCACTCTCTAGATACCCCTTAGCACGTCAAGGAATATTATTTGGGGGTCCAGCCATGGAGAAGAGTTTAGACACTAGGAGAAGATAAGGAACACACCCATTATCAAGAAATCACATTAGGATTCTCTTTTTAACCTGTTCCTTAAAACACTAGTGCTTAGGAAATCTATTGGAGGCAAAGCAGTCAAGGGTAGCTTAGGGTTAGGGTTAGGGTTAGGGTTAGGGTTAGGGTATGGCTTAGGGTACGGGTTCGGGTACGGGTTCGTGTACGGCGTAGGGTATGGGTTTGGGTTAGGGTTAGGGTTAGTTTGAAGGTTAGGGCTCGGTTTAGGGTACGGGTTAGGATTAGGGTTCGTGTTAGGGTTAGGGTAGGTGTTAGGTTTAGGGTACGCGTTAGGGTTAGGGTAGTTATTAAACCTATCCCACTCTCTAGATACCCCTTAGCACGTCAAGGAATATTATTTGGGGGTCCAGCCATGGAGAAGAGTTTAGACACTAGGAGAAGATAAGGAACACACCCATTATCAAGAAATCACATTAGGATTCTCTTTTTAACCTGTTCCTTAAAACACTAGTGCTTAGGAAATCTATTGGAGGCAGAAGCAGTCAAGGGTAGCTTAGGGTTAGGGTTAGGGTTAGGGCTAGGTTTAGGACACGGCTTAGGGTACGGGTTCGGGTACGGGTTCGTGTACGGCGTAGGGTATGGGTTTGGGTTAGGGTTAGGATTAGTTTGAAGGTTAGGGCTCGGTTTAGGGTACGGGTTAGGTTTAGGGTTCGTGTTAGGGTTAGGGTAGGGGTTAGGGTTAGGGTACGCGTTAGGGTTAGGGTAGTTATTAAACCTATCCCACTCTCTAGATACCCCTTAGCACGTCAAGGAATATTATTTGGGCGTCCAGCGATGGAGAAGAGTTTAGACACTAGGAGAAGATAAGGAACACACCCATTATCCTGAAATCACATTAGGATTCTCTTTTTAACCTGTTCCTTAATACACTAGTGCTTAGGAAATCTATTGGAGGCAGAAGCAGTCAAGGGTAGCTTAGGGTTAGGGTTACGGTGAGGGTTAGGGTTAGGGTATGGCTTAGAGTACGGGTTCGGGTACGGGTTCGGGTACGGCGTAGGGTATGGGTTAGGGTTAGGGTTAGTTTGAGGGTTAGGGCTCCGTTTAGGATACGGGTTAGGATTAGGGTACGTGTTAGGGTTAGGGTAGGGGTTAGGGTTAGGGTACGCGTTAGGGTTAGGGTAGTTATTAAACCTATCCCACTCTCTAGATACCCCTTAGCACGTCAAGGAATATTATTTGGGGGTCCAGCCATGGAGAAGAGTTTAGACACTAGGAGAAGATAAGGAACACACCCATTATCAAGAAATCACATTAGGATTCTCTTTTTAACCTGTTCCTTAAAACACTAGTGCTTAGGAAATCTATTGGAGGCAGAAGCAGTCAAGGGTAGCTTAGGGTTAGGGTTAGGGTTATTGTTAGGGTAAGGCTTAGGGTACGCGTTCGGGTACGGCATAGGGTAAGGGTTAGGGTTAGGGTTAGGGTTAGGTTGAGGGTTAGGGCTCGGTTTAGGGTACGGGTTAGGATTAGGGTACGTGTTAGGGTTAGGGTAGGGGTTAGGGTTAGGGTACGCGTTAGGGTTAGGGTAGTTATTAAACCTATCCCAGTCCCTAGATACCCCTTAGCACGTCAAGGAATATTATTTGGGGGACCAGACATGGAGAAGAGTTTAGACACTAGGAGAAGATAAGGAACACACCCATTATCAAGAAATCACATTAGGATTCTCTTTTTAACCTGTTCCTTAAAACACTAGTGCTTAGGAAATCTATTGGAGGCAGAAGCAGTCAAGGGTAGCTTAGGGTTAAGGTTAGGGTTATTGTTAGGGTAAGGATTAGGGTACGGGTTCGGGTACGGCATAGGGTATGGGTTAGGGTTAGGGTTAGGGTTAGTTTGAGGGTTAGGGCTCGGTTTAGGGTACGGGTTAGGAGTGGGGTACGTGTTAGGGTTAGGGTAGGGGTTAGGGTTAGGGTACGCGTTAGGGTTAGGGTAGATATTAAACCTATCCCACTCCCTAGATACCCCTTAGCACGTCAAGGAATATTATTTGGGGGTCCAGCCATGGAGAAGAGTTTAGACAGTAGGAGAAGATAAGGAACACACCCATTAGCAAGAAATCACATTAGGATTCTCTTTTTAACCTGTTCCTTAATACACTAGTGCTTAGGAAATCTATTGGAGGCAGAAGCAGTCAAGGGTAGCTTAGGGTTAGGGTTACGGTGAGGGTTAGGGTTAGGGTATGGCTTAGGGTACGGGTTCGGGTACGGGTTCGGGTACGGCGTAGGGTATGGGTTAGGGTTAGGGTTAGGGTTAGTTTGAGGGTTAGGGCTCCGTTTAGGGTACGGGTTAGGATTAGGGTAAGTGTTAGGGTTAGGGTAGGGGTTAGGGTTAGGGTACGCGTTAGGGTTAGGGTAGTTTTTAAACCTATCTCACTCTCTAGATACCCCTTAGCACGTCAAGGAATATTATTTGGGGGTCCAGCCATGGAGAAGAGTTTAGACACTAGGAGAAGATAAGGAACACACCCATTATCAAGAAATCACATTAGGATTCTCTTTTTAACCTGTTCCTTAAAACACTAGTGCTTAGGAAATCTATTGGAGGCAGAAGCAGTCAAGGGTAGCTTAGGGTTAGGGTTAGGGTTAGGGTTAGGGTACGGCTTAGGGTACGGGTTCGGGTACGGGTTCGTGTACGCTGTAGGGTATGGGTTAGGGTTAGGGTTAGGGTTAGTTTGAAGTTTAGGGCTCGGTTTAGGGTACGGGTTAGGATTAGGGTTCGTGTTAGGGTTAGGGTAGGGGTTAGGGTTAGGGTACGCGTTAGGGTTAGGGTAGTTATTAAACCTATCCCACTCTCTAGATACCCCTTAGCACGTCAAGGAATATTATTTGGGGGTCCAGCCATGGAGAAGAGTTTAGACACTAGGAGAAGATAAGGAACACACCCATTATCAAGAAATCACATTAGGATTCTCTTTTTAACCTGTTCCTTAAAACACTAGTGCTTAGGAAATCTATTGGAGGCAGAAGCAGTCAAGGGTAGCTTAGGGTTAGGGTTACGGTGAGGGTTAGGGTTAGGGTATGGCTTAGGGTACGGGTTCGGGTACGGGTTCGTGTACGGTGTAGGGTATGGGTTAGGGTTAGGGTTAGGGTTAGTTTGAGGGTTAGGGCTCCGTTTAGGGTACGGGTTAGGATTAGGGTAAGTGTTAGGTTTAGGGTAGGGGTTAGGGTTAGGGTACGCGTTAGGGTTAGGGTAGTTATTAAACCTATCCCACTCTCTAGATACCCCTTAGCACGTCAAGGAATATTATTTGGGGGTCCAGCCATGGAGAAGAGTTTAGACACTAGGAGAAGATAAGGAACACACCCATTATCAAGAAATCACATTAGGATTCTCTTTTTAACCTGTTCCTTAAAACACTAGTGCTTAGGAAATCTATTGGAGGCAGAAGCAGTCAAGGGTAGCTTAGGGTTAGTGTTAGGGTTAGGGTACGGCTTAGGGTACGGGTTCGGGTACGGGTTCGGGTACGGGTTCGGGTACGGCGTAGGGTATGTGTTAGGTTTAGGGTTAGGGTTAGTTTGAGGGTTAGGGCTCGGTTTAGGTTACGGGTTAGGATTAGGGTACGTGTTAGGGTTAGGGTAGGGGTTAGGGTTAGGGTACGCGTTAGGGTGAGGGTAGTTATTAAACCTATCCCACTCTCTAGATACCCCTTAGCACGTCAAGGAATTTTATTTGGGGGTCCAGCCATGGAGAAGAGTTTATACACTAGGAGAAGATAAGGAACACATCCATTATCCTGAAATCACATTAGGATTCTCTTTTTAACCTGCTCCTTAATACACTAGTGCTTAGGAAATCTATTGGAGGCAGAAGCAGTCAAGGGTAGCTTAGTGTTAGGGTTACGGTTAGGGTTAGGTTTAGGGTACGGCTTAGGGTACGGGTTCGGGTACGGGTTCGGGTACGGGTTTGGGTACGGCGTAGGGTATGGGTTAGGGTTAGGGTTAGGGTTAGTTTGAGGGTTAGGGCACGGTTTAGGGTATGAGTTAGGATTAGTGTACGTGTTAGGGTTAGGGTAGAGGTTAGGGTTAGGGTATGTGTTAGGGTTATGGTAGTTATTAAACCTATCCCACTCTCTAGATACCCCTTAGCACGTCAAGGAATATTATTTGGCGGTCCAGCCATGGAGAAGAGTTTAGACACTAGGAGAAGATAAGGAACACACCCATTATCAAGAAATCACATTAGGATTCTCTTTTTAACCTGTTCCTTAAAACACTAGTGCTTAGGAAATCTATTGGAGGCAGAAGCACTCAAGGTTAGCTTAGGGTTAAGGTTAGGGTTATTGTTAGGGTAAGGATTAGGGTACGGGTTCGGGTACGGCATAGGGTATGGGTTAGGGTTACGGTTAGGGTTAGTTTGAGGGTTAGAGCTCCATTTAGGGCACGGGTTAGGATTGGGGTAAGTGTTAGGATTAGGGTAGGGGTTAGGGTTAGGGTACGTGTTAGGTTTAGGGTAGTTATTAAACTTATCCCACTCTCTAGATACCCCTTAGCACGTCAAGGAATATTATTTGGGGGTCCAGCCATGGAGAAGAGTTTAGACACTAGGAGAAGATAAGGAACACACCCATTATCAAGAAATCACATTAGGATTCTCTTTTTAACCTGTTCCTTAAAACACTAGTGCTTAGGAAATCTATTGGAGGCAGAAGCAGTCAAGGGTAGCTTAGGGTTAGGGTTAGGGTTAGGGTACGGCTTAGGGTACGGGTTCGGGTATGGGTTCGGGTACGGGTTCGGGTACGGCGTAGGGTATGGGTTAGGTTTAGGGTTAGGGTTAGTTTGAGGGTTAGGGCTCGGTTTAGGTTACGGGTTAGGATTAGGGTACGTGTTAGGGTTAGGGTAGGGGTTAGGGTTAGGGTACGCGTTAGGGTTAGCGTAGTTATTAAACCTATCCCACTCTCTAGATACCCCTTAGCACGTCAAGGAATTTTATTTGGGGGTCCAGCCATGGAGAAGAGTTTAGACACTAGGAGAAGATAAGGAACACACCCATTATCCTGAAATCACATTAGGATTCTCTTTTTAACCTGTTCCTTAATACACTAGTGCTTAGGAAATCTATTGGAGGCAGAAGCAGTCAAGGGTAGCTTAGGGTTAGGGTTACGGTTAGGGTTAGGTTTAGGGTATGGCTTAGGGTATGGGTTCGGGTACGGGTTCGGGTACGGCGTAGGGTATGGTTTAGGGTTAGGGTTAGGGTTAGTTTGAGGGTTAGGCCTCGGTTTAGGGTACGGGTTAGGATTAGTGTACGTGTTAGGGTTAGGGTAGGGGTTAGTGTTAGGGTACGCGTTAGGGTTAGGGCAGTTATTAAACCTAACCCAATCTCTAGATACCCCTTAGCACGTCAAGGAATATTATTTGGGGGTCCAGCCATGGAGAAGAGTTTAGACACTAGGAGAAGATAAGGAACACACCCATTATCAAGAAATCACATTAGGATTCTCTTTTTAACCTGTTCCTTAAAACACTACTGCTCAGGAAATGTATTGGAGGCAGAAGCAGTCAAGGGTAGCTTAGGGTTAGGGTTAGGGTTAGGGTACGGCTTAGGGTACGGGTTCGGGTACGGGTTCGGGTACGGGTTCGGGTACGGCGTAGGGTATGGGTTAGGTTTAGGGTTAGGGTTAGTTTGAGGGTTAGGGCTCGGTTTATGTTACGGGTTAGGATTAGGGTACGTGTTAGGGTTAGGGTAGGGGTTAGGGTTAGGGTACGCGTTAGGGTTAGGGTAGTTATTAAACATATCCCACTCTCTAGATACCCCTTAGCACGTCAAGGAATATTATTTGGGGGTCCAGCCATGGAGAAGAGTTTAGACACTAGGAGAAGATAAGGAACACACCCATTATCAATAAATCACATTAGGATTCTCTTTTTAACCTGTTCCTTAAAACACTAGTGCTTAGGAAATCTATTGGAGGCAGAAGCAGTCAAGGGTAGCTTAGGGTTAGGGTTTGGGTTAGGGTACGGCTTAGGGTACGGGTTCGGGTACGGGTTCGGGTACGGGTTTGGGTATGGCGTAGTATATGGGTTAGGGTTAGGGTTAGGGTTAGTTTGAGGGTTAGGGCTCGGTTTAGGGTACGGGTTAGGATTAGGGTACGTGTTAGGGTTAGGGTAGGGGTTAGGGTTAGGGTACGCGTTAGGGTTAGGGTAGTTATTAAACCTATCCCACTCTCTAGATACCCCTTAGCACGTCAAGGAATATTATTTGGGTGTCCAGCCATGGAGAAGAGTTTAGACACTAGGAGAAGATAAGGAACACACCCATTATCAAGAAATCACATTAGGATTCTCTTTTTAACCTGTTCCTTAAAACACTAGTGCTTAGGAAATCTATTGGAGGCAGAAGCAGGCAAGGGTAGCTTAGGGTTAGGGTTAGGGTTAGGGTTAGGGTTAGGGTTAGGATACGGCTTAGGGTACGGGTTCGGGTACGGGTTCGCGTACGGCGTAGGGTATGGGTTAGGGTTAGTGTTAGGGTTAGTTTGAAGGTTAGGGCTCGGTTTAGGGTACGGGTTAGGATTAGGGTTCGTGTTAGGGTTAGGGTAGGGGTTAGGGTTAGGGTACGCGTTAGGGTTAGGGTAGTTATTAAACCTATCCCACTCTCTAGATACCCCTTAGCACGTCAAGGAATATTATTTGGGGGTCCAGCCATGGAGAAGAGTTTAGACACTAGGAGAAGATAAGGAACACACCCATTATCAAGAAATCACATTAGGATTCTCTTTTTAACCTGTTCCTTAAAACACTAGTGCTTAGGAAATCTATTGGAGGCAGAAGCAGTCAAGGGTAGCTTAGGGTTAGGGTTAGGGTTAGGGCTAGGGTTAGGACACGGCTTAGGGTACGGGTTCGGGTACGGGTTTGTGTACGGCGTAGGGTATGGGTTTGGGTTAGTGTTAGGGTTAGTTTGAAGGTTAGGGCTCGGTTTAGGGTACGGGTTAGGATTAGGGTTCGTGTTAGGGTTAGGGTAGGGGTTAGTGTTAGGGTACGCGTTAGGGTTAGGGTAGTTATTAAACCTATCCCACTCTCTAGATACCCCTTAGCACGTCAAGGAATATTATTTGGGGGTCCAGCCATGGAGAAAAGTTTAGACACTAGGAGAAGATAAGGAACACACCCATTATCAAGAAATCACATTAGGATTCTCTTTTTAACCTGTTCCTTAAAACACTAGTGCTTAGGAAATCTATTGGAGGCAGAAGCAGTCAAGGGTAGCTTAGGGTTAGGGTTTGGGTTAGGGTACGGCTTAGGGTACGGGTTCGGGTACGGGTTCGGGTACGGGTTTGGGTATGGTGTAGGATATGGGTTAGGGTTAGGTTTAGGGTTAGTTTGAGGGTTAGGGTTCGGTTTAGGGTACGGGTTAGGATTAGGGTACGTGTTAGGGTTAGGGTAGGGGTTAGGGTTAGGGTACGCGTTAGGGTTAGGGTAGTTATTAAACCTATCCCACTCTCTAGATACCCCTTAGCACGTCAAGGAATATTATTTGGGGGTCCAGCCATGGAGAAGAGTTTAGACACTAGGAGAAGATAAGGAACACACCCATTATCAAGAAATCACATTAGGATTCTCTTTTTAACCTGTTCCTTAAAACACTAGTGCTTAGGAAATCTATTGGAGGCAGAAGCAGTCAAGGGTAGCTTAGGGTTACGGTTAGGGTTAGGGTTAGGGTTAGGGTACGGCTTAGGGTACGGTTTCGGGCACGGGTTCGTGTACGGCGTAGGGTATGGGTTAGGGTTAGGGTTAGGGTTAGTTTGAAGGTTAGGGCTCGGTTTAGGGTACGGGTTAGGATTAGGGTTCGTGTTAGGGTTAGGGTAGGGGTTAGGGTTAGGGTACGCGTTAGGGTTAGGGTAGTTATTAAACCTAACCCACTCCCTAGATACCCCTTAGCACGTCAAGGAATATTATTTGGGGGTCCAGCCATGGAGAAGAGTTTAGACAGTAGGAGAAGATAAGGAACACACCCATTATCCTGAAATCACATTAGGATTCTCTTTTTAACCTGATCCTTAAAACACTAGTGCTTAGGAAATCTATTGGAGGCAGAAGCAGTCAAGGGTAGCTTAGGGTTAGGGTTAGGTTTAGGGTTAGGGTTAGGGTTAGGGTTAGGTTTAGGGTACGGCTTAGTGTACGGGTTCGGGTACGGGTTCGGGTATGGCGTAGGGTATGGGTTAGGGTTAGGGTTAGGGTTAGTTTGAGGGTTAGGGCTCGGTTTAGGTTACGGGTTAGGATTAGGGTACGTCTTAGGGTTAGGGTAGGGGTTAGGGTTAGGGTACGCGTTAGGGTTAGGGTAGTTATTAAACCTATCCCACTCTCTAGATAAGCCTTAGCACGTCAAGGAATATTATTTGGGAGTCCAGCCATGGAGAAGAGTTTAGACACTAGGAGAAGATAAGGAACACACCCATTATCAAGAAATCACATTAGGATTCTCTTTTTAACCTGTTCCTTAAAACACTAGTGCTTAGGAAATCTATTGGAGGCAGAAGCAGTCAAGGGTAGCTTAGGGTTAGGGTTAGGGTTAGGGTTAGGGTTAGCTTTAGGGTACGGCTTAGGGTACGGGTTCGGGTAAGGCATAGGGTATGGGTTAGGGTTAGGGTTAGTTTGAAGGTTAGGGCTCGGTTTAGGGTACGGGTTAGGATTAGGGTTCGTGTTAGGGTTAGGGTAGGGGTTAGGGTTAGGGTACGCGTTAGGGTTAGGGTAGTTATTAAACCTATCCCACTCTCTAGATACCCCTTAGCACGTCAAGGAATATTATTTGGGGGTACAGCCATGGAGAAGAGTTTAGACACTAGGAGAAGATAAGGAACACACCCATTATCAAGAAATCACATTAGGATTCTCTTTTTAACCTGTTCCTTAAAACACTAGTGCTCAGGAAATCTATTGGAGGCAGAAGCAGTCAAGGGTAGCTTAGGGTTAGGGTTAGGGTTAGGGTACGACTTAGGGTACGGGTTCGGGTAAGGGTTCGGGTACGGGTTCGGGTACGGCGTAGGGTATGGGTTAGGTTTAGGGTTAGGGTTAGTTTGAGGGTTAGGGCTCGGTTTATGTTACGGGTTAGGATTAGGGTACGTGTTAGGGTTAGGTTAGGGGTTAGGGTTGGGGTACGCGTTAGGGTTAGGGTAGTTATTAAACATATCCCACTCTCTAGATACCCCTTAGCACGTCAAGGAATATTATTTGGGGGTCCAGCCATGGAGAAGAGTTTAGACACTAGGAGAAGATAAGGAACACACCCATTATCAATAAATCACATTAGGATTCTCTTTTTAACCTGTTCCTTAAAACACTAGTGCTTAGGAAATCTATTGGAAGCAGAAGCAGTCAAGGGTAGCTTAGGGTTAGGGTTTGGGTTAGGGTACGGCTTAGGGTACAGGTTCGGGTACGGGTTCGGGTACGGGTTTGGGTATGGCGTAGGATATGGGTTAGGGTTAGGGTTAGGGTTAGTTTGAGGGTTAGGGCTCGGTTTAGGGTACGGGTTAGGATTAGGGTACGTGTTAGGGTTAGGGTAGGGGTTAGGGTTAGGGTACGCGTTAGGGTTAGGGTAGTTATTAAACCTATCCCACTCTCTAGATACCCCTTAGCACGTCAAGGAATATTATTTGGGGGTCCAGCCATGGAGAAGAGTTTAGACACTAGGAGAAGATAAGGAACACACCCATTATCAAGAAATCACATTAGGATTCTCTTTTTAACCTGTTCCTTAAAACACTAGTGCTTAGGAAATCTATTGGAGGCAGAAGGAGGCAAGGGTAGCTTAGGGTTAGGGTTAGGGTTAGGGTTAGGGTTAGGGTTAGGATACGGCTTAGGGTACGGGTTCGGGTAAGGGTTCGCGTACGGCGTAGGGTATGGGTTAGGGTTAGTGTTAGGGTTAGTTTGAAGGTTAGGGCTCGGTTTAGGGTACGGGTTAGGATTAGGGTTCGTGTTAGGGTTAGGGTAGGGGTTAGGGTTAGGGTACGCGTTAGGGTTAGGGTAGTTATTAAACCTATCCCACTCTCTAGATACCCCTTAGCACGTCAAGGAATATTATTTGGGGGTCCAGCCATGGAGAAGAGTTTAGACACTAGGAGAAGATAAGGAACACACCCATTATCAAGAAATCACATTAGGATTCTCTTTTTAACCTGTTCCTTAAAACACTAGTGCTTAGGAAATCTATTGGAGGCAGAAGCAGTCAAGGGTAGCTTAGGGTTAGGGTTAGGGTTAGGGCTAGGGTTAGGACACGGCTTAGGGTACGGGTTCGGGTATGGGTTTGTGTACGGCGTAGGGTATGTGTTTGGGTTAGTGTTAGGGTTAGTTTGAAGGTTAGGGCTCGGTTTAGGGTACGGGTTAGGATTAGGGTTCGTGTTAGGGTTAGGGTAGGGGTTAGGGTTAGGGTACGCGTTAGGGTTAGGGTAGTTATTAAACCTATCCCACTCTCTAGATACCCCTTAGCACGTCAAGGAATATTATTTGGGGGTCCAGCCATGGAGAAAAGTTTAGACACTAGGAGAAGATAAGGAACACACCCATTATCAAGAAATCACATTAGGATTCTCTTTTTAACCTGTTCCTTAAAACACTAGTGCTTAGGAAATCTATTGGAGGCAGAAGCAGTCAAGGGTAGCGTAGGGTTAGGGTTTGGGTTAGGGTACGGCTTAGGGTACGGGTTCGGGTACGGGTTCGGGTACGGGTTTGGGTATGGCGTAGGATATGGGTTAGGGTTAGGGTTAGGGTTAGTTTGAGGGTTAGGGCTCGGTTTAGGGTACGGGTTAGGATTAGGGTACGTGTTAGGGTTAGGGTAGGGGTTTGGGTTAGGGTACGCGTTAGGGTTAGGGTAGTTATTAAACCTATCCCACTCTCTAGATACCCCTTAGCACGTCAAGGAATATTATTTGGGGGTCCAGCCATGGAGAAGAGTTTAGACACTAGGAGAAGATAAGGAACACACCCATTATCAAGAAATCACATTAGGATTCTCTTTTTAACCTGTTCTTTAAAACACTAGTGCTTAGGAAATCTATTGGAGGCAGAAGCAGTCAAGGGTAGCTTAGGGTAAGGGTTAGGGTTAGGGTTAGGGTTAGGGTACGGCTTAGGTTACGGGTTCGGGCACGGGTTCGTGTACGGCGTAGGGTATGGGTTAGGGTTAGGGTTAGGGTTAGTTTGAAGGTTAGGGCTCGGTTTAGGGTACGGGTTAGGATTAGGGTTCGTGTTAGGGTTAGGGTAGGGGTTAGGGTTAGGGTACGCGTTAGGGTTAGGGTAGTTATTAAACCTATCCCACTCCCTAGATACCCCTTAGCACGTCAAGGAATATTATTTGGTGGTCCAGCCATGGAGAAGAGTTTAGACAGTAGGAGAAGATAAGGAACACACCCATTATCCTGAAATCACATTAGGATTCTCTTTTTAACCTGTTCCTTAAAACACTAGTGCTTAGGAAATCTATTGGAGGCAGAAGCAGTCAAGGGTAGCTTAGGGTTAGGGTTAGGTTTAGGGTTAGGGTTAGGGTTAGGGTTAGGTTTAGGGTACGGCTTAGTGTACGGGTTCGGGTACGGGTTCGGGTTAGGGTTAGGGTTAGGGTTAGGGTACGCGTTAGGGTTAGCGTAGTTATTAAACCTATCCCACTCTCTAGATACCCCTTAGCACGTCAAGGAATATTATTTGGGGGTCCAGCCATGGAGAAGAGTTTAGACACTAGGAGAAGATAAGGAACACACCCATTATCAAGAAATCACATTAGGATTCTCTTTTTAACCTGTTCCTTAAAACACTAGTGCTTAGGAAATCTATTGGAGGCAGAAGCAGTCAAGGGTAGCTTAGGGTTAGGGTTAGGGTTAGGGTACGGCTTAGGGTACGGGTTCGGGTATGGGTTCGGGTACGGGTTCGGGTACGGCGTAGGGTATCGGTTAGGTTTAGGGTTAGGGTTAGTTTGAGGGTTAGGGCTCGGTTTAGGTTACGGGTTAGGATTAGGGTACGTGTTAGGGTTAGGGTAGGGGTTAGGGTTAGGGTACGCGTTAGGGTTAGCGTAGTTATTAAACCTATCCCACTCTCTAGATACCCCTTAGCACGTCAAGGAATATTATTTGGGGGTCCAGCCATGGAGAAGAGTTTAGACACTAGGAGAAGATAAGGAACACACCCATTATCCTGAAATCACATTAGGATTCTCTTTTTAACCTGTTCCTTAATACACTAGTGCTTAGGAAATCTATTGGAGGCAGAAGCAGTCAAGGGTAGCTTAGGGTTAGGGTTACGGTTAGGGTTAGGTTTAGGGTATGGCTTAGGGTATGGGTTCGGGTACGGGTTCGGGTACGGCGTAGGGTATGGTTTAGGGTTAGGGTTAGGGTTAGTTTGAGGGTTAGGCCTCGGTTTAGGGTACGGGTTAGGATTAGTGTACGTGTTAGGGTTAGGGTAGGGGTTAGTGTTAGGGTACGCGTTAGGGTTAGGGTAGTTATTAAACCTAACCCACTCTCTAGATACCCCTTAGCACGTCAAGGAATATTATTTGGGGGTCCAGCCATGGAGAAGAGTTTAGACACTAGGAGAAGATAAGGAACACACCCATTATCAAGAAATCACATTAGGATTCTCTTTTTAACCTGTTCCTTAAAACACTAGTGCTCAGGAAATGTATTGGAGGCAGAAGCAGTCAAGGGTAGCTTAGGGTTAGGGTTAGGGTTAGGGTACGGCTTAGGGTACGGGTTCGGGTACGGGTTCGGGTACGGGTTCGGGTACGGCGTAGGGTATGGGTTAGGTTTAGGGTTAGGGTTAGTTTGAGGGTTAGGGCTCGGTTTATGTTACGGGTTAGGATTAGGGTACGTGTTAGGGTTAGGGTAGGGGTTAGGGTTAGGGTACGCGTTAGGGTTAGGGTAGTTATTAAACATATCCCACTCTCTAGATACCCCTTAGCACGTCAAGGAATATTATTTGGGGGTCCAGCCATGGAGAAGAGTTTAGACACTAGGAGAAGATAAGGAACACACCCATTATCAATAAATCACATTAGGATTCTCTTTTTAACCTGTTCCTTAAAACACTAGTGCTTAGGAAATCTATTGGAGGCAGAAGCAGTCAAGGGTAGCTTAGGGTTAGGGTTTGGGTTAGGGTACGGCTTAGGGTACGGGTTCGGGTACGGGTTCGGGTACGGGTTTGGGTATGGCGTAGGATATGGGTTAGGGTTAGGGTTAGGGTTAGTTTGAGGGTTAGGGCTCGGTTTAGGGTACGGGTTAGGATTAGGGTACGTGTTAGGGTTAGGGTAGGGGTTAGGGTTAGGGTACGCGTTAGGGTTAGGGTAGTTATTAAACCTATCCCACTCTCTAGATACCCCTTAGCACGTCAAGGAATATTATTTGGGTGTCCAGCCATGGAGAAGAGTTTAGACACTAGGAGAAGATAAGGAACACACCCATTATCAAGAAATCACATTAGGATTCTCTTTTTAACCTGTTCCTTAAAACACTAGTGCTTAGGAAATCTATTGGAGGCAGAAGCAGGCAAGGGTAGCTTAGGGTTAGGGTTAGGGTTAGGGTTAGGGTTAGGGTTAGGATACGGCTTAGGGTACGGGTTCGGGTACGGGTTCGCGTACGGCGTAGGGTATGGGTTAGGGTTAGTGTTAGGGTTAGTTTGAAGGTTAGGGCTCGGTTTAGGGTACGGGTTAGGATTAGGGTTCGTGTTAGGGTTAGGGTAGGGGTTAGGGTTAGGGTACGCGTTAGGGTTAGGGTAGTTATTAAACCTATCCCACTCTCTAGATACCCCTTAGCACGTCAAGGAATATTATTTGGGGGTCCAGCCATGGAGAAGAGTTTAGACACTAGGAGAAGATAAGGAACACACCCATTATCAAGAAATCACATTAGGATTCTCTTTTTAACCTGTTCCTTAAAACACTAGTGCTTAGGAAATCTATTGGAGGCAGAAGCAGTCAAGGGTAGCTTAGGGTTAGGGTTAGGGTTAGGGCTAGGGTTAGGACACGGCTTAGGGTACGGGTTCGGGTACGGGTTTGGGTATGGTGTAGGATATGGGTTAGGGTAAGGTTTAGGGTTAGTTTGAGGGTTAGGGCTCGGTTTAGGGTACGGGTTAGGATTAGGGTACGTGTTAGGGTTAGGGTAGGGGTTAGGGTTAGGGTACGCGTTAGGGTTAGGGTAGTTATTAAACCTATCCCACTCTCTAGATACCCCTTAGCACGTCAAGGAATATTATTTGGGGGTCCAGCCATGGAGAAGAGTTTAGACAGTAGGAGAAGATAAGGAACACACCCATTATCCTGAAATCACATTAGGATTCTCTTTTTAACGTGATCCTTAAAACACTAGTGCTTAGGAAATCTATTGGAGGCAGAAGCAGTCAAGGGTAGCTTAGGGTTAGGGTTAGGTTTAGGGTTAGGGTTAGGGTTAGGGTTAGGTTTAGGGTACGGCTTAGTGTACGGGTTCGGGTACGGGTTCGGGTATGGCGTAGGGTATGGGTTAGGGTTAGGGTTAGGGTTAGTTTGAGGGTTAGGGCTCGGTTTAGGTTACGGGTTAGGATTAGGGTACGTCTTAGGGTTAGGGTAGGGGTTAGGGTTAGGGTACGCGTTAGGGTTAGGGTAGTTATTAAACCTATCCCACTCTCTAGATACCCCTTAGCACGTCAAGGAATATTATTTGGGGGTCCAGCCATGGAGAAGAGTTTAGACACTAGGAGAAGATAAGGAACACACCCATTATCAAGAAATCACATTAGGATTCTCTTTTTAACCTGTTCCTTAAAACACTAGTGCTTAGGAAATCTATTGGAGGCAGAAGCAGTCAAGGGTAGCTTAGGGTTAGGGTTAGGGTTAGGGCTAGGGTTAGGACACGGCTTAGGGTACGGGTTCGGGTACGGGTTTGGGTATGGTGTAGGATATGGGTTAGGGTAAGGTTTAGGGTTAGTTTGAGGGTTAGGGCTCGGTTTAGGGTACGGGTTAGGATTAGGGTACGTGTTAGGGTTAGGGTAGGGGTTAGGGTTAGGGTACGCGTTAGGGTTAGGGTAGTTATTAAACCTATCCCACTCTCTAGATACCCCTTAGCACGTCAAGGAATATTATTTGGGGGTCCAGCCATGGAGAAGAGTTTAGACAGTAGGAGAAGATAAGGAACACACCCATTATCCTGAAATCACATTAGGATTCTCTTTTTAACGTGATCCTTAAAACACTAGTGCTTAGGAAATCTATTGGAGGCAGAAGCAGTCAAGGGTAGCTTAGGGTTAGGGTTAGGTTTAGGGTTAGGGTTAGGGTTAGGGTTAGGTTTAGGGTACGGCTTAGTGTACGGGTTCGGGTACGGGTTCGGGTATGGCGTAGGGTATGGGTTAGGGTTAGGGTTAGGGTTAGTTTGAGGGTTAGGGCTCGGTTTAGGTTACGGGTTAGGATTAGGGTACGTCTTAGGGTTAGGGTAGGGGTTAGGGTTAGGGTACGCGTTAGGGTTAGGGTAGTTATTAAACCTATCCCACTCCCTAGATACCCCTTAGCACGTCAAGGAATATTATTTGGGGGTCCAGCCATGGAGAAGAGTTTAGACAGTAGGAGAAGATAAGGAACACACCCATTATCAAGAAATCACATTAGGATTCTCTTTTTAACCTGTTCCTTAAAACACTAGTGCTTAGGAAATCTATTGGAGGCAGAAGCAGTCAAGGGTAGCTTAGGGTTAGGGTTAGGGTTAGGGTTAGGGTTAGCTTTAGGGTACGGCTTAGGGTACGGGTTCGGGTAAGGCGTAGGGTATGGGTTAGGGTTAGGGTTAGTTTGAAGGTTAGGGCTCGGTTTAGGGTACGGGTTAGGATTAGGGTTCGTGTTAGGGTTAGGGTAGGGGTTAGGGTTAGGGTACGCGTTAGGGTTAGGGTAGTTATTAAACCTATCCCACTCTCTAGATACCCCTTAGCACGTCAAGGAATATTATTTGGGGGTACAGCCATGGAGAAGAGTTTAGACACTAGGAGAAGATAAGGAACACACCCATTATCAAGAAATCACATTAGGATTCTCTTTTTAACCTGTTCCTTAAAACACTAGTGCTCAGGAAATCTATTGGAGGCAGAAGCAGTCAAGGGTAGCTTAGGGTTAGGGTTAGGGTTAGGGTACGACTTAGGGTACGGGTTCGGGTACGGGTTCGGGTACGGGTTCGGGTACGGCGTAGGGTATGGGTTAGGTTTAGGGTTAGGGTTAGTTTGAGGGTTAGGGCTCGGTTTATGTTACGGGTTAGGATTAGGGTACGTGTTAGGGTTAGGGTAGGGGTTAGGGTTGGGGTACGCGTTAGGGTTAGGGTAGTTATTAAACATATCCCACTCTCTAGATACCCCTTAGCACGTCAAGGAATATTATTTGGGGGTCCAGCCATGGAGAAGAGTTTAGACACTAGGAGAAGATAAGGAACACACCCATTATCAATAAATCACATTAGGATTCTCTTTTTAACCTGTTCCTTAAAACACTAGTGCTTAGGAAATCTATTGGAGGCAGAAGCAGTCAAGGGTAGCTTAGGGTTAGGGTTTGGGTTAGGGTACGGCTTAGGGTACGGGTTCGGGTACGGGTTCGGGTACGGGTTTGGGTATGGCGTAGGATATGGGTTAGGGTTAGGGTTAGGGTTAGTTTGAGGGTTAGGGCTCGGTTTAGGGTACGGGTTAGGATTAGGGTACGTGTTAGGGTTAGGGTAGGGGTTAGGGTTAGGGTACGCGTTAGGGTTAGGGTAGTTATTAAACCTATCCCACTCTCTAGATACCCCTTAGCACGTCAAGGAATATTATTTGGGTGTCCAGCCATGGAGAAGAGTTTAGACACTAGGAGAAGATAAGGAACACACCCATTATCAAGAAATCACATTAGGATTCTCTTTTTAACCTGTTCCTTAAAACACTAGTGCTTAGGAAATCTATTGGAGGCAGAAGGAGGCAAGGGTAGCTTAGGGTTAGGGTTAGGGTTAGGGTTAGGGTTAGGGTTAGGATACGGCTTAGGGTACGGGTTCGGGTACGGGTTCGCGTACGGCGTAGGGTATGGGTTAGGGTTAGTGTTAGGGTTAGTTTGAAGGTTAGGGCTCGGTTTAGGGTACGGGTTAGGATTAGGGTTCGTGTTAGGGTTAGGGTAGGGGTTAGGGTTAGGGTACGCGTTAGGGTTAGGGTAGTTATTAAACCTATCCCACTCTCTAGATACCCCTTAGCACGTCAAGGAATATTATTTGGGGGTCCAGCCATGGAGAAGAGTTTAGACACTAGGAGAAGATAAGGAACACACCCATTATCAAGAAATCACATTAGGATTCTCTTTTTAACCTGTTCCTTAAAACACTAGTGCTTAGGAAATCTATTGGAGGCAGAAGCAGTCAAGGGTAGCTTAGGGTTAGGGTTAGGGTTAGGGCTAGGGTTAGGACACGGCTTAGGGTACGGGTTCGGGTACGGGTTTGTGTACGGCGTAGGGTATGGGTTTGGGTTAGTGTTAGGGTTAGTTTGAAGGTTAGGGCTCGGTTTAGGGTACGGGTTAGGATTAGGGTTCGTGTTAGGGTTAGGGTAGGGGTTAGGGTTAGGGTACGCGTTAGGGTTAGGGTAGTTATTAAACCTATCCCACTCTCTAGATACCCCTTAGCACGTCAAGGAATATTATTTGGGGGTCCAGCCATGGAGAAAAGTTTAGACACTAGGAGAAGATAAGGAACACACCCATTATCAAGAAATCACATTAGGATTCTCTTTTTAACCTGTTCCTTAAAACACTAGTGCTTAGGAAATCTATTGGAGGCAGAAGCAGTCAAGGGTAGCTTAGGGTTAGGGTTTGGGTTAGGGTACGGCTTAGGGTACGGGTTCGGGTACGGGTTCGGGTACGGGTTTGGGTATGGCGTAGGATATGGGTTAGGGTTAGGGTTAGGGTTAGTTTGAGGGTTAGGGCTCGGTTTAGGGTACGGGTTAGGATTAGGGTACGTGTTAGGGTTAGGGTAGGGGTTAGGGTTAGGGTACGCGTTAGGGTTAGGGTAGTTATTAAAGCTATCCCACTCTCTAGATACCCCTTAGCACGTCAAGGAATATTATTTGGGGGTCCAGCCATGGAGAAGAGTTTAGACACTAGGAGAAGATAAGGAACACACCCATTATCAAGAAATCACATTAGGATTCTCTTTTTAACCTGTTCTTTAAAACACTAGTGCTTAGGAAATCTATTGGAGGCAGAAGCAGTCAAGGGTAGCTTAGGGTAAGGGTTAGGGTTAGGGTAAGGGTTAGGGTACGGCTTAGGGTACGGGTTCGGGCACGGGTTCGTGTACGGCGTAGGGTATGGGTTAGGGTTAGGGTTAGGGTTAGTTTGAAGGTTAGGGCTCGGTTTAGGGTACGGGTTAGGATTAGGGTTCTTGTTAGGGTTAGGGTAGGGGTTAGGGTTAGGGTACGCGTTAGGGTTAGGGTAGTTATTAAACCTATCCCACTCCCTAGATACCCCTTAGCACGTCAAGGAATATTATTTGGGGGTCCAGCCATGGAGAAGAGTTTAGACAGTAGGAGAAGATAAGGAACACACCCATTATCCTGAAATCACATTAGGATTCTCTTTTTAACCTGTTCCTTAAAACACTAGTGCTTAGGAAATCTATTGGAGGCAGAAGCAGTCAAGGGTAGCTTAGGGTTAGGGTTAGGTTTAGGGTTAGGGTTAGGGTTAGGGTTAGGTTTAGGGTACGGCTTAGTGTACGGGTTCGGGTACGGGTTCGGGTATGGAGTAGGGTATGGGTTAGGGTTAGGGTTAGGGTTAGTTTGAGGGTTAGGGCTCGGTTTAGGTTACGGGTTAGGATTAGGGTACGTCTTAGGGTTAGGGTAGGGGTTAGGGTTAGGGTACGCGTTAGGGTTAGGGTAGTTATTAAACCTATCCCACTCTCTAGATAACCCTTAGCACGTCAAGGAATATTATTTGGGGGTCCAGCCATGGAGAAGAGTTTAGACACTAGGAGAAGATAAGGAACACACCCATTATCAATAAATCACATTAGGATTCTCTTTTTAACCTGTTCCTTAAAACACTAGTGCTTAGGAAATCTATTGGAGGCAGAAGCAGTCAAGGGTAGCTTAGGGTTAGGGTTAGGGTTAGGGTTAGGGTTAGCTTTAGGGTACGGCTTAGGGTACGGGTTCGGGTACGGGTTCGGGTACGGCATAGGGTATGGGTTAGGGTTAGGGTTAGTTTGAAGGTTAGGGCTCGGTTTAGGGTACGGGTTAGGATTAGGGTTCGTGTTAGGGTTAGGGTAGGGGTTAGGGTTAGGGTACGCGTTAGGGTTAGGGTAGTTATTAAACCTATCCCACTCTCTAGATACCCCTTAGCACGTCAAGGAATATTATTTGGGGGTCCAGCCATGGAGAAGAGTTTAGACACTAGGAGAAGATAAGGAACACACCCATTATCAAGAAATCACATTAGGATTCTCTTTTTAACCTGTTCCTTAAAACACTAGTGCTCAGGAAATCTATTGGAGGCAGAAGCAGTCAAGGGTAGCTTAGGGTTAGGGTTAGGGTTAGGGTACGACTTAGGGTACGGGTTCGGGTACGGGTTCGGGTACGGGTTCGGGTACGGGTTCGGGTACGGCGTAGGGTATGGTTTAGGGTTAGGGTTAGGGTTAGTTTGAGGGTTAGGGCTCGGTTTAGGTTACGGGTTAGGATTAGTGTACGTGTTAAGGTTAGGGTAGAGGTTAGGGTTAGGGTACGCGTTAACGTTAGGGTAGTTATTAAACCTATCCCACTCTCTAGATACCCCTTAGCACGTCAAGGAATATTATTTGGGGGTCCAGCCATGGAGAAGAGTTTAGACACTAGGAGAAGATAAGGAACACACCCATTATCAAGAAATCACATTAGGATTCTCTTATAACCTGTTCCATAAAACACTAGTGCTTAGGAAATCTATTGGAGGCAGAAGCAGTCAAGGGTAGCTTAGGGTTAGGGTTAGGGTTAGGGTTAGGTTTAGGTTACGGCTTAGGGTAAGGGTTCGGGTATGGGTTCGGGTACGGCGTAGGTTATGGGTTAGGGTTAGGGTTAGGGTTAGTTTGAGGGTTAGGGCTCGGTTTAGGGTACGGGTTAGGATTAGTGTACGTGTTAGGGTTAGGGTAGAGGTTAGGGTTAGGGTATGCGTTAGGGTTCGGGTAGTTATTAAACCTATCCCACTCTCTAGATACCCCTTAGCACGTCAAGGAATATTATTTGGGGATCCAGCCATGGAGAAGAGTTTAGACACTAGGAGAAGATAAGGAACACACCCATTATCAAGAAATCACATTAGGATTCTCTTTTTAACCTGTTCCTTAAAACACTAGTGCTTAGGAAATCTATTGGAGGCAGAAGCACTCAAGGGTAGCTTAGGGTTAGGGTTAGGGTTAGGGCTAGGGTTAGGACACGGCTTAGGGTACGGGTTCGGGTACGGGTTCGTGTACGGCGTAGGGTATGGGTTAGGTTTAGGGTTAGGGTTAGTTTGAGGGTTAGGGCTCGGTTTAGGTTACGGGTTAGGATTAGGGTACGTCTTAGGGTTAGGGTACGCGTTAGGGTTAGGGTAGTTATTAAACCTATCCCACTCTCTAGATAAGCCTTAGCACGTCAAGGAATATTATTTGGGAGTCCAGCCATGGAGAAGAGTTTAGACACTAGGAGAAGATAAGGAACACACCCATTATCAAGAAATCACATTAGGATTCTCTTTTTAACCTGTTCCTTAAAACACTAGTGCTTAGGAAATCTATTGGAGGCAAAGCAGTCAAGGGTAGCTTAGGGTTAGGGTTAGGGTTATTGTTAGGGTAAGGCTTAGGGTACGGGTTCGGGTACGGCATAGGGTATGGGTTAGGGTTAGGGTTAGGGTTAGTTTGAGGGTTAGGGCTCGGTTTAGGATACGGGTTAGGATTAGGGTACGTGTTAGGTTTAGGGTAGGGGTTAGGGTTAGGGTACGCGTTAGGGTTAGGGTAGTTATTAAACCTATCCCACTCCCTAGATGCCCCTTAGCACGTCAAGGAATATTATTTGGGGGACCAGCCATGGAGAAGAGTTTAGACACTAGGAGAAGATAAGGAACACACCCATTATCAAGAAATCACATTAGGATTCTCTTTTTAACCTGTTCCTTAAAACACTAGTGCTTAGGAAATCTATTGGAGGCAGAAGCAGTCAAGGGTAGCTTAGGGTTAGGGTTAGGGTTAGGGTTAGGGTTAGGGTACGGGTTCGGGTACGGGTTCGTGTACGGCGTAGGTTATGGGTTAGGGTTAGGGTTAGGGTTAGTTTGAAGGTTAGGGCTCGGTTTAGGGTACGGGTTAGGATTAGGGTTCGTGTTAGGGTTAGGGTAGGGGTTAGGGTTAGGGTACGCGTTAGGGTTAGGGTAGTTATTAAACCTATCCCACTCTCTAGATACCCCTTAGCACGTCAAGGAATATTATTTGGGGGTACAGCCATGGAGAAGAGTTTAGACACTAGGAGAAGATAAGGAACACACACATTATCAAGAAATTACATTAGGATTCTCTTTTTAACCTGTTCCTTAAAACACTAGTGCTTAGGAAATCTATTGGAGGCAGAAGCATTCAAGGGTAGCTTAGGGTTAGGGTTAGGGTTAGGGCTAGGGTTAGGACACGGCTTAGGGTACGGGTTCGGGTACGGGTTCGTGTACGGCGTAGGGTATGGGTTTGGGTTAGGGTTAGGGTTAGTTTGAAGGTTAGGGCTCGGTTTAGGGTACGGGTTAGGATTAGGGTTCGTGTTAGGGTTAGGGTAGGGGTTAGGGTTAGGGTAGTTATTAAACCTATCCCACTCTCTAGATACCCCTTAGCACGTCAAGGAATATTATTTGGGGGTCCAGCCATGGAGAAGAGTTTAGACACTAGGAGAAGATAAGGAACACACCCATTATCAAGAAATCACATTAGGATTCTCTTTTTAACCTGTTCCTTAAAACACTAGTGCTTAGGAAATCTATTGGAGGCAGAAGCAGTCAAGGGTAGCTTAGGGTTAGGGTTAGGGTTAGGGCTAGGGTTAGGACACGGCTTAGGGTACGGGTTCGGGTACGGGTTCGTGTACGGCGTAGGGTATGGGTTTGGGTTAGTGTTAGGGTTAGTTTGAAGGTTAGGGCTCGGTTTAGGGTACGGGTTAGGATTAGGGTTCTTGTTAGGGTTAGGGTAGGGGTTAGGGTTAGGGTACGCGTTAGGGTTAGGGTAGTTATTAAACCTATCCCACTCTCTAGATACCCCTTAGCACGTCAAGGAATATTATTTGGGGGTCCAGCCATGGAGAAGAGTTTAGACACTAGGAGAAGATAAAGAACACACCCATTATCCTGAAATCACATTAGGATTCTCTTTTTAACCTGTTCCTTAATACACTAGTGCTTAGGAAATCTATTGGAGGCAGAAGTAGTCAAGGGTAGCTTAGGGTTAGGGTTACGGTTAGGGTTAGGTTTAGGGTACGGCTTAGGGTACGGGTTCGGGTACGGTTTCGGGTACGGTATAGGGTATGGGTTAGGGTTAGTGTTAGGGTTAGTTTGAGGGTTAGGGCTCGGTTTAGGGTACGGGTTAGGATTAGGGTACGTGTTAGGGTTAGGGTAGGGGTTAGGGTTAGGGTATGCGTTAGGGTTAGGGTATTTATTAAACCTATCCCACTCTCTAGATACCCCTTAGCACGTCAAGGAATAGTATTTGGGGGTCCAGCCATGGAGAAGAGTTTAGACACTAGGAGAAGATAAGGAACACACCCGTCATCAAGAAATCACATTAGGATTCTCTTTTTAACCTGTTCCTTAAAACACTAGTGCTTAGGAAATCTATTGGAGGCAGAAGCAGTCAAGGGTAGCTTAGGGTTAGGGTTAGGGTTAGGGTACGGCTTAGGGTACGGGTTCGTGTACGGGTTCGGGTACGGTTTTGGGTATGGCGTAGGATATGGGTTAGGGTTAGGGTTAGGGTTAGTTTGAGGGTTAGGGCTCGGTTTAGGGTACGGGTTAGGATTAGGGTACGTGTTAGGGTTAGGGTAGGGGTTAGGGTTAGAGTACGCGTTAGGGTTAGGGTAGTTATTAAACCTATCCCACTCTCGAGATACCCCTTAGCACGTCAAGGAATATTATTTGGGTGTCCAGCCATGGAGAAGAGTTTAGACACTAGGAGAAGATAAGGAACACACACATTATCAAGAAATCACATTAGGATTCTCTTTTTAACCTGTTCCTTAAAACACTAGTGCTTAGGAAATCTATTGGAGGCAGAAGCAGTCAAGGGTAGCTTAGGGTTAGGGTTAGGGTTAGGGCTAGAGTTAGGGTACGGCATAGGGTACGGGTTCGGGTACGGGTTCGTGTACGGCGTAGGGTATGGGTTAGAGTTAGGGTTAGGGTTAGTTTGAAGGTTAGGGCTCGGTTTAGATTTCGCCATAGGATTAGGGTACGTGTTAGGGTTAGGGTAGGGGTTAGGGTTATGGTACGCGTTAGGGTTAGGGTAGTTATTAAACCTATCCCACTCTCTAGATACCCCTTAGCACGTCAAGGAATATTATTTGGGGGTCCAGCCATGGAGAAGAGTTTAGACACTAGGAGAAGATAAGGAACACACCCATTATCAAGAAATCACATTAGGATTCTCTTTTTAACCTGTTCCTTAAAACACTTGTGCTTAGGAAATCTATTGGAGGCAGAAGCAGTCAAGGGTAGCTTAGGGTTAGGGTTTGGGTTAGGGTACGGCTTAGGGTACGGGTTCGGGTACGGGATCGGGTACGGGTTTGGGTATGGCGTAGGATATGGGTTAGGGTTAGGGTTAGGGTTAGTTTGAGGGTTAGGGCTCGGTTTAGGGTACGGGTTAGGATTAGGGTACGTGTTAGGGTTAGGGTAGGGGTTAGGGTTAGGGTACGCGTTAGGGTTAGGGTAGTTATTAAACCTATCCCACTCTCTAGATACCCCTTAGCACGTCAAGGAATATTATTTGGGTGTCCAGCCATGGAGAAGAGTTTAGACACTAGGAGAAGATAAGGAACACACCCATTATCAAGAAATCACATTAGGATTCTCTTTTTAACCTGTTCCTTAAAACACTAGTGCTTAGGAAATCTATTGGAGGCAGAAGCAGGCAAGGGTAGCTTAGGGTTAGGGTTAGGGTTAGGGTTAGGGTTAGGGTTAGGATACGGCTTAGGGTACGGGTTCGGGTACGGGTTCGCGTACGGCGTAGGGTATGGGTTAGGGATAGTGTTAGGGTTAGTTTGAAGGTTAGGGCTCGGTTTAGGGCACGGGTTAATATTAGGGTTCGTGTTAGGGTTAGGGTAGGGGTTAGGGTTAGGGTACGCGTTAAGGTTAGGGTAGTTATTAAACCTATCCCACTCTCTAGATACCCCTTAGCACGTCAAGGAATATTATTTGGGGGTCCAGCCATGGAGAAGAGTTTAGACACTAGGAGAAGATAAGGAACACACCCATTATCAAGAAATCACATTAGGATTCTCTTTTTAACCTGTTCCTTAAAACACTAGTGCTTAGGAAATCTATTGGAGGCAGAAGCAGTCAAGGGTAGCTTAGGGTTAGGGTTACGGTGAGGGTTAGGGTTAGGGTATGGCTTAGGGTACGGGTTCGGGTACGGGTTCGGGTACGGCGTAGGGTATGGGTTAGGGTTAGGGTTAGGGTTAGTTTGAGGGTTAGGGCTCCGTTTAGGGTACGGGTTAGGATTAGGGTAAGTGTTAGGGTTAGGGTAGGGGTTAGGGTTAGGGTACGCGTTAGGGTTAGGGTAGTTATTAAACCTATCTCACTCTCTAGATACCCCTTAGCACGTCAAGGAATATTATTTGGGGGTCCAGCCATGGAGAAGAGTTTAGACACTAGGAGAAGATAAGGAACACACCCATTATCAAGAAATCACATTAGGATTCTCTTTTTAACCTGTTCCTTAAAACACTAGTGCTTAGGAAATCTATTGGAGGCAGAAGCAGTCAAGGGTAGCTTAGGGTTAGGGTTAGGGTTAGGGTTAGGGTACGGCTTAGGGTACGGGTTCGGGTACGGGTTCGTGTACGCTGTAGGGTATGGGTTAGGGTTAGGGTTAGGGTTACTTTGAAGTTTAGGGCTCGGTTTAGGGTACGGGTTAGGATTAGGGTTCGTGTTAGGGTTAGGGTAGGGGTTAGGGTTAGGGTACGCGTTAGGGTTAGGGTAGTTATTAAACCTATCCCACTCTCTAGATACCCCTTAGCACGTCAAGGAATATTATTTGGGGGTCCAGCCATGGAGAAGAGTTTAGACACTAGGAGAAGATAAGGAACACACCCATTATCAAGAAATCACATTAGGATTCTCTTTTTAACCTGTTCCTTAAAACACTAGTGCTTAGGAAATCTATTGGAGGCAGAAGCAGTCAAGGGTAGCTTAGGGTTAGGGTTACGGTGAGGGTTAGGGTTAGGGTATGGCTTAGGGTACGGGTTCGGGTACGGGTTCGTGTACGGTGTAGGGTATGGGTTAGGGTTAGGGTTAGGGTTAGTTTGAGGGTTAGGGCTCCGTTTAGGGTACGGGTTAGGATTAGGGTAAGTGTTCGGGTTAGGGTAGGGGTTAGGGTTAGGGTACGCGTTAGGGTTAGGGTAGTTATTAAACCTATCCCACTCTCTAGATACCCCTTAGCACGTCAAGGAATATTATTTGGGGGTCCAGCCATGGAGAAGAGTTTAGACACTAGGAGAAGATAAGGAACACACCCATTATCAAGAAATCACATTAGGATTCTCTTTTTAACCTGTTCCTTAAAACACTAGTGCTTAGGAAATCTATTGGAGGCAGAAGCAGGCAAGGGTAGCTTAGGGTTAGGGTTAGGGTTAGGGTTAGGGTTAGGGTTAGGATACGGCTTAGGGTACGGGTTCGGGTACGGGTTCGCGTACGGGTTCGGGTACGGCGTAGGGTATGTGTTAGGTTTAGGGTTAGGGTTAGTTTGAGGGTTAGGGCACGGTTTAGGGTATGAGTTAGGATTAGTGTACGTGTTAGGGTTAGGGTAGAGGTTAGGGTTAGGGTATGCGTTAGGGTTATGGTAGTTATTAAACCTATCCCACTCTCTAGATACCCCTTAGCACGTCAAGGAATATTATTTGGCGGTCCAGCCATGGAGAAGAGTTTAGACACTAGGAGAAGATAAGGAACACACCCATTATCAAGAAATCACATTAGGATTCTCTTTTTAACCTGTTCCTTAAAACACTAGTGCTTAGGAAATCTATTGGAGGCAGAAGCACTCAAGGTTAGCTTAGGGTTAAGGTTAGGGTTATTGTTAGGGTAAGGATTAGGGTACGGGTTCGGGTACGGCATAGGGTATGGGTTAGGGTTAGGGTTAGGGTTAGTTTGAGGGTTAGGGCTCCGTTTAGGGTACGGGTAAGGATTAGGGTAAGTGTTAGGGTTAGGGTAGGGGTTAGGGTTAGGGTACGCGTTAGGGTTAGGGTAGTTATTAAACCTATCCCACTCTCTAGATACCCCTTAGCACGTCAAGGAATATTATTTGGGGGTCCAGCCATGGAGAAGAGTTTAGACACTAGGAGAAGATAAGGAACACACCCATTATCCTGAAATCACATTAGGATTCTCTTTTTAACCTGTTCCTTAATACACTAGTGCTTAGGAAATCTATTGGAGGCAGAAGCAGTCAAGGATAGCTTAGGGTTAGGGTTACGGTGAGGGTTAGGGTTAGGGTATGGCTTAGGGTACGGGTTCGGGTACGGGTTCGTGTACGGCGTAGGGTATGGGTTAGGGTTAGGGTTAGGGTTAGTTTGAGGGTTAGAGCTCCATTTAGGGTACGGGTTAGGATTGGGGTAAGTGTTAGGATTAGGGTAGGGGTTAGGGTTAGGGTACGTGTTAGGTTTAGGGTAGTTATTAAACCTATCCCACTCTCTAGATACCCCTTAGCACGTCAAGGAATATTATTTGGGGGTCCAGCCATGGAGAAGAGTTTAGACACTAGGAGAAGATAAGGAACACACCCATTATCAAGAAATCACATTAGGATTCTCTTTTTAACCTGTTCCTTAAAACACTAGTGCTTAGGAAATCTATTGGAGGCAGAAGCAGTCAAGGGTAGCTTAGGGTTAGGGTTAGGGTTAGGGTACGGCTTAGGGTACGGGTTCGGGTATGGGTTCGGGTACGGGTTCGGGTACGGCGTAGGGTATGGGTTAGGTTTAGGGTTAGGGTTAGTTTGAGGGTTAGGGCTCGGTTTAGGTTACGGGTTAGGATTAGGGTACGTGTTAGGGTTAGGGTAGGGGTTAGGGTTAGGGTACGCGTTAGGGTTAGCGTAGTTATTAAACCTATCCCACTCTCTAGATACCCCTTAGCACGTCAAGGAATATTATTTGGGGGTCCAGCCATGGAGAAGAGTTTAGACACTAGGAGAAGATAAGGAACACACCCATTATCCTGAAATCACATTAGGATTCTCTTTTTAACCTGTTCCTTAATACACTAGTGCTTAGGAAATCTATTGGAGGCAGAAGCAGTCAAGGGTAGCTTAGGGTTAGGGTTACGGTTAGGGTTAGGTTTAGGGTATGGCTTAGGGTATGGGTTCGGGTACGGGTTCGGGTACGGCGTAGGGTATGGTTTAGGGTTAGGGTTAGGGTTAGTTTGAGGGTTAGGCCTCGGTTTAGGGTACGGGTTAGGATTAGTGTACGTGTTAGGGTTAGGGTAGGGGTTAGTGTTAGGGTACGCGTTAGGGTTAGGGCAGTTATTAAACCTAACCCACTCTCTAGATACCCCTTAGCACGTCAAGGAATATTATTTGGGGGTCCAGCCATGGAGAAGAGTTTAGACACTAGGAGAAGATAAGGAACACACCCATTATCAAGAAATCACATTAGGATTCTCTTTTTAACCTGTTCCTTAAAACACTAGTGCTCAGGAAATGTATTGGAGGCAGAAGCAGTCAAGGGTAGCTTAGGGTTAGGGTTAGGGTTAGGGTACGGCTTAGGGTACGGGTTCGGGTACGGGTTCGGGTACGGGTTCGGGTACGGCGTAGGGTATGGGTTAGGTTTAGGGTTAGGGTTAGTTTGAGGGTTAGGGCTCGGTTTATGTTACGGGTTAGGATTAGGGTACGTGTTAGGGTTAGGGTAGGGGTTAGGGTTAGGGTACGCGTTAGGGTTAGGGTAGTTATTAAACATATCCCACTCTCTAGATACCCCTTAGCACGTCAAGGAATATTATTTGGGGGTCCAGCCATGGAGAAGAGTTTAGACACTAGGAGAAGATAAGGAACACACCCATTATCAATAAATCACATTAGGATTCTCTTTTTAACCTGTTCCTTAAAACACTAGTGCTTAGGAAATCTATTGGAGGCAGAAGCAGTCAAGGGTAGCTTAGGGTTAGGGTTTGGGTTAGGGTACGGCTTAGGGTACGGGTTCGGGTACGGGTTCGGGTACGGGTTTGGGTATGGCGTAGGATATGGGTTAGGGTTAGGGTTAGGGTTAGTTTGAGGGTTAGGGTTCGGTTTAGGGTACGGGTTAGGATTAGGGTACGTGTTAGGGTTAGGGTAGGGGTTAGGGTTAGGGTACGCGTTAGGGTTAGGGTAGTTATTAAACCTATCCCACTCTCTAGATACCCCTTAGCACGTCAAGGAATATTATTTGGGTGTCCAGCCATGGAGAAGAGTTTAGACACTAGGAGAAGATAAGGAACACACCCATTATCAAGAAATCACATTAGGATTCTCTTTTTAACCTGTTCCTTAAAACACTAGTGATTAGGAAATCTATTGGAGGCAGAAGCAGGCAAGGTTAGCTTAGGGTTAGGGTTAGGGTTAGGGTTAGGGTTAGGGTTAGGATACGGCTTAGGGTACGGGTTCGGGTACGGGTTCGCGTACGGCGTAGGGTATGGGTTAGGGTTAGTGTTAGGGTTAGTTTGAAGGTTAGGGCTCGGTTTAGGGTACGGGTTAGGATTAGGGTTCGTGTTAGGGTTAGGGTAGGGGTTAGGGTTAGGGTACGCGTTAGGGTTAGGGTAGTTATTAAACCTATCCCACTCTCTAGATACCCCTTAGCACGTCAAGGAATATTATTTGGGGGTCCAGCCATGGAGAAGAGTTTAGACACTAGGAGAAGATAAGGAACACACCCATTATCAAGAAATCACATTAGGATTATCTTTTTAACCTGTTCCTTAAAACACTAGTGCTTAGGAAATCTATTGGAGGCAGAAGCAGTCAAGGGTAGCTTAGGGTTAGGGTTAGGGTTAGGGCTAGGGTTAGGACACGGCTTAGGGTACGGGTTCGGGTACGGGTTTCTGTACGGCGTAGGGTATGGGTTTGGGTTAGTGTTAGGGTTAGTTTGAAGGTTAGGGCTCGGTTTAGGGTACGGGTTAGGATTAGGGTTCGTGTTAGGGTTAGGGTAGGGGTTAGGGTTAGGGTACGCGTTAGGGTTAGGGTAGTTATTAAACCTATCCCACTCTCTAGATACCCCTTAGCACGTCAAGGAATATTATTTGGGGGTCCAGCCATGGAGAAAAGTTTAGACACTAGGAGAAGATAAGGAACACACCCATTATCAAGAAATCACATTAGGATTCTCTTTTTAACCTGTTCCTTAAAACACTAGTGCTTAGGAAATCTATTGGAGGCAGAAGCAGTCAAGGGTAGCTTAGGGTTAGGGTTTGGGTTAGGGTACGGCTTAGGGTACGGGTTCGGGTACGGGTTCGGGTACGGGTTTGGGTATGGTGTAGGATATGGGTTAGGGTTAGGTTTAGGGTTAGTTTGAGGGTTAGGGCTCGGTTTAGGGTACGGGTTAGGATTAGGGTACGTGTTAGGGTTAGGGTAGGGGTTAGGGTTAGGGTACGCGTTAGGGTTAGGGTAGTTATTAAACCTATCCCACTCTCTAGATACCCCTTAGCACGTCAAGGAATATTATTTGGGGGTCCAGCCATGGAGAAGAGTTTAGACACTAGGAGAAGATAAGGAACACACCCATTATCAAGAAATCACATTAGGATTCTCTTTTTAACCTGTTCCTTAAAACACTAGTGCTTAGGAAATCTATTGGAGGCAGAAGCAGTCAAGGGTAGCTTAGGGTTAGGGTTAGGGTTAGGGTTAGGGTTAGGGTACGGCTTAGGGTACGGTTTCGGGCACGGGTTCGTGTACGGCGTAGGGTATGGGTTAGGGTTAGGGTTAGGGTTAGTTTGAAGGTTAGGGCTCGGTTTAGGGTACGGGTTAGGATTAGGGTTCGTGTTAGGGTTAGGGTAGGGGTTAGGGTTAGGGTACGCGTTAGGGTTAGGGTAGTTATTAAACCTATCCCACTCCCTAGATACCCCTTAGCACGTCAAGGAATATTATTTGGGGGTCCAGCCATGGAGAAGAGTTTAGACAGTAGGAGAAGATAAGGAACACACCCATTATCCTGAAATCATATTAGGATTCTCTTTTTAACCTGATCCTTAAAACACTAGTGCTTAGGAAATCTATTGGAGGCAGAAGCAGTCAAGGGTAGCTTAGGGTTAGGGTTAGGTTTAGGGTTAGGGTTAGGGTTAGGGTTAGGTTTAGGGTACGGCTTAGTGTACGGGTTCGGGTACGGGTTCGGGTATGGCGTAGGGTATGGGTTAGGGTTAGGGTTAGGGTTAGTTTGAGGGTTAGGGCTCGGTTTAGGTTACGGGTTAGGATTAGGGTACGTCTTAGGGTTAGGGTAGGGGTTAGGGTTAGGGTACGCGTTAGGGTTAGGGTAGTTATTAAACCTATCCCACTCTCTAGATAACCCTTAGCACGTCAAGGAATATTATTTGGGAGTCCAGCCATGGAGAAGAGTTTAGACACGAGGAGAAGATAAGGAACACACCCATTATCAAGAAATCACATTAGGATTCTCTTTTTAACCTGTTCCTTAAAACACTAGTGCTTAGGAAATCTATTGGAGGCAGAAGCAGTCAAGGGTAGCTTAGGGTTAGGGTTAGGGTTAGGGTTAGGGTTAGCTTTAGGGTACGGCTTAGGGTACGGGTTCGGGTAAGGCGTAGGGTATGGGTTAGGGTTAGGGTTAGTTTGAAGGTTAGGGCTCTGTTTAGGGTACGGGTTAGGATTAGGGTTCGTGTTAGGGTTAGGGTAGGGGTTAGGGTTAGGGTACGCGTTAGGGTTAGGGTAGTTATTAAACCTATCCCACTCTCTAGATACCCCTTAGCACGTCAAGGAATATTATTTGGGGGTACAGCCATGGAGAAGAGTTTAGACACTAGGAGAAGATAAGGAACACACCCATTATCAAGAAATCACATTAGGATTCTCTTTTTAACCTGTTCCTTAAAACACTAGTGCTCAGGAAATCTATTGGAGGCAGAAGCAGTCAAGGGTAGCTTAGGGTTAGGGTTAGGGTTAGGGTACGACTTAGGGTACGGGTTCGGGTACGGGTTCGGGTACGGGTTCGGGTACGGCGTAGGGTATGGGTTAGGTTTAGGGTTAGGGTTAGTTTGAGGGTTAGGGCTCGGTTTATGTTACGGGTTAGGATTAGGGTACGTGTTAGGGTTAGGGTAGGGGTTAGGGTTGGGGTACGCGTTAGGGTTAGGGTAGTTATTAAACATATCCCACTCTCTAGATACCCCTTAGCACGTCAAGGAATATTATTTGGGGGTCCAGCCATGGAGAAGAGTTTAGACACTAGGAGAAGATAAGGAACACACCCATTATCAATAAATCACATTAGGATTCTCTTTTTAACCTGTTCCTTAAAACACTAGTGCTTAGGAAATCTATTGGAAGCAGAAGCAGTCAAGGGTAGCTTAGGGTTAGGGTTTGGGTTAGGGTACGGCTTAGGGTACAGGTTCGGGTACGGGTTCGGGTACGGGTTTGGGTATGGCGTAGGATATGGGTTAGGGTTAGGGTTAGGGTTAGTTTGAGGGTTAGGGCTCGGTTTAGGGTACGGGTTAGGATTAGGGTACGTGTTAGGGTTAGGGTAGGGGTTAGGGTTAGGGTACGCGTTAGGGTTAGGGTAGTTATTAAACCTATCCCACTCTCTAGATACCCCTTAGCACGTCAAGGAATATTATTTGGGTGTCCAGCCATGGAGAAGAGTTTAGACACTAGGAGAAGATAAGGAACACACCCATTATCAAGAAATCACATTAGGATTCTCTTTTTAACCTGTTCCTTAAAACACTAGTGCTTAGGAAATCTATTGGAGGCAGAAGGAGGCAAGGGTAGCTTAGGGTTAGGGTTAGGGTTAGGGTTAGGGTTAGGGTTAGGATACGGCTTAGGGTACGGGTTCGGGTACGGGTTCGCGTACGGCGTAGGGTATGGGTTAGGGTTAGTGTTAGGGTTAGTTTGAAGGTTAGGGCTCGGTTTAGGGTACGGGTTAGGATTAGGGTTCGTGTTAGGGTTAGGGTAGGGGTTAGGGTTAGGGTACGCGTTAGGGTTAGGGTAGTTATTAAACCTATCCCACTCTCTAGATACCCCTTAGCACGTCAAGGAATATTATCTGGGGGTCCAGCCATGGAGAAGAGTTTAGACACTAGGAGAAGATAAGGAACACACCCATTATCAAGAAATCACATTAGGATTCTCTTTTTAACCTGTTCCTTAAAACACTAGTGCTTAGGAAATCTATTGGAGGCAGAAGCAGTCAAGGGTAGCTTAGGGTTAGGGTTAGGGTTAGGGCTAGGGTTAGGACACGGCTTAGGGTACGGGTTCGGGTATGGGTTTGTGTACGGCGTAGGGTATGGGTTTGGGTTAGTGTTAGGGTTAGTTTGAAGGTTAGGGCTCGGTTTAGGGTACGGGTTAGGATTAGGGTTCGTGTTAGGGTTAGGGTAGGGGTTAGGGTTAGGGTACGCGTTAGGGTTAGGGTAGTTATTAAACCTATCCCACTCTCTAGATACCCCTTAGCACGTCAAGGAATATTATTTGGGGGTCCAGCCATGGAGAAAAGTTTAGACACTAGGAGAAGATAAGGAACACACCCATTATCAAGAAATCACATTAGGATTCTCTTTTTAACCTGTTCCTTAAAACACTAGTGCTTAGGAAATCTATTGGAGGCAGAAGCAGTCAAGGGTAGCTTAGGGTTAGGGTTTGGGTTAGGGTACGGCTTAGGGTACGGGTTCGGGTACGGGTTCGGGTACGGGTTTGGGTATGGCGTAGGATATGGGTTAGGGTTAGGGTTAGGGTTAGTTTGAGGGTTAGGGCTCGGTTTAGGGTACGGGTTAGGATTAGGGTACGTGTTAGGGTTAGGGTAGGGGTTAGGGTTAGGGTACGCGTTAGGGTTAGGGTAGTTATTAAACCTATCCCACTCTCTAGATACCCCTTAGCACGTCAAGGAATATTATTTGGGGGTCCAGCCATGGAGAAGAGTTTAGACACTAGGAGAAGATAAGGAACACACCCATTATCAAGAAATCACATTAGGATTCTCTTTTTAACCTGTTCTTTAAAACACTAGTGCTTAGGAAATCTATTGGAGGCAGAAGCAGTCAAGGGTAGCTTAGGGTAAGGGTTAGGGTTAGGGTTAGGGTTAGGGTACGGCTTAGGGTACGGGTTCGGGCACGGGTTCGTGTACGGCGTAGGGTATGGGTTAGGGTTAGGGTTAGGGTTAGTTTGAAGGTTAGGGCTCGGTTTAGGGTACGGGTTAGGATTAGGGTTCGTGTTAGGGTTAGGGTAGGGGTTAGGGTTAGGGTACGCGTTAGGGTTAGGGTAGTTATTAAACCTATCCCACTCCCTAGATACCCCTTAGCACGTCAAGGAATATTATTTGGGGGTCCAGCCATGGAGAAGAGTTTAGACAGTAGGAGAAGATAAGGAACACACCCATTATCCTGAAATCACATTAGGATTCTCTTTTTAACCTGTTCCTTAAAACACTAGTGCTTAGGAAATCTATTGGAGGCAGAAGCAGTCAAGGGTAGCTTAGGGTTAGGGTTAGGTTTAGGGTTAGGGTTAGGGTTAGGGTTAGGTTTAGGGTACGGCTTAGTGTACGGGTTCGGGTACGGGTTCGGGTTAGGGTTAGGGTTAGGGTTAGGGTACGCGTTAGGGTTAGCGTAGTTATTAAACCTATCCCACTCTCTAGATACCCCTTAGCACGTCAAGGAATATTATTTGGGGGTCCAGCCATGGAGAAGAGTTTAGACACTAGGAGAAGATAAGGAACACACCCATTATCAAGAAATCACATTAGGATTCTCTTTTTAACCTGTTCCTTAAAACACTAGTGCTTAGGAAATCTATTGGAGGCAGAAGCAGTCAAGGGTAGCTTAGGGTTAGGGTTAGGGTTAGGGTACGGCTTAGGGTACGGGTTCGGGTATGGGTTCGGGTACGGGTTCGGGTACGGCGTAGGGTATGGGTTAGGTTTAGGGTTAGGGTTAGTTTGAGGGTTAGGGCTCGGTTTAGGTTACGGGTTAGGATTAGGGTACGTGTTAGGGTTAGGGTAGGGGTTAGGGTTAGGGTACGCGTTAGGGTTAGCGTAGTTATTAAACCTATCCCACTCTCTAGATACCCCTTAGCACGTCAAGGAATATTATTTGGGGGTCCAGCCATGGAGAAGAGTTTAGACACTAGGAGAAGATAAGGAACACACCCATTATCCTGAAATCACATTAGGATTCTCTTTTTAACCTGTTCCTTAATACACTAGTGCTTAGGAAATCTATTGGAGGCAGAAGCAGTCAAGGGTAGCTTAGGGTTAGGGTTACGGTTAGGGTTAGGTTTAGGGTATGGCTTAGGGTATGGGTTCGGGTACGGGTTCGGGTACGGCGTAGGGTATGGTTTAGGGTTAGGGTTAGGGTTAGTTTGAGGGTTAGGCCTCGGTTTAGGGTACGGGTTAGGATTAGTGTACGTGTTAGGGTTAGGGTAGGGGTTAGTGTTAGGGTACGCGTTAGGGTTAGGGTAGTTATTAAACCTAACCCACTCTCTAGATACCCCTTAGCACGTCAAGGAATATTATTTGGGGGTCCAGCCATGGAGAAGAGTTTAGACACTAGGAGAAGATAAGGAACACACCCATTATCAAGAAATCACATTAGGATTCTCTTTTTAACCTGTTCCTTAAAACACTAGTGCTCAGGAAATGTATTGGAGGCAGAAGCAGTCAAGGGTAGCTTAGGGTTAGGGTTAGGGTTAGGGTACGGCTTAGGGTACGGGTTCGGGTACGGGTTCGGGTACGGGTTCGGGTACGGCGTAGGGTATGGGTTAGGTTTAGGGTTAGGGTTAGTTTGAGGGTTAGGGCTCGGTTTAGGGTACGGGTTAGGATTAGGGTTCGTGTTAGGGTTAGGGTAGGGGTTAGGGTTAGGGTACGCGTTAGGGTTAGGGTAGTTATTAAACCTATCCCACTCTCTAGATACCCCTTAGCACGTCAAGGAATATTATTTGGGGGTCCAGCCATGGAGAAGAGTTTAGACACTAGGAGAAGATAAGGAACACACCCATTATCAAGAAATCACATTAGGATTCTCTTTTTAACCTGTTCCTTAAAACACTAGTGCTTAGGAAATCTATTGGAGGCAGAAGCAGTCAAGGGTAGCTTAGGGTTAGGGTTAGGGTTAGGGCTAGGGTTAGGACACGGCTTAGGGTACGGGTTCGGGTACGGGTTTGTGTACGGCGTAGGGTATGGGTTTGGGTTAGTGTTAGGGTTAGTTTGAAGGTTAGGGCTCGGTTTAGGGTACGGGTTAGGATTAGGGTTCGTGTTAGGGTTAGGGTAGGGGTTAGGGTTAGGGTACGCGTTAGGGTTAGGGTAGTTATTAAACCTATCCCACTCTCTAGATACCCCTTAGCACGTCAAGGAATATTATTTGGGGGTCCAGCCATGGAGAAAAGTTTAGACACTAGGAGAAGATAAGGAACACACCCATTATCAAGAAATCACATTAGGATTCTCTTTTTAACCTGTTCCTTAAAACACTAGTGCTTAGGAAATCTATTGGAGGCAGAAGCAGTCAAGGGTAGCTTAGGGTTAGGGTTTGGGTTAGGGTACGGCTTAGGGTACGGGTTCGGGTACGGGTTCGGGTACGGGTTTGGGTATGGTGTAGGATATGGGTTAGGGTTAGGTTTAGGGTTAGTTTGAGGGTTAGGGCTCGGTTTAGGGTACGGGTTAGGATTAGGGTACGTGTTAGGGTTAGGGTAGGGGTTAGGGTTAGGGTACGCGTTAGGGTTAGGGTAGTTATTAAACCTATCCCACTCTCTAGATACCCCTTAGCACGTCAAGGAATATTATTTGGGGGTCTAGCCATGGAGAAGAGTTTAGACACTAGGAGAAGATAAGGAACACACCCATTATCAAGAAATCACATTAGGATTCTCTTTTTAACCTGTTCCTTAAAACACTAGTGCTTAGGAAATCTATTGGAGGCAGAAGCAGTCAAGGGTAGCTTAGGGTTAGGGTTAGGGTTAGGGTTAGGGTTAGGGTACGGCTTAGGGTACGGGTTCGGGCACGGGTTCGTGTACGGCGTAGGGTATGGGTTAGGGTTAGGGTTAGGGTTAGTTTGAAGGTTAGGGCTCGGTTTAGGGTACGGGTTAGGATTAGGGTTCGTGTTAGGGTTAGGGTAGGGGTTAGGGTTAGGGTACACGTTAGGGTTAGGGTAGTTATTAAACCTATCCCACTCCCTAGATACCCCTTAGCACGTCAAGGAATATTATTTGGGGGTCCAGCCATGGAGAAGAGTTTAGACAGTAGGAGAAGATAAGGAACACACCCATTATCCTGAAATCACATTAGGATTCTCTTTTTAACCTGATCCTTAAAACACTAGTGCTTAGGAAATCTATTGGAGGCAGAAGCAGTCAAGGGTAGCTTAGGGTTAGGGTTAGGTTTAGGGTTAGGGTTAGGGTTAGGGTTAGGTTTAGGGTACGGCTTAGTGTACGGGTTCGGGTACGGGTTCGGGTATGGCGTAGGGTATGGGTTAGGGTTAGGGTTAGGGTTAGTTTGAGGGTTAGGGCTCGGTTTAGGTTACGGGTTAGGATTAGGGTACGTCTTAGGGTTAGGGTAGGGGTTAGGGTTAGGGTACGCGTTAGGGTTAGGGTAGTTATTAAACATATCCCACTCTCTAGATACCCCTTAGCACGTCAAGGAATATTATTTGGGGGTCCAGCCATGGAGAAGAGTTTAGACACTAGGAGAAGATAAGGAACACACCCATTATCAATAAATCACATTAGGATTCTCTTTTTAACCTGTTCCTTAAAACACTAGTGCTTAGGAAATCTATTGGAGGCAGAAGCAGTCAAGGGTAGCTTAGGGTTAGGGTTTGGGTTAGGGTACGGCTTAGGGTACGGGTTCGGGTACGGGTTCGGGTACGGGTTTGGGTATGGCGTAGGATATGGGTTAGGGTTAGGGTTAGGGTTAGTTTGAGGGTTAGGGCTCGGTTTAGGGTACGGGTTAGGATTAGGGTACGTGTTAGGGTTAGGGTAGGGGTTAGGGTTAGGGTACGCGTTAGGGTTAGGGTAGTTATTAAACCTATCCCACTCTCTAGATACCCCTTAGCACGTCAAGGAATATTATTTGGGTGTCCAGCCATGGAGAAGAGTTTAGACACTAGGAGAAGATAAGGAACACACCCATTATCAAGAAATCACATTAGGATTCTCTTTTTAACCTGTTCCTTAAAACACTAGTGCTTAGGAAATCTATTGGAGGCAGAAGGAGGCAAGGGTAGCTTAGGGTTAGGGTTAGGGTTAGGGTTAGGTTTAGGGTTAGGATACGGCTTAGGGTACGGGTTCGGGTACGGGTTCGCGTACGGCGTAGGGTATGGGTTAGGGTTAGTGTTAGGGTTAGTTTGAAGGTTAGGGCTCGGTTTAGGGTACGGGTTAGGATTAGGGTTCGTGTTAGGGTTAGGGTAGGGGTTAGGGTTAGGGTACGCGTTAGGGTTAGGGTAGTTATTAAACCTATCCCACTCTCTAGATACCCCTTAGCACGTCAAGGAATATTATTTGGGGGTCCAGCCATGGAGAAGAGTTTAGACACTAGGAGAAGATAAGGAACACACCCATTATCAAGAAATCACATTAGGATTCTCTTTTTAACCTGTTCCTTAAAACACTAGTGCTTAGGAAATCTATTGGAGGCAGAAGCAGTCAAGGGTAGCTTAGGGTTAGGGTTAGGTTTAGGGTTAGGGTTAGGGTTAGGGTTAGGTTTAGGGTACGGCTTAGTGTACGGGTTCGGGTACGGGTTTGGGTATGGAGTAGGGTATGGGTTAGGGTTAGGGTTAGGGTTAGTTTGAGGGTTAGGGCTCGGTTTAGGTTACGGGTTAGGATTAGGGTACGTCTTAGGGTTAGGGTAGGGGTTAGGGTTAGGGTACGCGTTAGGGTTAGGGTAGTTATTAAACCTATCCCACTCTCTAGATAACCCTTAGCACGTCAAGGAATATTATTTGGGGGTCCAGCCATGGAGAAGAGTTTAGACACTAGGAGAAGATAAGGAACACACCCATTATCAATAAATCACATTAGGATTCTCTTTTTAACCTGTTCCTTAAAACACTAGTGCTTAGGAAATCTATTGGAGGCAGAAGCAGTCAAGGGTAGCTTAGGGTTAGCGTTAGGGTTAGGGTTAGGGTTAGCTTTAGGGTACGGCTTAGGGTACGGGTTCGGGTACGGGTTCGGGTACGGCGTAGGGTATGGGTTAGGGTTAGGGTTAGTTTGAAGGTTAGGGCTCGGTTTAGGGTACGGGTTAGGATTAGGGTTCGTGTTAGGGTTAGGGTAGGGGTTAGGGTTAGGGTACGCGTTAGGGTTAGGGTAGTTATTAAACCTATCCCACTCTCTAGATACCCCTTAGCACGTCAAGGAATATTATTTGGGGGTCCAGCCATGGAGAAGAGTTTAGACACTAGGAGAAGATAAGGAACACACCCATTATCAAGAAATCACATTAGGATTCTCTTTTTAACCTGTTCCTTAAAACACTAGTGCTCAGGAAATCTATTGGAGGCAGAAGCAGTCAAGGGTAGCTTAGGGTTAGGGTTAGGGTTAGGGTACGACTTAGGGTACGGGTTCGGGTACGGGTTCGGGTACGGGTTCGGGTACGGCGTAGGGTATGGTTTAGGTTTAGGGTTAGGGTTAGTTTGAGGGTTTGGGCTCGGTTTATGTTACGGGTTAGGATTAGGGTACGTGTTAGGGTTAGGGTAGGGGTTAGGGTTAGGGTACGCGTTAGGGTTAGGGTAGTTATTAAACATATCCCACTCTCTAGATACCCCTTAGCACGTCAAGGAATATTATTTGGGGGTCCAGCCATGGAGAAGAGTTTAGACACTAGGAGAAGATAAGGAACACACCCATTATCAATAAATCACATTAGGATTCTCTTTTTAACCTGTTCCTTAAAACACTAGTGCTTAGGAAATCTATTGGAGGCAGAAGCAGTCAAGGGTAGCTTAGGGTTAGGGTTAGGGTTAGGGCTAGAGTTAGGGTACGGCATAGGGTACGGGTTCGGGTACGGGTTCGTGTACGGCGTAGGGTATGGGTTAGAGTTAGGGTTAGGGTTAGTTTGAAGGTTAGGGCTCGGTTTAGGTTTCGGCTTAGGATTAGGGTACGTGTTAGGGTTAGGGTAGGGGTTAGGGTTATGGTACGCGTTAGGGTTAGGGTAGTTATTAAACCTATCCCACTCTCTAGATACCCCTTAGCACGTCAAGGAATATTATTTGGGGGTCCAGCCATGGAGAAGAGTTTAGACACTAGGAGAAGATAAGGAACACACCCATTATCAAGAAATCACATTAGGATTCTCTTTTTAACCTGTTCCTTAAAACACTTGTGCTTAGGAAATCTATTGGAGGCAGAAGCAGTCAAGGGTAGCTTAGGTTTAGGGTTAGGGTTAGGGTTAGGGTTAGCTTTAGGGTACGACTTAGTGTACGGGTTCGGGTACGGGTTCGGGTACGGCGTATGGTATGGGTTAGGGTTAGGGTTAGGTTTAGTTTGAGGGTTAGGGATCGGTTTAGGGTACGGGTTAGGATTAGGGTACGTGTTAGGGTTAGGGTACGCGTTAGGGTTAGGGTAGTTATTAAACCTATCCCACTCTCTAGATACCCCTTAGCACGTCAAGGGATATTATTTGGGGGTCCAGCCATGGAGAAGAGTTTAGACACTAGGAGAAGATAAGGAACACACCCATTATCCTGAAATCACAATAGGATTCTCTTTTTAACCTGTTCCTTAATACACAAGTGCTTAGGAAATCTATTGGAGGCAGAAGGAGTCAAGGGTAGCTTAGGGCTAGGGTTAGGGTTAGGGTTAGGGTTAGCGTTAGGTTTAGGGTTAGGGTACGGCTTAGGGTACGGGTTCGGGTACGGGTTCGGGTACGGCGTAGGGTATGGTTTAGGGTTAGGGTTAGGGTTAGTTTGAGGGTTAGGGCTCGGTTTAGGTTACGGGTTAGGATTAGTGTACGTGTTAAGGTTAGGGTAGAGGTTAGGGTTAGGGTACGCGTTAACGTTAGGGTAGTTATTAAACCTATCCCACTCTCTAGATACCCCTTAGCACGTCAAGGAATATTATTTGGGGGTCCAGCCATGGAGAAGAGTTTAGACAATAGGAGAATATAAGGAACACACCCATTATCAAGAAATCACATTAGGATTCTCTTATAACCTGTTCCTTAAAACACTAGTGCTTAGGAAATCTATTGGAGGCAGAAGCAGTCAAGGGTAGCTTAGGGTTAGGGTTAGGGTTAGGGTTAGGTTTAGGGTACGGCTTAGGGTAAGGGTTCGGGTATGGGTTCGTGTACGGCGTAGGTTATGGGTTAGGGTTAGGGTTAGGGTTAGTTTGAGGGTTAGGGCTCGGTTTAGGGCTCGGTTTATGGTACGGGTTAGGATTAGTGTACGTGTTAGGGTTAGGGTAGAGGTTAGGGTTAGGGTATGCGTTAGGGTTCGGGTAGTTATTAAACCTATCCCACTCTCTAGATACCCCTTAGCACGTCAAGGAATATTATTTGGGGATCCAGCCATGGAGAAGAGTTTAGACACTAGGAGAAGATAAGGAACACACCCATTATCAAGAAATCACATTAGGATTCTCTTTTTAACCTGTTCCTTAAAACACTAGTGCTTAGGAAATCTATTGGAGGCAGAAGCACTCAAGGGGAGCTTAGGGTTAGGGTTAGGGTTAGGGCTAGGGTTAGGACACGGCTTAGGGTACGGGTTCGGGTACGGGTTCGTGTACGGCGTAGGGTATGGGTTTGGGTTAGTGTTAGGGTTAGTTTGAAGGTTAGGGCTCGGTTTAGGGTACGGGTTAGGATTAGGGTTCGTGTTAGGTTTAGGGTAGGGGTTAGGGTTAGGGTACGCGTTAGGGTTAGGGTAGTTATTAAACCTATCCCACTCTCTAGATACCCCTTAGCACGTCAAGGAATATTATTTGGGGGTCCAGCCATGGAGAAGAGTTTAGACACTAGGAGAAGATAAAGAACACACCCATTATCCTGAAATCACATTAGGATTCTCTTTTTAACCTGTTCCTTAATACACTAGTGCTTAGGAAATCTATTGGAGGCAGAAGTAGTCAAGGGTAGCTTAGGGTTAGGGTTACGGTTAGGGTTAGGGTTAGGGTACGGCTTAGGGTACGGGTTCGGGTACGGCGTAGGGTATGGGTTAGGGTTAGGGTTAGGGTTAGTTTGAGGTTTAGGGCTCGGTTTGGGGTACGGGTTAGGATTAGGGTACGTGTTAGGGTTAGGGTAGGGGTTAGGGTTAGGGTACGCGTTAGGGTTAGGGTAGTTACTAAACCTATCCCACTCTCTAGATACCCCTTAGAACGTCAAGGAATATTATTTGGGGGTCCAGCCATGAAGAAGAGTTTAGACACTAGGAGAAGATAAGGAACACACCCATTATCAAGAAATCACATTAGGATTCTTTTTTAACCTGTTCCTTAAAACACTAGTGCTTAGGAAATCTATTGGAGGCAGAAGCAGTCAAGGGTAGCTTAGGGTTAGGGTTAGGGTTAGGGTACGGCTTAGGGTACGGGTTCGGGAACGGGTTCGGGTACGGGTTCGGGTACGGCGTAGGGTATGGGTTAGGTTTAGGGTTAGGGTTAGTTTGAGGGTTAGGGCTCGGTTTAGGTTACGGGTTAGGATTACGGTACGTGTTAGGGTTAGGGTAGGGGTTAGGGTTAGGGTACGCGTTAGGGTTAGGGTAGTTATTAAACCTATCCCACTCTCTAGATACCCCTTAGCACGTCAAGGAATATTATTTGGGGGTCCAGCCATGGAGAAGAGTTTAGACACTAGGAGAAGATAAGGAACACACCCATTATCAAGAAATCACATTAGGATTCTCTTTTTAACCTGTTCCTTAAAACACTAGTGCTTAGGAAATCTATTGGAGGCAAAGCAGTCAAGGGTAGCTTAGGGTTAGGGTTAGGGTTATTGTTAGGGTAAGGCTTAGGGTACGGGTTCGGGTACGGCATAGGGTATGGGTTAGGGTTAGGGTTAGGGTTAGTTTGAGGGTTAGGGCTCGGTTTAGGATACGGGTTAGGATTAGGGTACGTGTTAGGTTTAGGGTAGGGGTTAGGGTTAGGGTACGCGTTAGGGTTAGGGTAGTTATTAAACCTATCCCACTCCCTAGATGCCCCTTAGCACGTCAAGGAATATTATTTGGGGGACCAGCCATGGAGAAGAGTTTAGACACTAGGAGAAGATAAGGAACACACCCATTATCAAGAAATCACATTAGGATTCTCTTTTTAACCTGTTCCTTAAAACACTAGTGCTTAGGAAATCTATTGGAGGCAGAAGCATTCAAGGGTAGCTTAGGGTTAGGGTTAGGGTTAGGGCTAGGGTTAGGACACGGCTTAGGGTACGGGTTCGGGTACGGGTTCGTGTACGGCGTAGGGTATGGGTTTGGGTTAGGGTTAGGGTTAGTTTGAAGGTTAGGGCTCGGTTTAGGGTACGGGTTAGGATTAGGGTTCGTGTTAGGGTTAGGGTAGGGGTTAGGGTTAGGGTAGTTATTAAACCTATCCCACTCTCTAGATACCCCTTAGCACGTCAAGGAATATTATTTGGGGGTCCAGCCATGGAGAAGAGTTTAGACACTAGGAGAAGATAAGGAACACACCCATTATCAAGAAATCACATTAGGATTCTCTTTTTAACCTGTTCCTTAAAACACTAGTGCTTAGGAAATCTATTGGAGGCAGAAGCAGTCAAGGGTAGCTTAGGGTTAGGGTTAGGGTTAGGGCTAGGGTTAGGACACGGCTTAGGGTACGGTTTCGGGTACGGGTTCGTGTACGGCGTAGGGTATGGGTTTGGGTTAGTGTTAGGGTTAGTTTGAAGGTTAGGGCTCGGTTTAGGGTACGGGTTAGGATTAGGGTTCTTGTTAGGGTTAGGGTAGGGGTTAGGGTTAGGGTACGCGTTAGGGTTAGGGTAGTTATTAAACCTATCCCACTCCCTAGATGCCCCTTAGCACGTCAAGGAATATTATTTGGGGGACCAGCCATGGAGAAGAGTTTAGACACTAGGAGAAGATAAGGAACACACCCATTATCAAGAAATCACATTAGGATTCTCTTTTTAACCTGTTCCTTAAAACACTAGTGCTTAGGAAATCTATTGGAGGCAGAAGCAGTCAAGGGTAGCTTAGGGTTAGGGTTAGGGTTACGGTTAGGGTTAGGGTACGGGTTCGGGTACGGGTTCGTGTACGGCGTAGGTTATGGGTTAGGGTTAGGTTTAGGGTTAGTTTGAAGGTTAGAGCTCGGTTTAGGTTACGGGTTAGGATTAGGGTTCGTGTTAGGGTTAGGGTAGGGGTTAGGGTTAGGGTACGCGTTAGGGTTAGGGTAGTTATTAAACCTATCCCACTCTCTAGATACCCCTTAGCACGTCAAGGAATATTATTTGGGGGTCCAGCCATGGAGAAGAGTTTAGACACTAGGAGAAGATAAGGAACACACCCATTATCAAGAAATCACATTAGGATTCTCTTTTTAACCTGTTCCTTAAAACACTAGTGCTTAGGAAATCTATTGGAGGCAGAAGCAGTCAAGGGTAGCTTAGAGTTATGGTTAGGGTTAGGGTTATTGTTAGGGTAAGGCTTAGGGTACGGGTTCGGGTACGGTTTCGGGTACGGTATAGGGTATGGGTTAGGGTTAGTGTTAGGGTTAGTTTGAGGGTTAGGGCTCGGTTTAGGGTACGGGTTAGGATTAGGGTACGTGTTAGGGTTAGGGTAGGGGTTAGGGTTAGGGTATGCGTTAGGGTTAGGGTATTTATTAAACCTATCCCACTCTCTAGATACCCCTTAGCACGTCAAGGAATATTATTTGGGGGTCCAGCCATGGAGAAGAGTTTAGACACTAGGAGAAGATAAGGAACACACCCGTCATCAAGAAATCACATTAGGATTCTCTTTTTAACCTGTTCCTTAAAACACTAGTGCTTAGGAAATCTATTGGAGGCAGAAGCAGTCAAGGGTAGCTTAGGGTTAGGGTTAGGGTTAGGGTACGGCTTAGGGTACGGGTTCGTGTACGGGTTCGGGTACGGTTTTGGGTATGGCGTAGGATATGGGTTAGGGTTAGGGTTAGGGTTAGTTTGAGGGTTAGGGCTCGGTTTAGGGTACGGGTTAGGATTAGGGTACGTGTTAGGGTTAGGGTAGGGGTTAGGGTTAGAGTACGCGTTAGGGTTAGGGTAGTTATTAAACCTATCCCACTCTCGAGATACCCCTTAGCACGTCAAGGAATATTATTTGGGTGTCCAGCCATGGAGAAGAGTTTAGACACTAGGAGAAGATAAGGAACACACACATTATCAAGAAATCACATTAGGATTCTCTTTTTAACCTGTTCCTTAAAACACTAGTGCTTAGGAAATCTATTGGAGGCAGAAGCAGTCAAGGGTAGCTTAGGGTTAGGGTTAGGGTTAGGGCTAGAGTTAGGGTACGGCATAGGGTACGGGTTCGGGTACGGGTTCGTGTACGGCGTAGGGTATGGGTTAGAGTTAGGGTTAGGGTTAGTTTGAAGGTTAGGGCTCGGTTTAGATTTCGCCATAGGATTAGGGTACGTGTTAGGGTTAGGGTAGGGGTTAGGGTTATGGTACGCGTTAGGGTTAGGGTAGTTATTAAACCTATCCCACTCTCTAGATACCCCTTAGCACGTCAAGGAATATTATTTGGGGGTCCAGCCATGGAGAAGAGTTTAGACACTAGGAGAAGATAAGGAACACACCCATTATCAAGAAATCACAATAGGATTCTCTTTTTAACCTGTTCCTTAAAACACTTGTGCTTAGGAAATCTATTGGAGGCAGAAGCAGTCAAGGGTAGCTTAGGGTTAGGGTTTGGGTTAGGGTACGGCTTAGGGTACGGGTTCGGGTACGGGATCGGGTACGGGTTTGGGTATGGCGTAGGATATGGGTTAGGGTTAGGGTTAGGGTTAGTTTGAGGGTTAGGGCTCGGTTTAGGGTACGGGTTAGGATTAGGGTACGTGTTAGGGTTAGGGTAGGGGTTAGGGTTAGGGTACGCGTTAGGGTTAGGGTAGTTATTAAACCTATCCCACTCTCTAGATACCCCTTAGCACGTCAAGGAATATTATTTGGGTGTCCAGCCATGGAGAAGAGTTTAGACACTAGGAGAAGATAAGGAACACACCCATTATCAAGAAATCACATTAGGATTCTCTTTTTAACCTGTTCCTTAAAACACTAGTGCTTAGGAAATCTATTGGAGGCAGAAGCAGGCAAGGGTAGCTTAGGGTTAGGGTTAGGGTTAGGGTTAGGGTTAGGGTTAGGATACGGCTTAGGGTACGGGTTCGGGTACGGGTTCGCGTACGGCGTAGGGTATGGGTTAGGGATAGTGTTAGGGTTAGTTTGAAGGTTAGGGCTCGGTTTAGGGCACGGGTTAATATTAGGGTTCGTGTTAGGGTTAGGGTAGGGGTTAGGGTTAGGGTACGCGTTAAGGTTAGGGTAGTTATTAAACCTATCCCACTCTCTAGATACCCCTTAGCACGTCAAGGAATATTATTTGGGGGTCCAGCCATGGAGAAGAGTTTAGACACTAGGAGAAGATAAGGAACACACCCATTATCAAGAAATCACATTAGGATTCTCTTTTTAACCTGTTCCTTAAAACACTAGTGCTTAGGAAATCTATTGGAGGCAGAAGCAGTCAAGGGTAGCTTAGGGTTAGGGTTAGGGTTAGGGCTAGAGTTAGGGTACGGCATAGGGTACGGGTTCGGGTACGGGTTCGTGTACGGCGTAGGGTATGGGTTAGAGTTAGGGTTAGGGTTAGTTTGAAGGTTAGGGCTCGGTTTAGGGCACGGGTTAATATTAGGGTTCGTGTTAGGGTTAGGGTAGGGGTTAGGGTTAGGGTACGCGTTAAGGTTAGGGTAGTTATTAAACCTATCCCACTCTCTAGATACCCCTTAGCACGTCAAGGAATATTATTTGGGGGTCCAGCCATGGAGAAGAGTTTAGACACTAGGAGAAGATAAGGAACACACCCATTATCCTGAAATCACATTAGGATTCTCTTTTTAACCTGTTCCTTAAAACACTTGTGCTTAGGAAATCTATTGGAGGCAGAAGCAGTCAAGGGTAGCTTAGGGTTAGGGTTAGGGTTAGGGTTAGGGTTAGGGTACGGCTTAGGGTACGGGTTCGGGTACGGGTTCGCGTACGGCGTAGGGTATGGGTTAGGGTTAGGGTTAGGGTTAGTTTGAAGGTTAGGGCTCGGTTTAGGGCACGGGTTAGGATTAGGGTTCGTGTTAGGGTTAGGGTAGGGGTTAGGGTTAGGGTACGCGTTAAGCTTAGGGTAGTTATTAAACCTATCCCACTCTGTAGATACCCCTTAGCACGTCAAGGAATATTATTTGGGGGTCCAGCCATGGAGAAGAGTTTAGACACTAGGAGAAGATAAGGAACACACCCATTATCCTGAAATCACATTAGGATTCTCTTTTTAACCTGTTCCTTAATACACTAGTGCTTAGGAAATATATTGGAGGCAGAAGCAGTCAAGGGTAGCTTAGGGTTAGGGTTAGGGTTAGGGTTAGGTTTAGGGTACGGCTTAGGGTACGGGTTCGGGTAAGGGTTCGGGTACGGCGTAGGGTATGGTTTAGGGTTAGGTTTAGGGTTAATTTGAGGGTTAGGGCTCGGTTTAGGTTACGGGTTAGGATTAGTGTACGTGTTAGGGTTAAGGTAGAGGTTAGGGTTAGGGTACGCGTTAGGGTAAGGGTAGTTATTAAACCTATCCCACTCTCTAGATACCCCTTAGCACGTCAAGGAATATTATTTGGGGGTCCAGCCATGGAGAAGAGTTTAGACACTAGGAGAAGATAAGGAACACACCCATTATCAAGAAATCACATTAGGATTCTCTTTTTAACCTGTTCCTTAAAACACTAGTGCTTACGAAATCTATTGGAGGCAGAAGCAGTCAAGGGTAGCTTAGAGTTATGGTTAGGGTTAGGGTTATTGTTAGGGTAAGGCTTAGGGTACGGGTTCGGGTACGGTTTCGGGTACGGTATAGGGTATGGGTTAGGGTTAGGGTTAGGGTTAGTTTGAGGGTTAGGGCTCGGTTTAGGGTACGGGTTAGGATTAGGGTACGTGTTAGGGTTAGGGTAGGGGTTAGGGTTAGGGTATGCGTTAGGGTTAGGGTATTTATTAAACCTATCCCACTATCTAGATACCCCTTAGCACGTCAAGGAATATTATTTGGGGGTCCAGCCATGGAGAAGAGTTTAGACACTAGGAGAAGATAAGGAACACACCCGTCATCCAGAAATCACATTAGGATTCTCTTTTTAACCTGTTCCTTAAAACACTATTGCTTAGGAAATCTACTGGAGGCAGAAGCAGTCAAGGGTAGCTTAGGGTTAGGGTTAGGGTTAGGGTAGGGCTTAGGGTACGGGTTCGTGTACGGGTTCGGGTACGGTTTTGGGTATGGCGTAGGATATGGGTTAGGGTTAGGGTTAGTTTGAGGGTTAGGGCTCGGTTTAGGGTACGGGTTAGGATTAGGGTACGTGTTAGGGTTAGGGTAGGGTTTAGGGTTAGAGTACGCGTTAGGGTTAGGGTAGTTATTAAACCTATCCCACTCTCTAGATACCCCTTAGCACGTCAAGGAATATTATTTGGGTGTCCAGCCATGGAGAAGAGTTTAGACACTAGGAGAAGATAAGGAACACACCCATTATCAAGAAATCACATTAGGATTCTCTTTTTAACCTGTTCCTTAAAACACTAGTGCTTAGGAAATCTATTGGAGGCAGAAGCAGTCAAGGGTAGCTTAGGGTTAGGGTTAGGGTTAGGGCTAGAGTTAGGGTACGGCATAGGGTACGGGTTCGGGTACGGGTTCGTGTACGGCGTAGGGTATGGGTTAGAGTTAGGGTTAGGGTTAGTTTGAAGGTTAGGGCTCGGTTTAGGTTTCGGCTTAGGATTAGGGTACGTGTTAGGGTTAGGGTAGGGGTTAGGGTTATGGTACGCGTTAGGGTTAGGGTAGTTATTAAACCTATCCCACTCTCTAGATACCCCTTAGCACGTCAAGGAATATTATTTGGGGGTCCAGCCATGGAGAAGAGTTTAGACACTAGGAGAAGATAAGGAACACACCCATTATCAAGAAATCACATTAGGATTCTCTTTTTAACCTGTTCCTTAAAACACTTGTGCTTAGGAAATCTATTGGAGGCAGAAGCAGTCAAGGGTAGCTTAGGTTTAGGGTTAGGGTTAGGGTTAGGGTTAGCTTTAGGGTACGACTTAGTGTACGGGTTCGGGTACGGGTTCGGGTACGGCGTATGGTATGGGTTAGGGTTAGGGTTAGGTTTAGTTTGAGGGTTAGGGATCGGTTTAGGGTACGGGTTAGGATTAGGGTACGTGTTAGGGTTAGGGTACGCGTTAGGGTTAGGGTAGTTATTAAACCTATCCCACTCTCTAGATACCCCTTAGCACGTCAAGGGATATTATTTGGGGGTCCAGCCATGGAGAAGAGTTTAGACACTAGGAGAAGATTAAGGAACACACCCATTATCCTGAAATCACAATAGGATTCTCTTTTTAACCTGTTCCTTAATACACAAGTGCTTAGGAAATCTATTGGAGGCAGAAGGAGTCAAGGGTAGCTTAGGGCTAGGGTTAGGGTTAGGGTTAGGGTTAGCGTTAGGGTTAGGGTTAGGGTGCGGCTTAGGGTACGGGTTCGGGTACGGGTTCGGGTACGGCGTAGGGTATGGTTTAGGGTTAGGGTTAGGGTTAGTTTGAGGGTTAGGGCTCGGTTTAGGTTACGGGTTAGGATTAGTGTACGTGTTAAGGTTAGGGTAGAGGTTAGGGTTAGGGTACGCGTTAACGTTAGGGTAGTTATTAAACCTATCCCACTCTCTAGATACCCCTTAGCACGTCAAGGAATATTATTTGGGGGTCCAGCCATGGAGAAGAGTTTAGACACTAGGAGAAGATAAGGAACACACCCATTATCAAGAAATCACATTAGGATTCTCTTATAACCTGTTCCTTAAAACACTAGTGCTTAGGAAATCTATTGGAGGCAGAAGCAGTCAAGGGTAGCTTAGGGTTAGGGTTAGGGTTAGGGTTAGGTTTAGGGTACGGCTTAGGGTAAGGGTTCGGGTATGGGTTCGGGTACGGCGTAGGTTATGGGTTAGGGTTAGGGTTAGGGTTAGTTTGAGGGTTAGGGCTCGGTTTAGGGTACGGGTTAGGATTAGTGTACGTGTTAGGGTTAGGGTAGAGGTTAGGGTTAGGGTATGCGTTAGGGTTCGGGTAGTTATTAAACCTATCCCACTCTCTAGATACCCCTTAGCACGTCAAGGAATATTATTTGGGGATCCAGCCATGGAGAAGAGTTTAGACACTAGGAGAAGATAAGGAACACACCCATTATCAAGAAATCACATTAGGATTCTCTTTTTAACCTGTTCCTTAAAACACTAGTGCTTAGGAAATCTATTGGAGGCAGAAGCACTCAAGGGTAGCTTAGGGTTAGGGTTAGGGTTAGGGCTAGGGTTAGGACACGGCTTAGGGTACGGGTTCGGGTACGGGTTCGTGTACGGCGTAGGGTATGGGTTTGGGTTAGTGTTAGGGTTAGTTTGAAGGTTAGGGCTCGGTTTAGGGTACGGGTTAGGATTAGGGTTCGTGTTAGGGTTAGGGTAGGGGTTAGGGTTAGGGTACGCGTTAGGGTTAGGGTAGTTATTAAACCTATCCCACTCTCTAGATACCCCTTAGCACGTCAAGGAATATTATTTGGGGGTCAAGCCATGGAGAAGAGTTTAGACACTAGGAGAAGATAAAGAACACACCCATTATCCTGAAATCACATTAGGATTCTCTTTTTAACCTGTTCCTTAATACACTAGTGCTTAGGAAATCTATTGGAGGCAGAAGTAGTCAAGGGTAGCTTAGGGTTAGGGTTACGGTTAGGGTTAGGGTTAGGGTACGGCTTAGGGTACGGGTTCGGGTATGGCGTAGGGTATGGGTTAGGGTTAGGGTTAGGGTTAGTTTGAGGTTTAGGGCTCGGTTTAGGGTACGGGTTAGGATTAGGGTACGTGTTAGGGTTAGGGTAGGGGTTAGGGTTAGGGTACGCGTTAGGGTTAGGGTAGTTACTAAACCTATCCCACTCTCTAGATACCCCTTAGAACGTCAAGGAATATTATTTGGGGGTCCAGCCATGGAGAAGAGTTTAGACACTAGGAGAAGATAAGGAACACACCCATTATCAAGAAATCACATTAGGATTCTCTTTTTAACCTGTTCCTTAAAACACTAGTGCTTAGGAAATCTATTGGAGGCAGAAGCAGTCAAGGGTAGCTTAGGGTTAGGGTTAGGGTTAGGGTACGGCTTAGGGTACGGGTTCGGGAACGGGTTCGGGTACGGGTTCGGGTACGGCGTAGGGTATGGGTTAGGTTTAGGGTTAGGGTTAGTTTGAGGGTTAGGGCTCGGTTTAGGTTACGGGTTAGGATTAGGGTACGTGTTAGGGTTAGGTTAGGGGTTAGGGTTAGGGTACGCGTTAGGGTTAGGGTAGTTATTAAACCTATCCCACTCTCTAGATACCCCTTAGCACGTCAAGGAATATTATTTGGGGGTCCAGCCATGGAGAAGAGTTTAGACACTAGGAGAAGATAAGGAACACACCCATTATCAAGAAATCACATTAGGATTCTCTTTTTAACCTGTTCCTTAAAACACTAGTGCTTAGGAAATCTATTGGAGGCAAAGCAGTCAAGGGTAGCTTAGGGTTAGGGTTAGGGTTATTGTTAGGGTAAGGCTTAGGGTACGGGTTCGGGTACGGCATAGGGTATGGGTTAGGGTTAGGGTTAGGGTTAGTTTGAGGGTTAGGGCTCGGTTTAGGATACGGGTTAGGATTAGGGTACGTGTTAGGTTTAGGGTAGGGGTTAGGGTTAGGGTACGCGTTAGGGTTAGGGTAGTTATTAAACCTATCCCACTCCCTAGATGCCCCTTAGCACGTCAAGGAATATTATTTGGGGGACCAGCCATGGAGAAGAGTTTAGACACTAGGAGAAGATAAGGAACACACCCATTATCAAGAAATCACATTAGGATTCTCTTTTTAACCTGTTCCTTAAAACACTAGTGCTTAGGAAATCTATTGGAGGCAGAAGCAGTCAAGGGTAGCTTAGGGTTAGGGTTAGGGTTAGGGTTAGGGTTAGGGTACGGGTTCGGGTACGGGTTCGTGTACGGCGTAGGTTATGGGTTAGGGTTAGGGTTAGGGTTAGTTTGAAGGTTAGGGCTCGGTTTAGGGTACGGGTTAGGATTAGGGTTCGTGTTAGGGTTAGGGTAGGGGTTAGGGTTAGGGTACGCGTTAGGGTTAGGGTAGTTATTAAACCTATCCCACTCTCTAGATACCCCTTAGCACGTCAAGGAATATTATTTGGGGGTCCAGCCATGGAGAAGAGTTTAGACACTAGGAGAAGATAAGGAACACACACATTATCAAGAAATTACATTAGGATTCTCTTTTTAACCTGTTCCTTAAAACACTAGTGCTTAGGAAATCTATTGGAGGCAGAAGCATTCAAGGGTAGCTTAGGGTTAGGGTTAGGGTTAGGGCTAGGGTTAGGACACGGCTTAGGGTACGGGTTCGGGTACGGGTTCGTGTACGGTGTAGGGTATGGGTTTGGGTTAGGGTTAGGGTTAGTTTGAAGGTTAGGGCTCGGTTTAGGGTACGGGTTAGGATTAGGGTTCGTGTTAGGGTTAGGGTAGGGGTTAGGGTTAGGGTAGTTATTAAACCTATCCCACTCTCTAGATACCCCTTAGCACGTCAAGGAATATTATTTGGGGGTCCAGCCATGGAGAAGAGTTTAGACACTAGGAGAAGATAAGGAACACACCCATTATCAAGAAATCACATTAGGATTCTCTTTTTAACCTGTTCCTTAAAACACTAGTGCTTAGGAAATCTATTGGAGGCAGAAGCAGTCAAGGGTAGCTTAGGGTTAGGGTTAGGGTTAGGGCTAGGGTTAGGACACGGCTTAGGGTACGGGTTCGGGTACGGGTTCGTGTACGGCGTAGGGTATGGGTTTGGGTTAGTGTTAGGGTTAGTTTGAAGGTTAGGGCTCGGTTTAGGGTACGGGTTAGGATTAGGGTTCTTGTTAGGGTTAGGGTAGGGGTTAGGGTTAGGGTACGCGTTAGGGTTAGGGTAGTTATTAAACCTATCCCACTCTCTAGATACCCCTTAGCACGTCAAGGAATATTATTTGGGGGTCCAGCCATGGAGAAGAGTTTAGACACTAGGAGAAGATAAAGAACACACCCATTATCCTGAAATCACATTAGGATTCTCTTTTTAACCTGTTCCTTAATACACTAGTGCTTAGGAAATCTATTGGAGGCAGAAGTAGTCAAGGGTAGCTTAGGGTTAGGGTTACGGTTAGGGTTAGGTTTAGGGTACGGCTTAGGGTACGGGTTCGGGTACGGATTCGGGTACGGCGTAGGGTATGGGTTAGGGTTAGGGTTAGGGTTAGTTTGAGTGTTAGGGCTCGGTTTAGGGTACGGGTTAGGATTAGGGTACGTGTTAGGTTTAGGGTAGGGGTTAGGGTTAGGGTACGCGTTAGGGTTAGGGTAGTTATTAAACCTATCCCACTCCCTAGATGCCCCTTAGCACGTCAAGGAATATTATTTGGGGGACCAGCCATGGAGAAGAGTTTAGACACTAGGAGAAGATAAGGAACACACCCATTATCAAGAAATCACATTAGGATTCTCTTTTTAACCTGTTCCTTAAAACACTAGTGCTTAGGAAATCTATTGGAGGCAGAAGCAGTCAAGGGTAGCTTAGGGTTAGGGTTAGGGTTACGGTTAGGGTTAGGGTACGGGTTCGGGTACGGGTTCGTGTACGGCGTAGGTTATGGGTTAGGGTTAGGTTTAGGGTTAGTTTGAAGGTTAGGGCTCGGTTTAGGGTACGGGTTAGGATTAGGGTTCGTGTTAGGGTTAGGGTAGGGGTTAGGGTTAGGGTACGCGTTAGGGTAAGGGTAGTTATTAAACCTATCCCACTCTCTAGATACCCCTTAGCACGTCAAGGAATATTATTTGGGGGTCCAGCCATGGAGAAGAGTTTAGACACTAGGAGAAGATAAGGAACACACCCATTATCAAGAAATCACATTAGGATTCTCTTTTTAACCTGTTCCTTAAAACACTAGTGCTTAGGAAATCTATTGGAGGCAGAAGCAGTCAAGGGTAGCTTAGAGTTATGGTTAGGGTTAGGGTTATTGTTAGGGTAAGGCTTAGGGTACGGGTTCGGGTACGGTTTCGGGTACGGTATAGGGTATGGGTTAGGGTTAGTGTTAGGGTTAGTTTGAGGGTTAGGGCTCGGTTTAGGGTACGGGTTAGGATTAGGGTACGTGGTAGGGTTAGGGTAGGGGTTAGGGTTAGGGTATGCGTTAGGGTTAGGGTATTTATTAAACCTATCCCACTCTCTAGATACCCCTTAGCACGTCAAGGAATATTATTTGGGGGTCCAGCCATGGAGAAGAGTTTAGACACTAGGAGAAGATAAGGAACACACCCGTCATCAAGAAATCACATTAGGATTCTCTTTTTAACCTGTTCCTTAAAACACTAGTGCTTAGGAAATCTATTGGAGGCAGAAGCAGTCAAGGGTAGCTTAGGGTTAGGGTTAGGGTTAGGGTACGGCTTACGGTACGGGTTCGTGTACGGGTTCGGGTACGGTTTTGGGTATGGCGTAGGATATGGGTTAGGGTTAGGGTTAGGGTTAGTTTGAGGGTTAGGGCTCGGTTTAGTGTACGGGTTAGGATTAGGGTACGTGTTAGGGTTAGGGTAGGGGTTAGGGTTAGAGTACGCGTTAGGCTTAGGGTAGTTATTAAACCTATACCACTCTCGAGATACCCCTTAGCACGTCAAGGAATATTATTTGGGTGTCCAGCCATGGAGAAGAGTTTAGACACTAGGAGAAGATAAGGAACACACCCATTATCAAGAAATCACATTAGGATTCTCTTTTTAACCTGTTCCTTAAAACACTAGTGCTTAGGAAATCTATTGGAGGCAGAAGCAGTCAAGGGTAGCTTAGGGTTAGGGTTAGGGTTAGGGCTAGAGTTAGGGTACGGCATAGGGTACGGGTTCGGGTACGGGTTCGTGTATGGCGTAGGGTATGGGTTAGAGTTAGGGTTAGGGTTAGTTTGAAGGTTAGGGCTCGGTTTAGGTTTCGGCTTAGGATTAGGGTACGTGTTAGGGTTAGGGTAGGGGTTAGGGTTATGGTACGCGTTAGGGTTAGGGTAGTTATTAAACCTATCCCACTCTCTAGATACCCCTTAGCACGTCAAGGAATATTATTTGGGGGTCCAGCCATGGAGAAGAGTTTAGACACTAGGAGAAGATAAGGAACACACCCATTATCAAGAAATCACATTAGGATTCTCTTTTTAACCTGTTCCTTAAAACACTTGTGCTTAGGAAATCTATTGGAGGCAGAAGCAGTCAAGGGTAGCTTAGGTTTAGGGTTAGGGTTAGGGTTAGGGTTAGCTTTAGGGTACGACTTAGTGTACGGGTTCGGGTACGGGTTCGGGTACGGCGTATGGTATGGGTTAGGGTTAGGGTTAGGTTTAGTTTGAGGGTTAGGGATCGGTTTAGGGTACGGGTTAGGATTAGTGTACGTGTTAAGGTTAGGGTAGAGGTTAGGGTTAGGGTTAGGGTTAGGGTTAGGGTTAGGGTACGGCTTAGGGTACGGGTTCGGGTACGGGTTCGGGTACGGCGTAGGGTATGGTTTAGGGTTAGGGTTAGGGTTAGTTTGAGGGTTAGGGCTCGGTTTAGGTTACGGGTTAGGATTAGTGTACGTGTTAAGGTTAGGGTAGAGGTTAGGGTTAGGGTAGTTATTAAACCTATCCCACTCTCTAGATACCCCTTAGCACGTCAAGGAATATTATTTGGGGGTCCAGCCATGGAGAAGAGTTTAGACACTAGGAGAAGATAAGGAACACACCCATTATCAAGAAATCACATTAGGATTCTCTTTTTAACCTGTTCCTTAAAACACTAGTGCTTAGGAAATCTATTGGAGGCAGAAGCAGTCAAGGGTAGCTTAGGGTTAGGGTTAGGGTTAGGGTTAGGTTTAGGGTACGGCTTAGGGTACGGGTTCGGGTATGGGTTCGGGTACGGCGTAGGTTATGGGTTAGGGTTAGGGTTAGGGTTAGTTTGAGGGTTAGGGCTCGGTTTAGGGTACGGGTTAGGATTAGTGTACGTGTTAGGGTTAGGGTAGAGGTTAGGGTTAGGGTATGCGTTAGGGTTCGGGTAGTTATTAAACCTATCCCACTCTCTAGATACCCCTTAGCACGTCAAGGAATATTATTTGGGGATCCAGCCATGGAGAAGAGTTTAGACACTAGGAGAAGATAAGGAACACACCCATTATCAAGAAATCACATTAGGATTCTCTTTTTAATCTGTTCCTTAATACACAAGTGCTTAGGAAATCTATTGGAGGCAGAAGCAGTCAAGGGTAGCTTAGGGCTAGGGTTAGGGTTAGGGTTAGGGTTAGCGTTAGGGTTAGGGTTAGGGTACGGCTTAGGGTACGGGTTCGGGTACGGGTTCGGGTACGGCGTAGGGTATGGTTTAGGGTTAGGGTTAGGGTTAGTTTGAGGGTTAGGGCTCGGTTTAGGTTACGGGTTAGGATTAGTGTACGTGTTAAGGTTAGGGTAGAGGTTAGGGTTAGGGTACGCGTTAGGGTTAGGGTAGTTATTAAACCTATCCCACTCTCTAGATACCCCTTAGCACGTCAAGGAATATTATTTGGGGGTCCAGCCATGGAGAAGAGTTTAGACACTAGGAGAAGATAAGGAACACACCCATTATCAAGAAATCACATTAGGATTCTCTTTTTAACCTGTTCCTTAAAACACTAGTGCTTAGGAAATCTATTGGAGGCAGAAGCAGTCAAGGGTATCTTAGGGTTAGGGTTAGGGTTAGGGTTAGGTTTAGGGTACGGCTTAGGGTACGGGTTCGGGTATGGGTTCGGGTACGGCGTAGGTTATGGGTTAGGGTTAGGGTTAGGGTTAGTTTGAGGGTTAGGGCTCGGTTTAGGGTACGGGTTAGGATTAGTGTACGTGTTAGGGTTAGGGTAGAGGTTAGAGTTAGGGTATGCGTTAGGGTTCGGGTAGTTATTAAACCTATCCCACTCTCTAGATACCCCTTAGCACGTCAAGGAATATTATTTGGGGATCCAGCCATGGAGAAGAGTTTAGACACTAGGAGAAGATAAGGAACACACCCATTATCAAGAAATCACATTAGGATTCCCTTTTTAACCTGTTTCTTAAAACACTAGTGCTTAGGAAATCTATTGGAGGCAGAAGCAGTCAAGGGTAGCTTAGGGTTAGGGTTAGGGTTATTGTTAGGGTAAGGCTTAGGGTACGGGTTCGGGTACGGGTTCGTGTACGGCGTAGGGTATGGGTTTGGGTTAGGGTTAGGGTTAGTTTGAAGGTTAGGGCTCGGTTTAGGGTACGGGTTAGGATTAGGGTTCGTGTTAGGGTTAGGGTAGGGGTTAGGGTTAGGGTACGCGTTAGGGTTAGGGTAGTTATTAAACCTATCCCACTCTCTAGATACCCCTTAGCACGTCAAGGAATATTATTTGGGGGTCCAGCCATGGAGAAGAGTTTAGACAATAGGAGAAGATAAGGAACACACCCATTATCCTGAAATCACATTAGGATTCTCTTTTTAACCTGTTCCTTAATACACTAGTGCTTAGGAAATCTATTGGAGGCAGAAGCAGTCAAGGGTAGCTTAGGGTTAGGGTTAGGGTTAGGGTTATTGTTAGGGTACGGCTTAGGGTACGGGTTCGGGTATGGGTTCGGGTACGGCGTAGGGTATGGGTTAGGTTTAGGGTTAGGGTTAGTTTGAGGGTTAGGGCTCGGTTTAGTGTACGGGTTAGGATTAGGGTACGTGTTAGGGTTAGGGTAGGGGTTAGGGTTAGGGTACGCGTTAGGGTTAGGGTAGTTATTAAACCTATCCCACTCTCTAGATACCCCTTAGCACGTCAAGGAATATTATTTGGGGGTCCAGCCATGGAGAAGAGTTTAGACACTAGGAGAAGATAAGGAACACACCCATTATCAAGAAATCACATTAGGATTCTCTTTTTAACCTGTTCCTTAAAACACTAGTGCTTAGGAAATCTATTGGAGGCAGAAGCAGTCAAGGGTAGCTTAGGGTTAGGGTTAGGGTTAGGGTACGGCTTAGGGTACGGGTTCGGGAACGGGTTCGGGTACGGGTTCGGGTACGGCGTAGGGTATGGGTTAGGTTTAGGGTTAGGGTTAGTTTGAGGGTTAGGGCTCGGTTTAGGTTACGGGTTAGGATTAGGGTACGTGTTAGGGTTAGGGTAGGGGTTAGGGTTAGGGTACGCGTTAGGGTTAGGGTAGTTATTAAACCTATCCCACTCTCTAGATACCCCTTAGCACGTCAAGGAATATTATTTGGGGGTCCAGCCATGGAGAAGAGTTTAGACACTAGGAGAAGATAAGGAACACACCAATTATCAAGAAATCACATTAGGATTCTCTTTTTAACCTGTTCCTTAAAACACTAGTGCTTAGGAAATCTATTGGAGGCAAAGCAGTCAAGGGTAGCTTAGGGTTAGGGTTAGGGTTATTGTTAGGGTAAGGCTTAGGGTACGGGTTCGGGTACGGCATAGGGTATGGGATAGGGTTAGGGTTAGGGTTAGTTTGAGGGTTAGGGCTCGGTTTAGGTTACGGGTTAGGATTAGGGTACGTGTTAGGTTTAGGGTAGGGGTTAGGGTTAGGGTACGCGTTAGGGTTAGGGTAGTTATTAAACCTATCCCACTCCCTAGATGCCCCTTAGCACGTCAAGGAATATTATTTGGGGGACCAGCCATGGAGAAGAGTTTAGACACTAGGAGAAGATAAGGAACACACCCATTATCAAGAAATCACATTAGGATTCTCTTTTTAACCTGTTCCTTAAAACACTAGTGCTTAGGAAATCTATTGGAGGCAGAAGCAGTCAAGGGTAGCTTAGGGTTAGGGTTAGGGTTAGGGTTAGGGTTAGGTTTATGGTACGGGTTCGGGTACGGGTTCGTGTACGGCGTAGGTTATGGGTTAGGGTTAGGGTTAGGGTTAGTTTGAAGGTTAGGGCTCGGTTTAGGGTACGGGTTAAGATTAGGGTTCGTGTTAGGGTTAGGGTAGGGGTTAGGGTTAGGGTACGCGTTAGGGTTAGGGTAGTTATTAAACCTATCCCACTCTCTAGATACCCCTTAGCACGTCAAGGAATATTATTTGGGGGTCCAGCCATGGAGAAGAGTTTAGACACTAGGAGAAGATAAGGAACACACACATTATCAAGAAATCACATTAGGATTCTCTTTTTAACCTGTTCCTTAAAACACTAGTGCTTAGGAAATCTATTGGAGGCAGAAGCAGTCAAGGGTAGCTTAGGGTTAGGGTTAGGGTTAGGGCTAGGGTTAGGACACGGCTTAGGGTACGGGTTCGGGTACGGGTTCGTGTACGGCGTAGGGTATGGGTTTGGGTTAGGGTTAGGGTTAGTTTGAAGGTTAGGGCTCGGTTTAGGGTACGGGTTAGGATTAGGGTTCGTGTTAGGGTTAGGGTAGGGGTTAGGGTTAGGGTACGCGTTAGGGTTAGGGTAGTTATTAAACCTATCCCACTCTCTAGATACCCCTTAGCACGTCAAGGAATATTATTTGGGGGTCCAGCCATGGAGAAGAGTTTAGACACTAGGAGAAGATAAGGAACACACCCATTATCAAGAAATCACATTAGGATTCTCTTTTTAACCTGTTCCTTAAAACACTAGTGCTTAGGAAATCTATTGGAGGCAGAAGCAGTCAAGGGTAGCTTAGGGTTAGGGTTAGGGTTAGGGCTAGGGTTAGGACACGGCTTAGTGTACGGTTTCGGTTACGGGTTCGTGTACGGCGTAGGGTATGGGTTTGGGTTAGTGTTAGGGTTAGTTTGAAGGTTAGGGCTCGGTTTAGGGTACGGGTTAGGATTAGGGTTCTTGTTAGGGTTAGGGTAGGGGTTAGGGTTAGGGTACGCGTTAGGGTTAGGGTAGTTATTAAACCTATCCCACTCCCTAGATGCCCCTTAGCACGTCAAGGAATATTATTTGGGGGACCAGCCATGGAGAAGAGTTTAGACACTAGGAGAAGATAAGGAACACACCCATTATCAAGAAATCACATTAGGATTCTCTTTTTAACCTGTTCCTTAAAACACTAGTGCTTAGGAAATCTATTGGAGGCAGAAGCAGTCAAGTGTAGCTTAGGGTTAGGGTTAGGGTTACGGTTAGGGTTAGGGTACGGGTTCGGGTACGGGTTCGTGTACGGCGTAGGTTATGGGTTAGGGTTAGGTTTAGGGTTAGTTTGAAGGTTAGGGCTCGGTTTAGGGTACGGGTTAGGATTAGGGTTCGTGTTAGGGTTAGGGTAGGGGTTAGGGTTAGGGTACGCGTTAGGGTTAGGGTAGTTATTAAACCTATCCCACTCTCTAGATACCCCTTAGCACGTCAAGGAATATTATTTGGGGGTCCAGCCATGGAGAAGAGTTTAGACACTAGGAGAAGATAAGGAACACACCCATTATCAAGAAATCACATTAGGATTCTCTTTTTAACCTGTTCCTTAAAACACTAGTGCTTAGGAAATCTATTGGAGGCAGAAGCAGTCAAGGGTAGCTTAGAGTTATGGTTAGGGTTAGGGTTATTGTTAGGGTAAGGCTTAGGGTACGGGTTCGGGTACGGTTTCGGGTACGGTATAGGGTATGGGTTAGGGTTAGTGTTAGGGTTAGTTTGAGGGTTAGGGCTCGGTTTAGGGTACGGGTTAGGATTAGGGTACGTGTTAGGGTTAGGGTAGGGGTTAGGGTTAGGGTATGCGTTAGGGTTAGGGTATTTATTAAACCTATCCCACTCTCTAGATACCCCTTAGCACGTCAAGGAATATTATTTGGGGGTCCAGCCATGGAGAAGAGTTTAGACACTAGGAGAAGATAAGGAACACACCCGTCATCAAGAAATCACATTAGGATTCTCTTTTTAACCTGTTCCTTAAAACACTAGTGCTTAGGAAATCTATTGGAGGCAGAAGCAGTCAAGGGTAGCTTAGGGTTAGGGTTAGGGTTAGGGTACGGCTTAGGGTACGGGTTCGTGTACGGGTTCGGGTACGGTTTTGGGTATGGCGTAGGATATGGGTTAGGGTTAGGGTTAGGGTTAGTTTGAGGGTTAGGGCTCGGTTTAGGGTACGGGTTAGGATTAGGGTACGTGTTAGGGTTAGGGTAGGGGTTAGGGTTAGAGTACGCGTTAGGGTTAGGGTAGTTATTAAACCTATCCCACTCTCGAGATACCCCTTAGCACGTCAAGGAATATTATTTGGGTGTCCAGCCATGGAGAAGAGTTTAGACACTAGGAGAAGATAAGGAACACACCCATTATCAAGAAATCACATTAGGATTCTCTTTTTAACCTGTTCCTTAAAACACTAGTGCTTAGGAAATCTATTGGAGGCAGAAGCAGTCAAGGGTAGCTTAGGGTTAGGGTTAGGGTTAGGGCTAGAGTTAGGGTACGGCATAGGGTACGGGTTCGGGTACGGGTTCGTGTACGGCGTAGGGTATGGGTTAGAGTTAGGGTTAGGGTTAGTTTGAAGGTTAGGGCTCGGTTTAGATTTCGCCATAGGATTAGGGTACGTGTTAGGGTTAGGGTAGGGGTTAGGGTTATGGTACGCGTTAGGGTTAGGGTAGTTATTAAACCTATCCCACTCTCTAGATACCCCTTAGCACGTCAAGGAATATTATTTGGGGGTCCAGCCATGGAGAAGAGTTTAGACACTAGGAGAAGATAAGGAACACACCCATTATCAAGAAATCACAATAGGATTCTCTTTTTAACCTGTTCCTTAAAACACTTGTGCTTAGGAAATCTATTGGAGGCAGAAGCAGTCAAGGGTAGCTTAGGGTTAGGGTTTGGGTTAGGGTACGGCTTAGGGTACGGGTTCGGGTACGGGATCGGGTACGGGTTTGGGTATGGCGTAGGATATGGGTTAGGGTTAGGGTTAGGGTTAGTTTGAGGGTTAGGGCTCGGTTTAGGGTACGGGTTAGGATTAGGGTACGTGTTAGGGTTAGGGTAGGGGTTAGGGTTAGGGTACGCGTTAGGGTTAGGGTAGTTATTAAACCTATCCCACTCTCTAGATACCCCTTAGCACGTCAAGGAATATTATTTGGGTGTCCAGCCATGGAGAAGAGTTTAGACACTAGGAGAAGATAAGGAACACACCCATTATCAAGAAATCACATTAGGATTCTCTTTTTAACCTGTTCCTTAAAACACTAGTGCTTAGGAAATCTATTGGAGGCAGAAGCAGGCAAGGGTAGCTTAGGGTTAGGGTTAGGGTTAGGGTTAGGGTTAGGGTTAGGATACGGCTTAGGGTACGGGTTCGGGTACGGGTTCGCGTACGGCGTAGGGTATGGGTTAGGGATAGTGTTAGGGTTAGTTTGAAGGTTAGGGCTCGGTTTAGGGCACGGGTTAATATTAGGGTTCGTGTTAGGGTTAGGGTAGGGGTTAGGGTTAGGGTACGCGTTAAGGTTAGGGTAGTTATTAAACCTATCCCACTCTCTAGATACCCCTTAGCACGTCAAGGAATATTATTTGGGGGTCCAGCCATGGAGAAGAGTTTAGACACTAGGAGAAGATAAGGAACACACCCATTATCAAGAAATCACATTAGGATTCTCTTTTTAACCTGTTCCTTAAAACACTAGTGCTTAGGAAATCTATTGGAGGCAGAAGCAGTCAAGGGTAGCTTAGGGTTAGGGTTAGGGTTAGGGCTAGAGTTAGGGTACGGCATAGGGTACGGGTTCGGGTACGGGTTCGTGTACGGCGTAGGGTATGGGTTAGAGTTAGGGTTAGGGTTAGTTTGAAGGTTAGGGCTCGGTTTAGGGCACGGGTTAATATTAGGGTTCGTGTTAGGGTTAGGGTAGGGGTTAGGGTTAGGGTACGCGTTAAGGTTAGGGTAGTTATTAAACCTATCCCACTCTCTAGATACCCCTTAGCACGTCAAGGAATATTATTTGGGGGTCCAGCCATGGAGAAGAGTTTAGACACTAGGAGAAGATAAGGAACACACCCATTATCCTGAAATCACATTAGGATTCTCTTTTTAACCTGTTCCTTAAAACACTTGTGCTTAGGAAATCTATTGGAGGCAGAAGCAGTCAAGGGTAGCTTAGGGTTAGGGTTAGGGTTAGGGTTAGGGTTAGGGTACGGCTTAGGGTACGGGTTCGGGTACGGGTTCGCGTACGGCGTAGGGTATGGGTTAGGGTTAGGGTTAGGGTTAGTTTGAAGGTTAGGGCTCGGTTTAGGGCACGGGTTAGGATTAGGGTTCGTGTTAGGGTTAGGGTAGGGGTTAGGGTTAGGGTACGCGTTAAGCTTAGGGTAGTTATTAAACCTATCCCACTCTGTAGATACCCCTTAGCACGTCAAGGAATATTATTTGGGGGTCCAGCCATGGAGAAGAGTTTAGACACTAGGAGAAGATAAGGAACACACCCATTATCCTGAAATCACATTAGGATTCTCTTTTTAACCTGTTCCTTAATACACTAGTGCTTAGGAAATCTATTGGAGGCAGAAGCAGTCAAGGGTAGCTTAGGGTTAGGGTTAGGGTTAGGGTTAGGTTTAGGGTACGGCTTAGGGTACGGGTTCGGGTAAGGGTTCGGGTACGGCGTAGGGTATGGTTTAGGGTTAGGGTTAGGGTTAATTTGAGGGTTAGGGCTCGGTTTAGGTTACGGGTTAGGATTAGTGTACGTGTTAGGGTTAAGGTAGAGGTTAGGGTTAGGGTACGCGTTAGGGTAAGGGTAGTTATTAAACCTATCCCACTCTCTAGATACCCCTTAGCACGTCAAGGAATATTATTTGGGGGTCCAGCCATGGAGAAGAGTTTAGACACTAGGAGAAGATAAGGAACACACCCATTATCAAGAAATCACATTAGGATTCTCTTTTTAACCTGTTCCTTAAAACACTAGTGCTTACGAAATCTATTGGAGGCAGAAGCAGTCAAGGGTAGCTTAGAGTTATGGTTAGGGTTAGGGTTATTGTTAGGGTAAGGCTTAGGGTACGGGTTCGGGTACGGTTTCGGGTACGGTATAGGGTATGGGTTAGGGTTAGGGTTAGGGTTAGTTTGAGGGTTAGGGCTCGGTTTAGGGTACGGGTTAGGATTAGGGTACGTGTTAGGGTTAGGGTAGGGGTTAGGGTTAGGGTATGCGTTAGGGTTAGGGTATTTATTAAACCTATCCCACTCTCTAGATACCCCTTAGCACGTCAAGGAATATTATTTGGGGGTCCAGCCATGGAGAAGAGTTTAGACACTAGGAGAAGATAAGGAACACACCCGTCATCCAGAAATCACATTAGGATTCTCTTTTTAACCTGTTCCTTAAAACACTATTGCTTAGGAAATCTACTGGAGGCAGAAGCAGTCAAGGGTAGCTTAGGGTTAGGGTTAGGGTTAGGGTAGGGCTTAGGGTACGGGTTCGTGTACGGGTTCGGGTACGGTTTTGGGTATGGCGTAGGATATGGGTTAGGGTTAGGGTTAGGGTTAGTTTGAGGGTTAGGGCTCGGTTTAGGGTACGGGTTAGGATTAGGGTACGTGTTAGGGTTAGGGTAGGGTTTAGGGTTAGAGTACGCGTTAGGGTTAGGGTAGTTATTAAACCTATCCCACTCTCTAGATACCCCTTAGCACGTCAAGGAATATTATTTGGGTGTCCAGCCATGGAGAAGAGTTTAGACACTAGGAGAAGATAAGGAACACACCCATTATCAAGAAATCACATTAGGATTCTCTTTTTAACCTGTTCCTTAAAACACTAGTGCTTAGGAAATCTATTGGAGGCAGAAGCAGTCAAGGGTAGCTTAGGGTTAGGGTTAGGGTTAGGGCTAGAGTTAGGGTACGGCATAGGGTACGGGTTCGGGTACGGGTTCGTGTACGGCGTAGGGTATGGGTTAGAGTTAGGGTTAGGGTTAGTTTGAAGGTTAGGGCTCGGTTTAGGTTTCGGCTTAGGATTAGGGTACGTGTTAGGGTTAGGGTAGGGGTTAGGGTTATGGTACGCGTTAGGGTTAGGGTAGTTATTAAACCTATCCCACTCTCTAGATACCCCTTAGCACGTCAAGGAATATTATTTGGGGGTCCAGCCATGGAGAAGAGTTTAGACACTAGGAGAAGATAAGGAACACACCCATTATCAAGAAATCACATTAGGATTCTCTTTTTAACCTGTTCCTTAAAACACTTGTGCTTAGGAAATCTATTGGAGGCAGAAGCAGTCAAGGGTAGCTTAGGTTTAGGGTTAGGGTTAGGGTTAGGGTTAGCTTTAGGGTACGACTTAGTGTACGGGTTCGGGTACGGGTTCGGGTACGGCGTATGGTATGGGTTAGGGTTAGGGTTAGGTTTAGTTTGAGGGTTAGGGATCGGTTTAGGGTACGGGTTAGGATTAGGGTACGTGTTAGGGTTAGGGTACGCGTTAGGGTTAGGGTAGTTATTAAACCTATCCCACTCTCTAGATACCCCTTAGCACGTCAAGGGATATTATTTGGGGGTCCAGCCATGGAGAAGAGTTTAGACACTAGGAGAAGATAAGGAACACACCCATTATCCTGAAATCACAATAGGATTCTCTTTTTAACCTGTTCCTTAATACACAAGTGCTTAGGAAATCTATTGGAGGCAGAAGGAGTCAAGGGTAGCTTAGGGCTAGGGTTAGGGTTAGGGTTAGGGTTAGCGTTAGGGTTAGGGTTAGGGTACGGCTTAGGGTACGGGTTCGGGTACGGGTTCGGGTACGGCGTAGGGTATGGTTTAGGGTTAGGGTTAGGGTTAGTTTGAGGGTTAGGGCTCGGTTTAGGTTACGGGTTAGGATTAGTGTACGTGTTAAGGTTAGGGTAGAGGTTAGGGTTAGGGTACGCGTTAACGTTAGGGTAGTTATTAAACCTATCCCACTCTCTAGATACCCCTTAGCACGTCAAGGAATATTATTTGGGGGTCCAGCCATGGAGAAGAGTTTAGACACTAGGAGAAGATAAGGAACACACCCATTATCAAGAAATCACATTAGGATTCTCTTATAACCTGTTCCTAAAAACACTAGTGCTTAGGAAATCTATTGGAGGCAGAAGCAGTCAAGGGTAGCTTAGGGTTAGGGTTAGGGTTAGGGTTAGGTTTAGGGTACGGCTTAGGGTAAGGGTTCGGGTATGGGTTCGGGTACGGCGTAGGTTATGGGTTAGGGTTAGGGTTAGGGTTAGTTTGAGGGTTAGGGCTCGGTTTAGGGTACGGGTTAGGATTAGGGTTCGTGTTAGGGTTAGGGTAGGGGTTAGGGTTAGGGTACGCGTTAGGGTTAGGGTAGTTATTAAACCTATCCCACTCTCTAGATACCCCTTAGCACGTCAAGGAATATTATTTGGGGGTCCAGCCATGGAGAAGAGTTTAGACACTAGGAGAAGATAAAGAACACACCCATTATCCTGAAATCACATTAGGATTCTCTTTTTAACCTGTTCCTTAATACACTAGTGCTTAGGAAATCTATTGGAGGCAGAAGTAGTCAAGGGTAGCTTAGGGTTAGGGTTACGGTTAGGGTTAGGGTTAGGGTACGGCTTAGGGTACGGGTTCGGGTATGGCGTAGGGTATGGGTTAGGGTTAGGGTTAGGGTTAGTTTGAGGTTTAGGGCTCGGTTTAGGGTACGGGTTAGGATTAGGGTACGTGTTAGGGTTAGGGTAGGGGTTAGGGTTAGGGTACGCGTTAGGGTTGGGGTAGTTACTAAACCTATCCCACTCTCTAGATACCCCTTAGAACGTCAAGGAATATTATTTGGGGGTCCAGCCATGGAGAAGAGTTTAGACACTAGGAGAAGATAAGGAACACACCCATTATCAAGAAATCACATTAGGATTCTCTTTTTAACCTGTTCCTTAAAACACTAGTGCTTAGGAAATCTATTGGAGGCAGAAGCAGTCAAGGGTAGCTTAGGGTTAGGGTTAGGGTTAGGGTACGGCTTAGGGTACGGGTTCGGGAACGGGTTCGGGTACGGGTTCGGGTACGGCGTAGGGTAAGGGTTAGGTTTAGGGTTAGGGTTAGTTTGAGGGTTAGGGCTCGGTTTAGGTTACGGGTTAGGATTAGGGTACGTGTTAGGGTTAGGTTAGGGGTTAGGGTTAGGGTACGCGTTAGGGTTAGGGTAGTTATTAAACCTATCCCACTCTCTAGATACCCCTTAGCACGTCAAGGAATATTATTTGGGGGTCCAGCCATGGAGAAGAGTTTAGACACTAGGAGAAGATAAGGAACACACCCATTATCAAGAAATCACATTAGGATTCTCTTTTTAACCTGTTCCTTAAAACACTAGTGCTTAGGAAATCTATTGGAGGCAAAGCAGTCAAGGGTAGCTTAGGGTTAGGGTTAGGGTTATTGTTAGGGTAAGGCTTAGGGTACGGGTTCGGGTACGGCATAGGGTATGGGTTAGGGTTAGGGTTAGGGTTAGTTTGAGGGTTAGGGCTCGGTTTAGGATACGGGTTAGGATTAGGGTACGTGTTAGGTTTAGGGTAGGGGTTAGGGTTAGGGTACGCGTTAGGGTTAGGGTAGTTATTAAACCTATCCCACTCCCTAGATGCCCCTTAGCACGTCAAGGAATATTATTTGGGGGACCAGCCATGGAGAAGAGTTTAGACACTAGGAGAAGATAAGGAACACACCCATTATCAAGAAATCACATTAGGATTCTCTTTTTAACCTGTTCCTTAAAACACTAGTGCTTAGGAAATCTATTGGAGGCAGAAGCAGTCAAGGGTAGCTTAGGGTTAGGGTTAGGGTTAGGGTTAGGGTTAGGGTACGGGTTCGGGTACGGGTTCGTGTACGGCGTAGGTTATGGGTTAGGGTTAGGGTTAGGGTTAGTTTGAAGGTTAGGGCTCGGTTTAGGGTACGGGTTAGGATTAGGGTTCGTGTTAGGGTTAGGGTAGGGGTTAGGGTTAGGGTACGCGTTAGGGTTAGGGTAGTTATTAAACCTATCCCACTCTCTAGATACCCCTTAGCACGTCAAGGAATATTATTTGGGGGTCCAGCCATGGAGAAGAGTTTAGACACTAGGAGAAGATAAGGAACACACACATTATCAAGAAATTACATTAGGATTCTCTTTTTAACCTGTTCCTTAAAACACTAGTGCTTAGGAAATCTATTGGAGGCAGAAGCATTCAAGGGTAGCTTAGGGTTAGGGTTAGGGTTAGGGCTAGGGTTAGGACACGGCTTAGGGTACGGGTTCGGGTACGGGTTCGTGTACGGTGTAGGGTATGGGTTTGGGTTAGGGTTAGGGTTAGTTTGAAGGTTAGGGCTCGGTTTAGGGTACGGGTTAGGATTAGGGTTCGTGTTAGGGTTAGGGTAGGGGTTAGGGTTAGGGTAGTTATTAAACCTATCCCACTCTCTAGATACCCCTTAGCACGTCAAGGAATATTATTTGGGGGTCCAGCCATGGAGAAGAGTTTAGACACTAGGAGAAGATAAGGAACACACCCATTATCAAGAAATCACATTAGGATTCTCTTTTTAACCTGTTCCTTAAAACACTAGTGCTTAGGAAATCTATTGGAGGCAGAAGCAGTCAAGGGTAGCTTAGGGTTAGGGTTAGGGTTAGGGCTAGGGTTAGGACACGGCTTAGGGTACGGGTTCGGGTACGGGTTCGTGTACGGCGTAGGGTATGGGTTTGGGTTAGTGTTAGGGTTAGTTTGAAGGTTAGGGCTCGGTTTAGGGTACGGGTTAGGATTAGGGTTCTTGTTAGGGTTAGGGTAGGGGTTAGGGTTAGGGTACGCGTTAGGGTTAGGGTAGTTATTAAACCTATCCCACTCTCTAGATACCCCTTAGCACGTCAAGGAATATTATTTGGGGGTCCAGCCATGGAGAAGAGTTTAGACACTAGGAGAAGATAAAGAACACACCCATTATCCTGAAATCACATTAGGATTCTCTTTTTAACCTGTTCCTTAATACACTAGTGCTTAGGAAATCTATTGGAGGCAGAAGTAGTCAAGGGTAGCTTAGGGTTAGGGTTACGGTTAGGGTTAGGTTTAGGGTACGGCTTAGGGTACGGGTTCGGGTACGGATTCGGGTACGGCGTAGGGTATGGGTTAGGGTTAGGGTTAGGGTTAGTTTGAGTGTTAGGGCTCGGTTTAGGGTACGGGTTAGGATTAGGGTAGGTGTTAGGTTTAGGGTAGGGGTTAGGGTTAGGGTACGCGTTAGGGTTAGGGTAGTTATTAAACCTATCCCACTCCCTAGATGCCCCTTAGCACGTCAAGGAATATTATTTGGGGGACCAGCCATGGAGAAGAGTTTAGACACTAGGAGAAGATAAGGAACACACCCATTATCAAGAAATCACATTAGGATTCTCTTTTTAACCTGTTCCTTAAAACACTAGTGCTTAGGAAATCTATTGGAGGCAGAAGCAGTCAAGGGTAGCTTAGGGTTAGGGTTAGGGTTACGGTTAGGGTTAGGGTACGGGTTCGGGTACGGGTTCGTGTACGGCGTAGGTTATGAGTTAGGGTTAGGTTTAGGGTTAGTTTGAAGGTTAGGGCTCGGTTTAGGGTACGGGTTAGGATTAGGGTTCGTGTTAGGGTTAGGGTAGGGGTTAGGGTTAGGGTACGCGTTAGGGTAAGGGTAGTTATTAAACCTATCCCACTCTCTAGATACCCCTTAGCACGTCAAGGAATATTATCTGGGGGTCCAGCCATGGAGAAGAGTTTAGACACTAGGAGCAGATAAGGAACACACCCATTATCCTGAAATAACAATAGGATTCTCTTTTTAACCTGTTCCTTAATACACTAGTGCTTAGGAAATCTATTGGAGGCAGAAGCAGTCAAGGGTAGCTTAGGGTTAGGGTTAGGGTTAGGGTTAGGTTTAGGGTACGGCTTAGGGTACGGGTTCGGGTAAGGGTTCGGGTACGGCGTAGGGTATGGTTTAGGGTTAGGGTTAGGGTTAATTTGAGGGTTAGGGCTCGGTTTAGGTTACGGGTTAGGATTAGGGTACGTGTTAGGGTTAAGGTAGAGGTTAGGGTTAGGGTACGCGTTAGGGTAAGGGTAGTTATTAAACCTATCCCACTCTCTAGATACCCCTTAGCACGTCAAGGAATATTATTTGGGGGTCCAGCCATGGAGAAGAGTTTAGACACTAGGAGAAGATAAGGAACACACCCATTATCAAGAAATCACATTAGGATTCTCTTTTTAACCTGTTCCTTAAAACACTAGTGCTTACGAAATCTATTGGAGGCAGAAGCAGTCAAGGGTAGCTTAGAGTTATGGTTAGGGTTAGGGTTATTGTTAGGGTAAGGCTTAGGGTACGGGTTCGGGTACGGTTTCGGGTACGGTATAGGGTATGGGTTAGGGTTAGGGTTAGGGTTAGTTTGAGGGTTAGGGCTCGGTTTAGGGTACGGGTTAGGATTAGGGTACGTGTTAGGGTTAGGGTAGGGGTTAGGGTTAGGGTATGCGTTAGGGTTAGGGTATTTATTAAACCTATCCCACTCTCTAGATACCCCTTAGCACGTCAAGGAATATTATTTGGGGGTCCAGCCATGGAGAAGAGTTTAGACACTAGGAGAAGATAAGGAACACACCCGTCATCCAGAAATCACATTAGGATTCTCTTTTTAACCTGTTCCTTAAAACACTATTGCTTAGGAAATCTACTGGAGGCAGAAGCAGTCAAGGGTAGCTTAGGGTTAGGGTTAGGGTTAGGGTAGGGCTTAGGGTACGGGTTCGTGTACGGGTTCGGGTACGGTTTTGGGTATGGCGTAGGATATGGGTTAGGGTTAGGGTTAGGGTTAGTTTGAGGGTTAGGGCTCGGTTTAGGGTACGGGTTAGGATTAGGGTACGTGTTAGGGTTAGGGTAGGGTTTAGGGTTAGAGTACGCGTTAGGGTTAGGGTAGTTATTAAACCTATCCCACTCTCTAGATACCCCTTAGCACGTCAAGGAATATTATTTGGGGGTCCAGCCATGGAGAAGAGTTTAGACACTAGGAGAAGATAAGGAACACACCCATTATCAAGAAATCACATTAGGATTCTCTTTTTAACCTGTTCCTTAAAACACTAGTGCTTAGGAAATCTATTGGAGGCAGAAGCAGTCAAGGGTAGCTTAGGGTTAGGGTTAGGGTTAGGGCTAGAGTTAGGGTACGGCATAGGGTACGGGTTCGGGTACGGGTTCGTGTACGGCGTAGGGTATGGGTTAGAGTTAGGGTTAGGGTTAGTTTGAAGGTTAGGGCTCGGTTTAGGTTTCGGCTTAGGATTAGGGTACGTGTTAGGGTTAGGGTAGGGGTTAGGGTTATGGTACGCGTTAGGGTTAGGGTAGTTATTAAACCTATCCCACTCTCTAGATACCCCTTAGCACGTCAAGGAATATTATTTGGGGGTCCAGCCATGGAGAAGAGTTTAGACACTAGGAGAAGATAAGGAACACACCCATTATCAAGAAATCACATTAGGATTCTCTTTTTAACCTGTTCCTTAAAACACTTGTGCTTAGGAAATCTATTGGAGGCAGAAGCAGTCAAGGGTAGCTTAGGTTTAGGGTTAGGGTTAGGGTTAGGGTTAGCTTTAGGGTACGACTTAGTGTACGGGTTCGGGTACGGGTTCGGGTACGGCGTATGGTATGGGTTAGGGTTAGGGTTAGGTTTAGTTTGAGGGTTAGGGATCGGTTTAGGGTACGGGTTAGGATTAGGGTACGTGTTAGGGTTAGGGTACGCGTTAGGGTTAGGGTAGTTATTAAACCTATCCCACTCTCTAGATACCCCTTAGCACGTCAAGGGATATTATTTGGGGGTCCAGCCATGGAGAAGAGTTTAGACACTAGGAGAAGATAAGGAACACACCCATTATCCTGAAATCACAATAGGATTCTCTTTTTAACCTGTTCCTTAATACACAAGTGCTTAGGAAATCTATTGGAGGCAGAAGGAGTCAAGGGTAGCTTAGGGCTAGGGTTAGGGTTAGGGTTAGGGTTAGCGTTAGGGTTAGGGTTAGGGTACGGCTTAGGGTACGGGTTCGGGTACGGGTTCGGGTACGGCGTAGGGTATGGTTTAGGGTTAGGGTTAGGGTTAGTTTGAGGGTTAGGGCTCGGTTTAGGTTACGGGTTAGGATTAGTGTACGTGTTAAGGTTAGGGTAGAGGTTAGGGTTAGGGTACGCGTTAACGTTAGGGTAGTTATTAAACCTATCCCACTCTCTAGATACCCCTTAGCACGTCAAGGAATATTATTTGGGGGTCCAGCCATGGAGAAGAGTTTAGACACTAGGAGAAGATAAGGAACACACCCATTATCAAGAAATCACATTAGGATTCTCTTATAACCTGTTCCTTAAAACACTAGTGCTTAGGAAATCTATTGGAGGCAGAAGCAGTCAAGGGTAGCTTAGGGTTAGGGTTAGGGTTAGGGTTAGGTTTAGGGTACGGCTTAGGGTAAGGGTTCGGGTATGGGTTCGGGTACGGCGTACGTTATGGGTTAGGGTTAGGGTTAAGGTTAGTTTGAGGGTTAGGGCTCGGTTTAGGGTACGGGTTAGGATTAGTGTACGTGTTAGGGTTAGGGTAGAGGTTAGGGTTAGGGTATGCGTTAGGGTTCGGGTAGTTATTAAACCTATCCCACTCTCTAGATACCCCTTAGCACGTCAAGGAATATTATTTGGGGATCCAGCCATGGAGAAGAGTTTAGACACTAGGAGAAGATAAGGAACACACCCATTATCAAGAAATCACATTAGGATTCTCTTTTTAACCTGTTCCTTAAAACACTAGTGCTTAGGAAATCTATTGGAGGCAGAAGCACTCAAGGGTAGCTTAGGGTTAGGGTTAGGGTTAGGGCTAGGGTTAGGACACGGCTTAGGGTACGGGTTCGGGTACGGGTTCGTGTACGGCGTAGGGTATGGGTTTGGGTTAGTGTTAGGGTTAGTTTGAAGGTTAGGGCTCGGTTTAGGGTACGGGTTAGGATTAGGGTTCGTGTTAGGGTTAGGGTAGGGGTTAGGGTTAGGGTACGCGTTAGGGTTAGGGTAGTTATTAAACCTATCCCACTCTCTAGATACCCCTTAGCACGTCAAGGAATATTATTTGGGGGTCCAGCCATGGAGAAGAGTTTAGACACTAGGAGAAGATAAAGAACACACCCATTATCCTGAAATCACATTAGGATTCTCTTTTTAACCTGTTCCTTAATACACTAGTGCTTAGGAAATCTATTGGAGGCAGAAGTAGTCAAGGGTAGCTTAGGGTTAGGGTTACGGTTAGGGTTAGGGTTAGGGTACGGCTTAGGGTACGGGTTCGGGTATGGCGTAGGGTATGGGTTAGGGTTAGGGTTAGGGTTAGTTTGAGGTTTAGGGCTCGGTTTAGGGTACGGGTTAGGATTAGGGTACGTGTTAGGGTTAGGGTAGGGGTTAGGGTTAGGGTACGCGTTAGGGTTGGGGTAGTTACTAAACCTATCCCACTCTCTAGATACCCCTTAGAACGTCAAGGAATATTATTTGGGGGTCCAGCCATGGAGAAGAGTTTAGACACTAGGAGAAGATAAGGAACACACCCATTATCAAGAAATCACATTAGGATTCTCTTTTTAACCTGTTCCTTAAAACACTAGTGCTTAGGAAATCTATTGGAGGCAGAAGCAGTCAAGGGTAGCTTAGGGTTAGGGTTAGGGTTAGGGTACGGCTTAGGGTACGGGTTCGGGAACGGGTTCGGGTACGGGTTCGGGTACGGCGTAGGGTAAGGGTTAGGTTTAGGGTTAGGGTTAGTTTGAGGGTTAGGGCTCGGTTTAGGTTACGGGTTAGGATTAGGGTACGTGTTAGGGTTAGGTTAGGGGTTAGGGTTAGGGTACGCGTTAGGGTTAGGGTAGTTATTAAACCTATCCCACTCTCTAGATACCCCTTAGCACGTCAAGGAATATTATTTGGGGGTCCAGCCATGGAGAAGAGTTTAGACACTAGGAGAAGATAAGGAACACACCCATTATCAAGAAATCACATTAGGATTCTCTTTTTAACCTGTTCCTTAAAACACTAGTGCTTAGGAAATCTATTGGAGGCAAAGCAGTCAAGGGTAGCTTAGGGTTAGGGTTAGGGTTATTGTTAGGGTAAGGCTTAGGGTACGGGTTCGGGTACGGCATAGGGTATGGGTTAGGGTTAGGGTTAGGGTTAGTTTGAGGGTTAGGGCTCGGTTTAGGATACGGGTTAGGATTAGGGTACGTGTTAGGTTTAGGGTAGGGGTTAGGGTTAGGGTACGCGTTAGGGTTAGGGTAGTTATTAAACCTATCCCACTCCCTAGATGCCCCTTAGCACGTCAAGGAATATTATTTGGGGGACCAGCCATGGAGAAGAGTTTAGACACTAGGAGAAGATAAGGAACACACCCATTATCAAGAAATCACATTAGGATTCTCTTTTTAACCTGTTCCTTAAAACACTAGTGCTTAGGAAATCTATTGGAGGCAGAAGCAGTCAAGGGTAGCTTAGGGTTAGGGTTAGGGTTAGGGTTAGGGTTAGGGTACGGGTTCGGGTACGGGTTCGTGTACGGCGTAGGTTATGGGTTAGGGTTAGGGTTAGGGTTAGTTTGAAGGTTAGGGCTCGGTTTAGGGTACGGGTTAGGATTAGGGTTCGTGTTAGGGTTAGGGTAGGGGTTAGGGTTAGGGTACGCGTTAGGGTTAGGGTAGTTATTAAACCTATCCCACTCTCTAGATACCCCTTAGCACGTCAAGGAATATTATTTGGGGGTCCAGCCATGGAGAAGAGTTTAGACACTAGGAGAAGATAAGGAACACACACATTATCAAGAAATTACATTAGGATTCTCTTTTTAACCTGTTCCTTAAAACACTAGTGCTTAGGAAATCTATTGGAGGCAGAAGCATTCAAGGGTAGCTTAGGGTTAGGGTTAGGGTTAGGGCTAGGGTTAGGACACGGCTTAGGGTACGGGTTCGGGTACGGGTTCGTGTACGGTGTAGGGTATGGGTTTGGGTTAGGGTTAGGGTTAGTTTGAAGGTTAGGGCTCGGTTTAGGGTACGGGTTAGGATTAGGGTTCGTGTTAGGGTTAGGGTAGGGGTTAGGGTTAGGGTAGTTATTAAACCTATCCCACTCTCTAGATACCCCTTAGCACGTCAAGGAATATTATTTGGGGGTCCAGCCATGGAGAAGAGTTTAGACACTAGGAGAAGATAAGGAACACACCCATTATCAAGAAATCACATTAGGATTCTCTTTTTAACCTGTTCCTTAAAACACTAGTGCTTAGGAAATCTATTGGAGGCAGAAGCAGTCAAGGGTAGCTTAGGGTTAGGGTTAGGGTTAGGGCTAGGGTTAGGACACGGCTTAGGGTACGGGTTCGGGTACGGGTTCGTGTACGGCGTAGGGTATGGGTTTGGGTTAGTGTTAGGGTTAGTTTGAAGGTTAGGGCTCGGTTTAGGGTACGGGTTAGGATTAGGGTTCTTGTTAGGGTTAGGGTAGGGGTTAGGGTTAGGGTACGCGTTAGGGTTAGGGTAGTTATTAAACCTATCCCACTCTCTAGATACCCCTTAGCACGTCAAGGAATATTATTTGGGGGTCCAGCCATGGAGAAGAGTTTAGACACTAGGAGAAGATAAAGAACACACCCATTATCCTGAAATCACATTAGGATTCTCTTTTTAACCTGTTCCTTAATACACTAGTGCTTAGGAAATCTATTGGAGGCAGAAGTAGTCAAGGGTAGCTTAGGGTTAGGGTTACGGTTAGGGTTAGGTTTAGGGTACGGCTTAGGGTACGGGTTCGGGTACGGATTCGGGTACGGCGTAGGGTATGGGTTAGGGTTAGGGTTAGGGTTAGTTTGAGTGTTAGGGCTCGGTTTAGGGTACGGGTTAGGATTAGGGTAGGTGTTAGGTTTAGGGTAGGGGTTAGGGTTAGGGTACGCGTTAGGGTTAGGGTAGTTATTAAACCTATCCCACTCCCTAGATGCCCCTTAGCACGTCAAGGAATATTATTTGGGGGACCAGCCATGGAGAAGAGTTTAGACACTAGGAGAAGATAAGGAACACACCCATTATCAAGAAATCACATTAGGATTCTCTTTTTAACCTGTTCCTTAAAACACTAGTGCTTAGGAAATCTATTGGAGGCAGAAGCAGTCAAGGGTAGCTTAGGGTTAGGGTTAGGGTTACGGTTAGGGTTAGGGTACGGGTTCGGGTACGGGTTCGTGTACGGCGTAGGTTATGAGTTAGGGTTAGGTTTAGGGTTAGTTTGAAGGTTAGGGCTCGGTTTAGGGTACGGGTTAGGATTAGGGTTCGTGTTAGGGTTAGGGTAGGGGTTAGGGTTAGGGTACGCGTTAGGGTAAGGGTAGTTATTAAACCTATCCCACTCTCTAGATACCCCTTAGCACGTCAAGGAATATTATTTGGGGGTCCAGCCATGGAGAAGAGTTTAGACACTAGGAGAAGATAAGGAACACACCCATTATCAAGAAATCACATTAGGATTCTCTTTTTAACCTGTTCCTTAAAACACTAGTGCTTAGGAAATCTATTGGAGGCAGAAGCAGTCAAGGGTAGCTTAGGGTTAGGGTTAGGGATAGGGCTAGAGTTAGGGTACGGCATAGGGTACGGGTTCGGGTACGGGTTCGTGTACGGCGTAGGGTATGGGTTAGAGTTAGGGTTAGGGTTAGTTTGAAGGTTAGGGCTCGGTTTAGGTTTCGGCTTAGGATTAGGGTACGTGTTAGGGTTAGGGTAGGGGTTAGGGTTATGGTACGCGTTAGGGTTAGGGTAGTTATTAAACCTATCCCACTCTCTAGATACCCCTTAGCACGTCAAGGAATATTATTTGGGGGTCCAGCCATGGAGAAGAGTTTAGACACTAGGAGAAGATAAGGAACACACCCATTATCAAGAAATCACATTAGGATTCTCTTTTTAACCTGTTCCTTAAAACACTTGTGCTTAGGAAATCTATTGGAGGCAGAAGCAGTCAAGGGTAGCTTAGGTTTAGGGTTAGGGTTAGGGTTAGGGTTAGCTTTAGGGTACGACTTAGTGTACGGGTTCGGGTACGGGTTCGGGTACGGCGTATGGTATGGGTTAGGGTTAGGGTTAGGTTTAGTTTGAGGGTTAGGGATCGGTTTAGGGTACGGGTTAGGATTAGGGTACGTGTTAGGGTTAGGGTACGCGTTAGGGTTAGGGTAGTTATTAAACCTATCCCACTCTCTAGATACCCCTTAGCACGTCAAGGGATATTATTTGGGGGTCCAGCCATGGAGAAGAGTTTAGACACTAGGAGAAGATAAGGAACACACCCATTATCCTGAAATCACAATAGGATTCTCTTTTTAACCTGTTCCTTAATACACAAGTGCTTAGGAAATCTATTGGAGGCAGAAGCAGTCAAGGGTAGCTTAGGGCTAGGGTTAGGGTTAGGGTTAGGGTTAGCGTTAGGGTTAGGGTTAGGGTACGGCTTAGGGTACGGGTTCGGGTACGGGTTCGGGTACGGCGTAGGGTATGGTTTAGGGTTAGGGTTAGGGTTAGTTTGAGGGTTAGGGCTCGGTTTAGGTTACGGGTTAGGATTAGTGTACGTGTTAAGGTTAGGGTAGAGGTTAGGGTTAGGGTACGCGTTAACGTTAGGGTAGTTATTAAACCTATCCCACTCTCTAGATACCCCTTAGCACGTCAAGGAATATTATTTGGGGGTCCAGCCATGGAGAAGAGTTTAGACACTAGGAGAAGATAAGGAACACACCCATTATCAAGAAATCACATTAGGATTCTCTTTTTAACCTGTTCCTTAAAACACTAGTGCTTAGGAAATCTATTGGAGGCAGAAGCAGTCAAGGGTAGCTTAGGGTTAGGGTTAGGGTTAGGGTTAGGGTTAGGGTTAGGGTACGGGTTCGGGTACGGGTTCGTGTACGGCGTAGGTTATGGGTTAGGGTTAGGGTTAGGGTTAATTTGAAGGTTAGGGCTCGGTTTAGGGTACGGGTTAGGATTAGGGTTCGTGTTAGGGTTAGGGTAGGGGTTAGGGTTAGGGTACGCGTTAGGGTTAGGGTAGTTATTAAACCTATCCCACTCTCTAGATACCCCTTAGCACGTCAAGGAATATTATTTGGGGGTCCAGCCATGGAGAAGAGTTTAGACACTAGGAGAAGATAAGGAACACACACATTATCAAGAAATCACATTAGGATTCTCTTTTTAACCTGTTCCTTAAAACACTAGTGCTTAGGAAATCTATTGGAGGCAGAAGCAGTCAAGGGTAGCTTAGGGTTAGGGTTAGGGTTAGGGCTAGGGTTAGGACACGGCTTAGGGTACGGTTTCGGGTACGGGTTCGTGTACGGCGTAGGGTATGGGTTTGGGTTAGGGTTAGGGTTAATTTGAAGGTTAGGGCTCGGTTTAGGGTACGGGTTAGGATTAGGGTTCGTGTTAGGGTTAGGGTAGGGGTTAGGGTTAGGGTAGTTATTAAACCTATCCCACTCTCTAGATACCCCTTAGCACGTCAAGGAATATTATTTGGGGGTCCAGCCATGGAGAAGAGTTTAGACACTAGGAGAAGATAAGGAACACACCCATTATCAAGAAATCACATTAGGATTCTCTTTTTAACCTGTTCCTTAAAACACTAGTGCTTAGGAAATCTATTGGAGGCAGAAGCAGTCAAGGGTAGCTTAGGGTTAGGGTTAGGGTTAGGGCTAGGGTTAGGACACGGCTTAGGGTACGGGTTCGGGTACGGGTTCGTGTACGGCGTAGGGTATGGGTTTGGGTTAGGGTTAGGGTTAGTTTGAAGGTTAGGGCTCGGTTTAGGGTACGGGTTAGGATTAGGGTTCGTGTTAGGGTTAGGGTTAGGGTACGCGTTAGGGTTAGGGTAGTTATTAAACCTATCCCACTCTCTAGATACCCCTTAGCACGTCAAGGAATATTATTTGGGGGTCCAGCCATGGAGAAGAGTTTAGACACTAGGAGAAGATAAGGAACACACCCATTATCCTGAAATCACATTAGGATTCTCTTTTTAACCTGTTCCTTAAAACACTAGTGCTTAGGAAATCTATTGGAGGCAGAAGCAGTCAAGGGTAGCTTAGGGTTAGGGTTAGGGTTATTGTTAGGGTAAGGCTTAGGGTACGGGTTCGGGTACGGCCTACGGTATGGGTTAGGGTTAGGTTTAGGGTTAGTTTGAGGGTTAGGGCTCGGTTTAGGGTACGGGTTAGGATTAGGGTACGTGTTAGGGTTAGGGTAGGGGTTAGGGTTAGGGTATGCGTTAGGGTTAGGGTATTTATTAAACCTATCCCACTCTCTAGATACCCCTTAGCACGTCAAGGAATATTATTTGGGGGTCCAGCCATGGAGAAGAGTTTAGACACTAGGAGAAGATAAGGAACACACCCGTCATCAAGAAATCACATTAGGATTCTCTTTTTAACCTGTTCCTTAAAACACTAGTGCTTAGGAAATCTATTGGAGGCAGAAGCAGTCAAGGGTAGCTTAGGGTTAGGGTTAGGGTTAGGGTACGGCTTAGGGTACGGGTTCGTGTACGGGTTCGGGTACGGTTTTGGGTATGGCGTAGGATATGGGTTAGGGTTAGGGTTAGGGTTAGTTTGAGGGTTAGGGCTCGGTTTAGGGTACGGGTTAGGATTAGGGTACGTGTTAGGGTTAGTGTAGGGGTTAGGGTTAGAGTACGCGTTAGGGTTAGGGTAGTTATTAAACCTATCCCACTCTCTAGATACCCCTTAGCACGTCAAGGAATATTATTTGGGTGTCCAGCCATGGAGAAGAGTTTAGACACTAGGAGAAGATAAGGAACACACCCATTATCAAGAAATCACATTAGGATTCTCTTTTTAACCTGTTCCTTAAAACACTAGTGCTTAGGAAATCTATTGGAGGCAGAAGCAGTCAAGGGTAGCTTAGGGTTAGGGTTAGGGATAGGGCTAGAGTTAGGGTACGGCATAGGGTACGGGTTCGGGTACGGGTTCGTGTACGGCGTAGGGTATGGGTTAGATTTAGGGTTAGGGTTAGTTTGAAGGTTAGGGCTCGGTTTAGGTTTCGGCTTAGGATTAGGGTACGTGTTAGGGTTAGGGTAGGGGTTAGGGTTATGGTACGCGTTAGGGTTAGGGTAGTTATTAAACCTATCCCACTCTCTAGATACCCCTTAGCACGTCAAGGAATATTATTTGGGGGTCCAGCCATGGAGAAGAGTTTAGACACTAGGAGAAGATAAGGAACACACCCATTATCAAGAAATCACATTAGGATTCTCTTTTTAACCTGTTCCTTAAAACACTTGTGCTTAGGAAATCTATTGGAGGCAGAAGCAGTCAAGGGTAGCTTAGGTTTAGGGTTAGGGTTAGGGTTAGGGTTAGCTTTAGGGTACGACTTAGTGTACGGGTTCGGGTACGGGTTCGGGTACGGCGTATGGTATGGGTTAGGGTTAGGGTTAGGTTTAGTTTGAGGGTTAGGGATCGGTTTAGGGTACGGGTTAGGATTAGGGTACGTGTTAGGGTTAGGGTACGCGTTAGGGTTAGGGTAGTTATTAAACCTATCCCACTCTCTAGATACCCCTTAGCACGTCAAGGGATATTATTTGGGGGTCCAGCCATGGAGAAGAGTTTAGACACTAGGAGAAGATAAGGAACACACCCATTATCCTGAAATCACAATAGGATTCTCTTTTTAACCTGTTCCTTAATACACAAGTGCTTAGGAAATCTATTGGAGGCAGAAGCAGTCAAGAGTAGCTTAGGGCTAGGGTTAGGGTTAGGGTTAGGGTTAGCGTTAGGGTTAGGGTTAGGGTACGGCTTAGGGTTCGGGTTCGGGTACGGGTTCGGGTACGGCGTAGGGTATGGTTTAGGGTTAGGGTTAGGGTTAGTTTGAGGGTTAGGGCTCGGTTTAGGTTACGGGTTAGGATTAGTGTACGTGTTAAGGTTAGGGTAGAGGTTAGGGTTAGGGTACGCGTTAACGTTAGGGTAGTTATTAAACCTATCCCACTCTCTAGATACCCCTTAGCACGTCAAGGAATATTATTTGGGGGTCCAGCCATGGAGAAGAGTTTAGACACTAGGAGAAGATAAGGAACACACCCATTATCAAGAAATCACATTAGGATTCTCTTTTTAACCTGTTCCTTAAAACACTAGTGCTTAGGAAATCTATTGGAGGCAGAAGCAGTCAAGGGTAGCTTAGGGTTAGGTTTAGGGTTAGGGTTAGGGTTAGGGTTAGGGTACGGGTTCGGGTACGGGTTCGTGTACGGCGTAGGTTATGGGTTAGGGTTAGGGTTAGGGTTAGTTTGAAGGTTAGGGCTCGGTTTAGGGTACGGGTTAGGATTAGGGTTCGTGTTAGGGTTAGGGTAGGGGTTAGGGTTAGGGTACGCGTTAGGGTTAGGGTAGTTATTAAACCTATCCCACTCTCTAGATACCCCTTAGCACGTCAAGGAATATTATTTGGGGGTCCAGCCATGGAGAAGAGTTTAGACACTAGGAGAAGATAAGGAACACACACATTATCAAGAAATCACATTAGGATTCTCTTTTTAACCTGTTCCTTAAAACACTAGTGCTTAGGAAATCTATTGGAGGCAGAAGCAGTCAAGGGTAGCTTAGGGTTAGGGTTAGGGTTAGGGCTAGGGTTAGGACACGGCTTAGGGTACGGTTTCGGGTACGGGTTCGTGTACGGCGTAGGGTATGGGTTTGGGTTAGGGTTAGGGTTAATTTGAAGGTTAGGGCTCGGTTTAGGGTACGGGTTAGGATTAGGGTTCGTGTTAGGGTTAGGGTAGGGGTTAGGGTTAGGGTAGTTATTAAACCTATCCCACTCTCTAGATACCCCTTAGCACGTCAAGGAATATTATTTGGGGGTCCAGCCATGGAGAAGAGTTTAGACACTAGGAGAAGATAAGGAACACACCCATTATCAAGAAATCACATTAGGATTCTCTTTTTAACCTGTTCCTTAAAACACTAGTGCTTAGGAAATCTATTGGAGGCAGAAGCAGTCAAGGGTAGCTTAGGGTTAGGGTTAGGGTTAGGGCTAGGGTTAGGACACGGCTTAGGGTACGGGTTCGGGTACGGGTTCGTGTACGGCGTAGGGTATGGGTTTGGGTTAGGGTTAGGGTTAGTTTGAAGGTTAGGGCTCGGTTTAGGGTACGGGTTAGGATTAGGGTTCGTGTTAGGGTTAGGGTTAGGGTACGCGTTAGGGTTAGGGTAGTTATTAAACCTATCCCACTCTCTAGATACCCCTTAGCACGTCAAGGAATATTATTTGGGGGTCCAGCCATGGAGAAGAGTTTAGACACTAGGAGAAGATAAGGAACACACCCATTATCCTGAAATCACATTAGGATTCTCTTTTTAACCTGTTCCTTAAAACACTAGTGCTTAGGAAATCTATTGGAGGCAGAAGCAGTCAAGGGTAGCTTAGGGTTAGGGTTAGGGTTATTGTTAGGGTAAGGCTTAGGGTACGGGTTCGGGTACGGCATACGGTATGGGTTAGGGTTAGGTTTAGGGTTAGTTTGAGGGTTAGGGCTCGGTTTAGGGTACGGGTTAGGATTAGGGTACGTGTTAGGGTTAGGGTAGGGGTTAGGGTTAGGGTATGCGTTAGGGTTAGGGTATTTATTAAACCTATCCCACTCTCTAGATACCCCTTAGCACGTCAAGGAATATTATTTGGGGGTCCAGCCATGGAGAAGAGTTTAGACACTAGGAGAAGATAAGGAACACACCCGTCATCAAGAAATCACATTAGGATTCTCTTTTTAACCTGTTCCTTAAAACACTAGTGCTTAGGAAATCTATTGGAGGCAGAAGCAGTCAAGGGTAGCTTAGGGTTAGGGTTAGGGTTAGGGTACGGCTTAGGGTACGGGTTCGTGTACGGGTTCGGGTACGGTTTTGGGTATGGCGTAGGATATGGGTTAGGGTTAGGGTTAGGGTTAGTTTGAGGGTTAGGGCTCGGTTTAGGGTACGGGTTAGGATTAGGGTACGTGTTAGGGTTAGGGTAGGGGTTAGGGTTAGAGTACGCGTTAGGGTTAGGGTAGTTATTAAACCTATCCCACTCTCTAGATACCCCTTAGCACGTCAAGGAATATTATTTGGGTGTCCAGCCATGGAGAAGAGTTTAGACACTAGGAGAAGATAAGGAACACACCCATTATCAAGAAATCACATTAGGATTCTCTTTTTAACCTGTTCCTTAAAACACTAGTGCTTAGGAAATCTATTGGAGGCAGAAGCAGTCAAGGGTAGCTTAGGGTTAGGGTTAGGGATAGGGCTAGAGTTAGGGTACGGCATAGGGTACGGGTTCGGGTACGGGTTCGTGTACGGCGTAGGGTATGGGTTAGAGTTAGGGTTAGGGTTAGTTTGAAGGTTAGGGCTCGGTTTAGGTTTCGGCTTAGGATTAGGGTACGTGTTAGGGTTAGGGTAGGGGTTAGGGTTATGGTACGCGTTAGGGTTAGGGTAGTTATTAAACCTATCCCACTCTCTAGATACCCCTTAGCACGTCAAGGAATATTATTTGGGGGTCCAGCCATGGAGAAGAGTTTAGACACTAGGAGAAGATAAGGAACACACCCATTATCAAGAAATCACATTAGGATTCTCTTTTTAACCTGTTCCTTAAAACACTTGTGCTTAGGAAATCTATTGGAGGCAGAAGCAGTCAAGGGTAGCTTAGGTTTAGGGTTAGGGTTAGGGTTAGGGTTAGCTTTAGGGTACGACTTAGTGTACGGGTTCGGGTACGGGTTCGGGTACGGCGAATGGTATGGGTTAGGGTTAGGGTTAGGTTTAGTTTGAGGGTTAGGGATCGGTTTAGGGTACGGGTTAGGATTAGGGTACGTGTTAGGGTTAGGGTACGCGTTAGGGTTAGGGTAGTTATTAAACCTATCCCACTCTCTAGATACCCCTTAGCACGTCAAGGGATATTATTTGGGGGTCCAGCCATGGAGAAGAGTTTAGACACTAGGAGAAGATAAGGAACACACCCATTATCCTGAAATCACAATAGGATTCTCTTTTTAACCTGTTCCTTAATACACAAGTGCTTAGGAAATCTATTGGAGGCAGAAGCAGTCAAGGGTAGCTTAGGGCTAGGGTTAGGGTTAGGGTTAGGGTTAGCGTTAGGGTTAGGGTTAGGGTACGGCTTAGGGTACGGGTTCGGGTACGGGTTCGGGTACGGCGTAGGGTATGGTTTAGGGTTAGGGTTAGGGTTAGTTTGAGGGTTAGGGCTCGGTTTAGGTTACGGGTTAGGATTAGTGTACGTGTTAAGGTTAGGGTAGAGGTTAGGGTTAGGGTACGCGTTAACGTTAGGGTAGTTATTAAACCTATCCCACTCTCTAGATACCCCTTAGCACGTCAAGGAATATTATTTGGGGGTCCAGCCATGGAGAAGAGTTTAGACACTAGGAGAAGATAAGGAACACACCCATTATCAAGAAATCACATTAGGATTCTCTTTTTAACCTGTTCCTTAAAACACTAGTGCTTAGGAAATCTATTGGAGGCAGAAGCAGTCAAGGGTAGCTTAGGGTTAGGGTTAGGGTTAGGGTTAGGGTTAGGGTTAGGGTACGGGTTCGGGTACGGGTTCGTGTACGGCGTAGGTTATGGGTTAGGGTTAGGGTTAGGGTTAGTTTGAAGGTTAGGGCTCGGTTTAGGGTACGGGTTAGGATTAGGGTTCGTGTTAGGGTTAGGGTAGGGGTTAGGGTTAGGGTACGCGTTAGGGTTAGGGTAGTTATTAAACCTATCCCACTCTCTAGATACCCCTTAGCACGTCAAGGAATATTATTTGGGGGTCCAGCCATGGAGAAGAGTTTAGACACTAGGAGAAGATAAGGAACACACACATTATCAAGAAATCACATTAGGATTCTCTTTTTAACCTGTTCCTTAAAACACTAGTGCTTAGGAAATCTATTGGAGGCAGAAGCAGTCAAGGGTAGCTTAGGGTTAGGGTTAGGGTTAGGGCTAGGGTTAGGACACGGCTTAGGGTACGGTTTCGGGTACGGGTTCGTGTACGGCGTAGGGTATGGGTTTGGGTTAGGGTTAGGGTTAATTTGAAGGTTAGGGCTCGGTTTAGGGTACGGGTTAGGATTAGGGTTCGTGTTAGGGTTAGGGTAGGGGTTAGGGTTAGGGTAGTTATTAAACCTATCCCACTCTCTAGATACCCCTTAGCACGTCAAGGAATATTATTTGGGGGTCCAGCCATGGAGAAGAGTTTAGACACTAGGAGAAGATAAGGAACACACCCATTATCAAGAAATCACATTAGGATTCTCTTTTTAACCTGTTCCTTAAAACACTAGTGCTTAGGAAATCTATTGGAGGCAGAAGCAGTCAAGGGTAGCTTAGGGTTAGGGTTAGGGTTAGGGCTAGGGTTAGGACACGGCTTAGGGTACGGGTTCGGGTACGGGTTCGTGTACGGCGTAGGGTATGGGTTTGGGTTAGGGTTAGGGTTAGTTTGAAGGTTAGGGCTCGGTTTAGGGTACGGGTTAGGATTAGGGTTCGTGTTAGGGTTAGGGTTAGGGTACGCGTTAGGGTTAGGGTAGTTATTAAACCTATCCCACTCTCTAGATACCCCTTAGCACGTCAAGGAATATTATTTGGGGGTCCAGCCATGGAGAAGAGTTTAGACACTAGGAGAAGATAAGGAACACACCCATTATCCTGAAATCACATTAGGATTCTCTTTTTAACCTGTTCCTTAAAACACTAGTGCTTAGGAAATCTATTGGAGGCAGAAGCAGTCAAGGGTAGCTTAGGGTTAGGGTTAGGGTTATTGTTAGGGTAAGGCTTAGGGTACGGGTTCGGGTACGGCATACGGTATGGGTTAGGGTTAGGTTTAGGGTTAGTTTGAGGGTTAGGGCTCGGTTTAGGGTACGGGTTAGGATTAGGGTACGTGTTAGGGTTAGGGTAGGGGTTAGGGTTAGGGTATGCGTTAGGGTTAGGGTATTTATTAAACCTATCCCACTCTCTAGATACCCCTTAGCACGTCAAGGAATATTATTTGGGGGTCCAGCCATGGAGAAGAGTTTAGACACTAGGAGAAGATAAGGAACACACCCGTCATCAAGAAATCACATTAGGATTCTCTTTTTAACCTGTTCCTTAAAACACTAGTGCTTAGGAAATCTATTGGAGGCAGAAGCAGTCAAGGGTAGCTTAGGGTTAGGGTTAGGGTTAGGGTACGGCTTAGGGTACGGGTTCGTGTACGGGTTCGGGTACGGTTTTGGGTATGGCGTAGGATATGGGTTAGGGTTAGGGTTAGGGTTAGTTTGAGGGTTAGGGCTCGGTTTAGGGTACGGGTTAGGATTAGGGTACGTGTTAGGGTTAGGGTAGGGGTTAGGGTTAGAGTACGCGTTAGGGTTAGGGTAGTTATTAAACCTATCCCACTCTCTAGATACCCCTTAGCACGTCAAGGAATATTATTTGGGTGTCCAGCCATGGAGAAGAGTTTAGACACTAGGAGAAGATAAGGAACACACCCATTATCAAGAAATCACATTAGGATTCTCTTTTTAACCTGTTCCTTAAAACACTAGTGCTTAGGAAATCTATTGGAGGCAGAAGCAGTCAAGGGTAGCTTAGGGTTAGGGTTAGGGATAGGGCTAGAGTTAGGGTACGGCATAGGGTACGGGTTCGGGTACGGGTTCGTGTACGGCGTAGGGTATGGGTTAGAGTTAGGGTTAGGGTTAGTTTGAAGGTTAGGGCTCGGTTTAGGTTTCGGCTTAGGATTAGGGTACGTGTTAGGGTTAGGGTAGGGGTTAGGGTTATGGTACGCGTTAGGGTTAGGGTAGTTATTAAACCTATCCCACTCTCTAGATACCCCTTAGCACGTCAAGGAATATTATTTGGGGGTCCAGCCATGGAGAAGAGTTTAGACACTAGGAGAAGATAAGGAACACACCCATTATCAAGAAATCACATTAGGATTCTCTTTTTAACCTGTTCCTTAAAACACTTGTGCTTAGGAAATCTATTGGAGGCAGAAGCAGTCAAGGGTAGCTTAGGTTTAGGGTTAGGGTTAGGGTTAGGGTTAGCTTTAGGGTACGACTTAGTGTACGGGTTCGGGTACGGGTTCGGGTACGGCGTATGGTATGGGTTAGGGTTAGGGTTAGGTTTAGTTTGAGGGTTAGGGATCGGTTTAGGGTACGGGTTAGGATTAGGGTACGTGTTAGGGTTAGGGTACGCGTTAGGGTTAGGGTAGTTATTAAACCTATCCCACTCTCTAGATACCCCTTAGCACGTCAAGGGATATTATTTGGGGGTCCAGCCATGGAGAAGAGTTTAGACACTAGGAGAAGATAAGGAACACACCCATTATCCTGAAATCACAATAGGATTCTCTTTTTAACCTGTTCCTTAATACACAAGTGCTTAGGAAATCTATTGGAGGCAGAAGCAGTCAAGAGTAGCTTAGGGCTAGGGTTAGGGTTAGGGTTAGGGTTAGCGTTAGGGTTAGGGTTAGGGTACGGCTTAGGGTACGGGTTCGGGTACGGGTTCGGGTACGGCGTAGGGTATGGTTTAGGGTTAGGGTTAGGGTTAGTTTGAGGGTTAGGGCTCGGTTTAGGTTACGGGTTAGGATTAGTGTACGTGTTAAGGTTAGGGTAGAGGTTAGGGTTAGGGTACGCGTTAACGTTAGGGTAGTTATTAAACCTATCCCACTCTCTAGATACCCCTTAGCACGTCAAGGAATATTATTTGGGGGTCCAGCCATGGAGAAGAGTTTAGACACTAGGAGAAGATAAGGAACACACCCATTATCAAGAAATCACATTAGGATTCTCTTTTTAACCTGTTCCTTAAAACACTAGTGCTTAGGAAATCTATTGGAGGCAGAAGCAGTCAAGGGTAGCTTAGGGTTAGGGTTAGGGTTAGGGTTAGGGTTAGGGTTAGGGTACGGGTTCGGGTACGGGTTCGTGTACGGCGTAGGTTATGGGTTAGGGTTAGGGTTAGGGTTAGTTTGAAGGTTAGGGCTCGGTTTAGGGTACGGGTTAGGATTAGGGTTCGTGTTAGGGTTAGGGTAGGGGTTAGGGTTAGGGTACGCGTTAGGGTTAGGGTAGTTATTAAACCTATCCCACTCTCTAGATACCCCTTAGCACGTCAAGGAATATTATTTGGGGGTCCAGCCATGGAGAAGAGTTTAGACACTAGGAGAAGATAAGGAACACACACATTATCAAGAAATCACATTAGGATTCTCTTTTTAACCTGTTCCTTAAAACACTAGTGCTTAGGAAATCTATTGGAGGCAGAAGCAGTCAAGGGTAGCTTAGGGTTAGGGTTAGGGTTAGGGCTAGGGTTAGGACACGGCTTAGGGTACGGTTTCGGGTACGGGTTCGTGTACGGCGTAGGGTATGGGTTTGGGTTAGGGTTAGGGTTAATTTGAAGGTTAGGGCTCGGTTTAGGGTACGGGTTAGGATTAGGGTTCGTGTTAGGGTTAGGGTAGGGGTTAGGGTTAGGGTAGTTATTAAACCTATCCCACTCTCTAGATACCCCTTAGCACGTCAAGGAATATTATTTGGGGGTCCAGCCATGGAGAAGAGTTTAGACACTAGGAGAAGATAAGGAACACACCCATTATCAAGAAATCACATTAGGATTCTCTTTTTAACCTGTTCCTTAAAACACTAGTGCTTAGGAAATCTATTGGAGGCAGAAGCAGTCAAGGGTAGCTTAGGGTTAGGGTTAGGGTTAGGGCTAGGGTTAGGACACGGCTTAGGGTACGGGTTCGGGTACGGGTTCGTGTACGGCGTAGGGTATGGGTTTGGGTTAGGGTTAGGGTTAGTTTGAAGGTTAGGGCTCGGTTTAGGGTACGGGTTAGGATTAGGGTTCGTGTTAGGGTTAGGGTTAGGGTACGCGTTAGGGTTAGGGTAGTTATTAAACCTATCCCACTCTCTAGATACCCCTTAGCACGTCAAGGAATATTATTTGGGGGTCCAGCCATGGAGAAGAGTTTAGACACTAGGAGAAGATAAGGAACACACCCATTATCCTGAAATCACATTAGGATTCTCTTTTTAACCTGTTCCTTAAAACACTAGTGCTTAGGAAATCTATTGGAGGCAGAAGCAGTCAAGGGTAGCTTAGGGTTAGGGTTAGGGTTATTGTTAGGGTAAGGCTTAGGGTACGGGTTCGGGTACGGCATACGGTATGGGTTAGGGTTAGGTTTAGGGTTAGTTTGAGGGTTAGGGCTCGGTTTAGGGTACGGGTTAGGATTAGGGTACGTGTTAGGGTTAGGGTAGGGGTTAGGGTTAGGGTATGCGTTAGGGTTAGGGTATTTATTAAACCTATCCCACTCTCTAGATACCCCTTAGCACGTCAAGGAATATTATTTGGGGGTCCAGCCATGGAGAAGAGTTTAGACACTAGGAGAAGATAAGGAACACACCCGTCATCAAGAAATCACATTAGGATTCTCTTTTTAACCTGTTCCTTAAAACACTAGTGCTTAGGAAATCTATTGGAGGCAGAAGCAGTCAAGGGTAGCTTAGGGTTAGGGTTAGGGTTAGGGTACGGCTTAGGGTACGGGTTCGTGTACGGGTTCGGGTACGGTTTTGGGTATGGCGTAGGATATGGGTTAGGGTTAGGGTTAGGGTTAGTTTGAGGGTTAGGGCTCGGTTTAGGGTACGGGTTAGGATTAGGGTACGTGTTAGGGTTAGGGTAGGGGTTAGGGTTAGAGTACGCGTTAGGGTTAGGGTAGTTATTAAACCTATCCCACTCTCTAGATACCCCTTAGCACGTCAAGGAATATTATTTGGGTGTCCAGCCATGGAGAAGAGTTTAGACACTAGGAGAAGATAAGGAACACACCCATTATCAAGAAATCACATTAGGATTCTCTTTTTAACCTGTTCCTTAAAACACTAGTGCTTAGGAAATCTATTGGAGGCAGAAGCAGTCAAGGGTAGCTTAGGGTTAGGGTTAGGGATAGGGCTAGAGTTAGGGTACGGCATAGGGTACGGGTTCGGGTACGGGTTCGTGTACGGCGTAGGGTATGGGTTAGAGTTAGGGTTAGGGTTAGTTTGAAGGTTAGGGCTCGGTTTACGTTTCGGCTTAGGATTAGGGTACGTGTTAGGGTTAGGGTAGGGGTTAGGGTTATGGTACGCGTTAGGGTTAGGGTAGTTATTAAACCTATCCCACTCTCTAGATACCCCTTAGCACGTCAAGGAATATTATTTGGGGGTCCAGCCATGGAGAAGAGTTTAGACACTAGGAGAAGATAAGGAACACACCCATTATCAAGAAATCACATTAGGATTCTCTTTTTAACCTGTTCCTTAAAACACTTGTGCTTAGGAAATCTATTGGAGGCAGAAGCAGTCAAGGGTAGCTTAGGTTTAGGGTTAGGGTTAGGGTTAGGGTTAGCTTTAGGGTACGACTTAGTGTACGGGTTCGGGTACGGGTTCGGGTACGGCGAATGGTATGGGTTAGGGTTAGGGTTAGGTTTAGTTTGAGGGTTAGGGATCGGTTTAGGGTACGGGTTAGGATTAGGGTACGTGTTAGGGTTAGGGTACGCGTTAGGGTTAGGGTAGTTATTAAACCTATCCCACTCTCTAGATACCCCTTAGCACGTCAAGGGATATTATTTGGGGGTCCAGCCATGGAGAAGAGTTTAGACACTAGGAGAAGATAAGGAACACACCCATTATCCTGAAATCACAATAGGATTCTCTTTTTAACCTGTTCCTTAATACACAAGTGCTTAGGAAATCTATTGGAGGCAGAAGCAGTCAAGGGTAGCTTAGGGCTAGGGTTAGGGTTAGGGTTAGGGTTAGCGTTAGGGTTAGGGTTAGGGTACGGCTTAGGGTACGGGTTCGGGTACGGGTTCGGGTACGGCGTAGGGTATGGTTTAGGGTTAGGGTTAGGGTTAGTTTGAGGGTTAGGGCTCGGTTTAGGTTACGGGTTAGGATTAGTGTACGTGTTAAGGTTAGGGTAGAGGTTAGGGTTAGGGTACGCGTTAACGTTAGGGTAGTTATTAAACCTATCCCACTCTCTAGATACCCCTTAGCACGTCAAGGAATATTATTTGGGGGTCCAGCCATGGAGAAGAGTTTAGACACTAGGAGAAGATAAGGAACACACCCATTATCAAGAAATCACATTAGGATTCTCTTTTTAACCTGTTCCTTAAAACACTAGTGCTTAGGAAATCTATTGGAGGCAGAAGCAGTCAAGGGTAGCTTAGGGTTAGGGTTAGGGTTAGGGTTAGGGTTAGGGTTAGGGTACGGGTTCGGGTACGGGTTCGTGTACGGCGTAGGTTATGGGTTAGGGTTAGGGTTAGGGTTAGTTTGAAGGTTAGGGCTCGGTTTAGGGTACGGGTTAGGATTAGGGTTCGTGTTAGGGTTAGGGTAGGGGTTAGGGTTAGGGTACGCGTTAGGGTTAGGGTAGTTATTAAACCTATCCCACTCTCTAGATACCCCTTAGCACGTCAAGGAATATTATTTGGGGGTCCAGCCATGGAGAAGAGTTTAGACACTAGGAGAAGATAAGGAACACACACATTATCAAGAAATCACATTAGGATTCTCTTTTTAACCTGTTCCTTAAAACACTAGTGCTTAGGAAATCAATTGGAGGCAGAAGCAGTCAAGGGTAGCTTAGGGTTAGGGTTAGGGTTAGGGCTAGGGTTAGGACACGGCTTAGGGTACGGTTTCGGGTACGGGTTCGTGTACGGCGTAGGGTATGGGTTTGGGTTAGGGTTAGGGTTAATTTGAAGGTTAGGGCTCGGTTTAGGGTACGGGTTAGGATTAGGGTTCGTGTTAGGGTTAGGGTAGGGGTTAGGGTTAGGGTAGTTATTAAACCTATCCCACTCTCTAGATACCCCTTAGCACGTCAAGGAATATTATTTGGGGGTCCAGCCATGGAGAAGAGTTTAGACACTAGGAGAAGATAAGGAACACACCCATTATCAAGAAATCACATTAGGATTCTCTTTTTAACCTGTTCCTTAAAACACTAGTGCTTAGGAAATCTATTGGAGGCAGAAGCAGTCAAGGGTAGCTTAGGGTTAGGGTTAGGGTTAGGGCTAGGGTTAGGACACGGCTTAGGGTACGGGTTCGGGTACGGGTTCGTGTACGGCGTAGGGTATGGGTTTGGGTTAGGGTTAGGGTTAGTTTGAAGGTTAGGGCTCGGTTTAGGGTACGGGTTAGGATTAGGGTTCGTGTTAGGGTTAGGGTTAGGGTACGCGTTAGGGTTAGGGTAGTTATTAAACCTATCCCACTCTCTAGATACCCCTTAGCACGTCAAGGAATATTATTTGGGGGTCCAGCCATGGAGAAGAGTTTAGACACTAGGAGAAGATAAGGAACACACCCATTATCCTGAAATCACATTAGGATTCTATTTTAACCTGTTCCTTAAAACACTAGTGCTTAGGAAATCTATTGGAGGCAGAAGCAGTCAAGGGTAGCTTAGGGTTAGGGTTAGGGTTATTGTTAGGGTAAGGCTTAGGGTACGGGTTCGGGTACGGCATACGGTATGGGTTAGGGTTAGGTTTAGGGTTAGTTTGAGGGTTAGGGCTCGGTTTAGGGTACGGGTTAGGATTAGGGTACGTGTTAGGGTTAGGGTAGGGGTTAGGGTTAGGGTATGCGTTAGGGTTAGGGTATTTATTAAACCTATCCCACTCTCTAGATACCCCTTAGCACGTCAAGGAATATTATTTGGGGGTCCAGCCATGGAGAAGAGTTTAGACACTAGGAGAAGATAAGGAACACACCCGTCATCAAGAAATCACATTAGGATTCTCTTTTTAACCTGTTCCTTAAAACACTAGTGCTTAGGAAATCTATTGGAGGCAGAAGCAGTCAAGGGTAGCTTAGGGTTAGGGTTAGGGTTAGGGTACGGCTTAGGGTACGGGTTCGTGTACGGGTTCGGGTACGGTTTTGGGTATGGCGTAGGATATGGGTTAGGGTTAGGGTTAGGGTTAGTTTGAGGGTTAGGGCTCGGTTTAGGGTACGGGTTAGGATTAGGGTACGTGTTAGGGTTAGGGTAGGGGTTAGGGTTAGAGTACGCGTTAGGGTTAGGGTAGTTATTAAACCTATCCCACTCTCTAGATACCCCTTAGCACGTCAAGGAATATTATTTGGGTGTCCAGCCATGGAGAAGAGTTTAGACACTAGGAGAAGATAAGGAACACACCCATTATCAAGAAATCACATTAGGATTCTCTTTTTAACCTGTTCCTTAAAACACTAGTGCTTAGGAAATCTATTGGAGGCAGAAGCAGTCAAGGGTAGCTTAGGGTTAGGGTTAGGGATAGGGCTAGAGTTAGGGTACGGCATAGGGTACGGGTTCGGGTACGGGTTCGTGTACGGCGTAGGGTATGGGTTAGAGTTAGGGTTAGGGTTAGTTTGAAGGTTAGGGCTCGGTTTAGGTTTCGGCTTAGGATTAGGGTACGTGTTAGGGTTAGGGTAGGGGTTAGGGTTATGGTACGCGTTAGGGTTAGGGTAGTTATTAAACCTATCCCACTCTCTAGATACCCCTTAGCACGTCAAGGAATATTATTTGGGGGTCCAGCCATGGAGAAGAGTTTAGACACTAGGAGAAGATAAGGAACACACCCATTATCAAGAAATCACATTAGGATTCTCTTTTTAACCTGTTCCTTAAAACACTTGTGCTTAGGAAATCTATTGGAGGCAGAAGCAGTCAAGGGTAGCTTAGGTTTAGGGTTAGGGTTAGGGTTAGGGTTAGCTTTAGGGTACGACTTAGTGTACGGGTTCGGGTACGGGTTCGGGTACGGCGTATGGTATGGGTTAGGGTTAGGGTTAGGTTTAGTTTGAGGGTTAGGGATCGGTTTAGGGTACGGGTTAGGATTAGGGTACGTGTTAGGGTTAGGGTACGCGTTAGGGTTAGGGTAGTTATTAAACCTATCCCACTCTCTAGATACCCCTTAGCACGTCAAGGGATATTATTTGGGGGTCCAGCCATGGAGAAGAGTTTAGACACTAGGAGAAGATAAGGAACACACCCATTATCCTGAAATCACAATAGGATTCTCTTTTTAACCTGTTCCTTAATACACAAGTGCTTAGGAAATCTATTGGAGGCAGAAGCAGTCAAGGGTAGCTTAGGGCTAGGGTTAGGGTTAGGGTTAGGGTTAGCGTTAGGGTTAGGGTTAGGGTACGGCTTAGGGTACGGGTTCGGGTACGGGTTCGGGTACGGCGTAGGGTATGGTTTAGGGTTAGGGTTAGGGTTAGTTTGAGGGTTAGGGCTCGGTTTAGGTTACGGGTTAGGATTAGTGTACGTGTTAAGGTTAGGGTAGAGGTTAGGGTTAGGGTACGCGTTAACGTTAGGGTAGTTATTAAACCTATCCCACTCTCTAGATACCCCTTAGCACGTCAAGGAATATTATTTGGGGGTCCAGCCATGGAGAAGAGTTTAGACACTAGGAGAAGATAAGGAACACACCCATTATCAAGAAATCACATTAGGATTCTCTTTTTAACCTGTTCCTTAAAACACTAGTGCTTAGGAAATCTATTGGAGGCAGAAGCAGTCAAGGGTAGCTTAGGGTTAGGGTTAGGGTTAGGGTTAGGGTTAGGGTTAGGGTACGGGTTCGGGTACGGGTTCGTGTACGGCGTAGGTTATGGGTTAGGGTTAGGGTTAGGGTTAGTTTGAAGGTTAGGGCTCGGTTTAGGGTACGGGTTAGGATTAGGGTTCGTGTTAGGGTTAGGGTAGGGGTTAGGGTTAGGGTACGCGTTAGGGTTAGGGTAGTTATTAAACCTATCCCACTCTCTAGATACCCCTTAGCACGTCAAGGAATATTATTTGGGGGTCCAGCCATGGAGAAGAGTTTAGACACTAGGAGAAGATAAGGAACACACACATTATCAAGAAATCACATTAGGATTCTCTTTTTAACCTGTTCCTTAAAACACTAGTGCTTAGGAAATCTATTGGAGGCAGAAGCAGTCAAGGGTAGCTTAGGGTTAGGGTTAGGGTTAGGGCTAGGGTTAGGACACGGCTTAGGGTACGGTTTCGGGTACGGGTTCGTGTACGGCGTAGGGTATGGGTTTGGGTTAGGGTTAGGGTTAATTTGAAGGTTAGGGCTCGGTTTAGGGTACGGGTTAGGATTAGGGTTCGTGTTAGGGTTAGGGTAGGGGTTAGGGTTAGGGTAGTTATTAAACCTATCCCACTCTCTAGATACCCCTTAGCACGTCAAGGAATATTATTTGGGGGTCCAGCCATGGAGAAGAGTTTAGACACTAGGAGAAGATAAGGAACACACCCATTATCAAGAAATCACATTAGGATTCTCTTTTTAACCTGTTCCTTAAAACACTAGTGCTTAGGAAATCTATTGGAGGCAGAAGCAGTCAAGGGTAGCTTAGGGTTAGGGTTAGGGTTAGGGCTAGGGTTAGGACACGGCTTAGGGTACGGGTTCGGGTACGGGTTCGTGTACGGCGTAGGGTATGGGTTTGGGTTAGGGTTAGGGTTAGTTTGAAGGTTAGGGCTCGGTTTAGGGTACGGGTTAGGATTAGGGTTCGTGTTAGGGTTAGGGTTAGGGTACGCGTTAGGGTTAGGGTAGTTATTAAACCTATCCCACTCTCTAGATACCCCTTAGCACGTCAAGGAATATTATTTGGGGGTCCAGCCATGGAGAAGAGTTTAGACACTAGGAGAAGATAAGGAACACACCCATTATCCTGAAATCACATTAGGATTCTCTTTTTAACCTGTTCCTTAAAACACTAGTGCTTAGGAAATCTATTGGAGGCAGAAGCAGTCAAGGGTAGCTTAGGGTTAGGGTTAGGGTTATTGTTAGGGTAAGGCTTAGGGTACGGGTTCGGGTACGGCATACGGTATGGGTTAGGGTTAGGTTTAGGGTTAGTTTGAGGGTTAGGGCTCGGTTTAGGGTACGGGTTAGGATTAGGGTACGTGTTAGGGTTAGGGTAGGGGTTAGGGTTAGGGTATGCGTTAGGGTTAGGGTATTTATTAAACCTATCCCACTCTCTAGATACCCCTTAGCACGTCAAGGAATATTATTTGGGGGTCCAGCCATGGAGAAGAGTTTAGACACTAGGAGAAGATAAGGAACACACCCGTCATCAAGAAATCACATTAGGATTCTCTTTTTAACCTGTTCCTTAAAACACTAGTGCTTAGGAAATCTATTGGAGGCAGAAGCAGTCAAGGGTAGCTTAGGGTTAGGGTTAGGGTTAGGGTACGGCTTAGGGTACGGGTTCGTGTACGGGTTCGGGTACGGTTTTGGGTATGGCGTAGGATATGGGTTAGGGTTAGGGTTAGGGTTAGTTTGAGGGTTAGGGCTCGGTTTAGGGTACGGGTTAGGATTAGGGTACGTGTTAGGGTTAGGGTAGGGGTTAGGGTTAGAGTACGCGTTAGGGTTAGGGTAGTTATTAAACCTATCCCACTCTCTAGATACCCCTTAGCACGTCAAGGAATATTATTTGGGTGTCCAGCCATGGAGAAGAGTTTAGACACTAGGAGAAGATAAGGAACACACCCATTATCAAGAAATCACATTAGGATTCTCTTTTTAACCTGTTCCTTAAAACACTAGTGCTTAGGAAATCTATTGGAGGCAGAAGCAGTCAAGGGTAGCTTAGGGTTAGGGTTAGGGATAGGGCTAGAGTTAGGGTACGGCATAGGGTACGGGTTCGGGTACGGGTTCGTGTACGGCGTAGGGTATGGGTTAGAGTTAGGGTTAGGGTTAGTTTGAAGGTTAGGGCTCGGTTTAGGTTTCGGCTTAGGATTAGGGTACGTGTTAGGGTTAGGGTAGGGGTTAGGGTTATGGTACGCGTTAGGGTTAGGGTAGTTATTAAACCTATCCCACTCTCTAGATACCCCTTAGCACGTCAAGGAATATTATTTGGGGGTCCAGCCATGGAGAAGAGTTTAGACACTAGGAGAAGATAAGGAACACACCCATTATCAAGAAATCACATTAGGATTCTCTTTTTAACCTGTTCCTTAAAACACTTGTGCTTAGGAAATCTATTGGAGGCAGAAGCAGTCAAGGGTAGCTTAGGTTTAGGGTTAGGGTTAGGGTTAGGGTTAGCTTTAGGGTACGACTTAGTGTACGGGTTCGGGTACGGGTTCGGGTACGGCGAATGGTATGGGTTAGGGTTAGGGTTAGGTTTAGTTTGAGGGTTAGGGATCGGTTTAGGGTACGGGTTAGGATTAGGGTACGTGTTAGGGTTAGGGTACGCGTTAGGGTTAGGGTAGTTATTAAACCTATCCCACTCTCTAGATACCCCTTAGCACGTCAAGGGATATTATTTGGGGGTCCAGCCATGGAGAAGAGTTTAGACACTAGGAGAAGATAAGGAACACACCCATTATCCTGAAATCACAATAGGATTCTCTTTTTAACCTGTTCCTTAATACACAAGTGCTTAGGAAATCTATTGGAGGCAGAAGCAGTCAAGGGTAGCTTAGGGCTAGGGTTAGGGTTAGGGTTAGGGTTAGCGTTAGGGTTAGGGTTAGGGTACGGCTTAGGGTACGGGTTCGGGTACGGGTTCGGGTACGGCGTAGGGTATGGTTTAGGGTTAGGGTTAGGGTTAGTTTGAGGGTTAGGGCTCGGTTTAGGTTACGGGTTAGGATTAGTGTACGTGTTAAGGTTAGGGTAGAGGTTAGGGTTAGGGTACGCGTTAACGTTAGGGTAGTTATTAAACCTATCCCACTCTCTAGATACCCCTTAGCACGTCAAGGAATATTATTTGGGGGTCCAGCCATGGAGAAGAGTTTAGACACTAGGAGAAGATAACGAACACACCCATTATCAAGAAATCACATTAGGATTCTCTTTTTAACCTGTTCCTTAAAACACTAGTGCTTAGGAAATCTATTGGAGGCAGAAGCAGTCAAGGGTAGCTTAGGGTTAGGGTTAGGGTTAGGGTTAGGGTTAGGGTTAGGGTACGGGTTCGGGTACGGGTTCGTGTACGGCGTAGGTTATGGGTTAGGGTTAGGGTTAGGGTTAGTTTGAAGGTTAGGGCTCGGTTTAGGGTACGGGTTAGGATTAGGGTTCGTGTTAGGGTTAGGGTAGGGGTTAGGGTTAGGGTACGCGTTAGGGTTAGGGTAGTTATTAAACCTATCCCACTCTCTAGATACCCCTTAGCACGTCAAGGAATATTATTTGGGGGTCCAGCCATGGAGAAGAGTTTAGACACTAGGAGAAGATAAGGAACACACACATTATCAAGAAATCACATTAGGATTCTCTTTTTAACCTGTTCCTTAAAACACTAGTGCTTAGGAAATCTATTGGAGGCAGAAGCAGTCAAGGGTAGCTTAGGGTTAGGGTTAGGGTTAGGGCTAGGGTTAGGACACGGCTTAGGGTACGGTTTCGGGTACGGGTTCGTGTACGGCGTAGGGTATGGGTTTGGGTTAGGGTTAGGGTTAATTTGAAGGTTAGGGCTCGGTTTAGGGTACGGGTTAGGATTAGGGTTCGTGTTAGGGTTAGGGTAGGGGTTAGGGTTAGGGTAGTTATTAAACCTATCCCACTCTCTAGATACCCCTTAGCACGTCAAGGAATATTATTTGGGGGTCCAGCCATGGAGAAGAGTTTAGACACTAGGAGAAGATAAGGAACACACCCATTATCAAGAAATCACATTAGGATTCTCTTTTTAACCTGTTCCTTAAAACACTAGTGCTTAGGAAATCTATTGGAGGCAGAAGCAGTCAAGGGTAGCTTAGGGTTAGGGTTAGGGTTAGGGCTAGGGTTAGGACACGGCTTAGGGTACGGGTTCGGGTACGGGTTCGTGTACGGCGTAGGGTATGGGTTTGGGTTAGGGTTAGGGTTAGTTTGAAGGTTAGGGCTCGGTTTAGGGTACGGGTTAGGATTAGGGTTCGTGTTAGGGTTAGGGTTAGGGTACGCGTTAGGGTTAGGGTAGTTATTAAACCTATCCCACTCTCTAGATACTCCTTAGCACGTCAAGGAATATTATTTGGTGGTCCAGCCATGGAGAAGAGTTTAGACACTAGGAGAATATAAGGAACACACCCATTATCCTGAAATCACATTAGGATTCTCTTTTTAACCTGTTCCTTAATACAATAGTGCTTAGGAAATCTATTGGAGGCAGAAGCAGTCAAGGGTAGCTTAGGGTTAGGGTTAGGGTTAGGGTTAGGGTTAGGGTACGGCTTAGGGTGCGGGTTCGGGTATGGGTTCGTGTACGCTGTAGGGTATGGTTTAGGGTTAGGGTTAGGGTTAGTTTGAAGGTTAGGGCTTTGTTTAGGGTACAGGTTAGGATTAGGGTTCGTGTTAGGGTTAGGGTAGGGGTTAGGGTTAGGTTACGCGTTAGGGTTAGGGTAGTTATTAAACCTATCCCACTCCCTAGATACCCCTTAGCACGTCAAGGAATATTATTTGGGGGTCCAGCCATGGAGAAGAGTTTAGACACTAGGAGAAGATAAGGAACACACCCATTATCAAGAAATCACATTAGGATTCTCTTTTTAACCTGTTCCTTAAAACACTAGTGCTTAGGAAATCTATTGGAGGCAGAAGCAGTCAAGGGTAGCTTAGGGTTAGGGTTAGGGTTAGGGTACGGCTTAGGGTACGGGTTCGTGTACGGGTTCGGGTACGGTTTTGGGTATGGCGTAGGATATGGGTTAGGGTTAGGGTTAGGGTTAGTTTGAGGGTTAGGGCTCGGTTTAGGGTACGGGTTAGGATTAGGGTACGTGTTAGGGTTAGGGTAGGGGTTAGGGTTAGAGTACGCGTTAGGGTTAGGGTAGTTATTAAACCTATCCCACTCTCTAGATACCCCTTAGCACGTCAAGGAATATTATTTGGGTGTCCAGCCATGGAGAAGAGTTTAGACACTAGGAGAAGATAAGGAACACACCCATTATCAAGAAATCACATTAGGATTCTCTTTTTAACCTGTTCCTTAAAACACTAGTGCTTAGGAAATCTATTGGAGGCAGAAGCAGTCAAGGGTAGCTTAGGGTTAGGGTTAGGGATAGGGCTAGAGTTAGGGTACGGCATAGGGTACGGGTTCGGATACGGGTTCGTGTACGGCGTAGGGTATGGGTTAGAGTTAGGGTTAGGGTTAGTTTGAAGGTTAGGGCTCGGTTTAGGTTTCGGCTTAGGATTAGGGTACGTGTTAGGGTTAGGGTAGGGGTTAGGGTTATGGTACGCGTTAGGGTTAGGGTAGTTATTAAACCTATCCGACTCTCTAGATACCCCTTAGCACGTCAAGGAATATTATTTGGGGGTCCAGCCATGGAGAAGAGTTTAGACACTAGGAGAAGATAAGGAACACACCCATTATCAAGAAATCACATTAGGATTCTCTTTTTAACCTGTTCCTTAAAACACTTGTGCTTAGGAAATCTATTGGAGGCAGAAGCAGTCAAGGGTAGCTTAGGTTTAGGGTTAGGGTTAGGGTTAGGGTTAGCTTTAGGGTACGACTTAGTGTACGGGTTCGGGTACGGGTTCGGGTACGGCGAATGGTATGGGTTAGGGTTAGGGTTAGGTTTAGTTTGAGGGTTAGGGATCGGTTTAGGGTACGGGTTAGGATTAGGGTACGTGTTAGGGTTAGGGTACGCGTTAGGGTTAGGGTAGTTATTAAACCTATCCCACTCTCTAGATACCCCTTAGCACGTCAAGGGATATTATTTGGGGGTCCAGCCATGGAGAAGAGTTTAGACACTAGGAGAAGATAAGGAACACACCCATTATCCGGAAATCACAATAGGATTCTCTTTTTAACCTGTTCCTTAATACACAAGTGCTTAGGAAATCTATTGGAGGCAGAAGCAGTCAAGGGTAGCTTAGGGCTAGGGTTAGGGTTAGGGTTAGGGTTAGCGTTAGGGTTAGGGTTAGGGTACGGCTTAGGGTACGGGTTCGGGTACGGGTTCGGGTACGGCGTAGGGTATGGTTTAGGGTTAGGGTTAGGGTTAGTTTGAGGGTTAGGGCTCGGTTTAGGTTACGGGTTAGGATTAGTGTACGTGTTAAGGTTAGGGTAGAGGTTAGGGTTAGGGTACGCGTTAACGTTAGGGTAGTTATTAAACCTATCCCACTCTCTAGATACCCCTTAGCACGTCAAGGAATATTATTTGGGGGTCCAGCCATGGAGAAGAGTTTAGACACTAGGAGAAGATAAGGAACACACCCATTATCAAGAAATCACATTAGGATTCTCTTTTTAACCTGTTCCTTAAAACACTAGTGCTTAGGAAATCTATTGGAGGCAGAAGCAGTCAAGGGTAGCTTAGGGTTAGGGTTAGGGTTAGGGTTAGGGTTAGGGTTAGGGTACGGGTTCGGGTACGGGTTCGTGTACGGCGTAGGTTATGGGTTAGGGTTAGGGTTAGGGTTAGTTTGAAGGTTAGGGCTCGGTTTAGGGTACGGGTTAGGATTAGGGTTCGTGTTAGGGTTAGGGTAGGGGTTAGGGTTAGGGTACGCGTTAGGGTTAGGGTAGTTATTAAACCTATCCCACTCTCTAGATACCCCTTAGCACGTCAAGGAATATTATTTGGGGGTCCAGCCATGGAGAAGAGTTTAGACACTAGGAGAAGATAAGGAACACACACATTATCAAGAAATCACATTAGGATTCTCTTTTTAACCTGTTCCTTAAAACACTAGTGCTTAGGAAATCTATTGGAGGCAGAAGCAGTCAAGGGTAGCTTAGGGTTAGGGTTAGGGTTAGGGCTAGGGTTAGGACACGGCTTAGGGTACGGTCTCGGGTACGGGTTCGTGTACGGCGTAGGGTATGGGTTTGGGTTAGGGTTAGGGTTAATTTGAAGGTTAGGGCTCGGTTTAGGGTACGGGTTAGGATTAGGGTTCGTGTTAGGGTTAGGGTAGGGGTTAGGGTTAGGGTAGTTATTAAACCTATCCCACTCTCTAGATACCCCTTAGCACGTCAAGGAATATTATTTGGGGGTCCAGCCATGGAGAAGAGTTTAGACACTAGGAGAAGATAAGGAACACACCCATTATCAAGAAATCACATTAGGATTCTCTTTTTAACCTGTTCCTTAAAACACTAGTGCTTAGGAAATCTATTGGAGGCAGAAGCAGTCAAGGGTAGCTTAGGGTTAGGGTTAGGGTTAGGGCTAGGGTTAGGACACGGCTTAGGGTACGGGTTCGGGTACGGGTTCGTGTACGGCGTAGGGTATGGGTTTGGGTTAGGGTTAGGGTTAGTTTGAAGGTTAGGGCTCGGTTTAGGGTACGGGTTAGGATTAGGGTTCGTGTTAGGGTTAGGGTTAGGGTACGCGTTAGGGTTAGGGTAGTTATTAAACCTATCCCACTCTCTAGATACTCCTTAGCACGTCAAGGAATATTATTTGGTGGTCCAGCCATGGAGAAGAGTTTAGACACTAGGAGAATATAAGGAACACACCCATTATCCTGAAATCACATTAGGATTCTCTTTTTAACCTGTTCCTTAATACAATAGTGCTTAGGAAATCTATTGGAGGCAGAAGCAGTCAAGGGTAGCTTAGGGTTAGGGTTAGGGTTAGGGTTAGGGTTAGGGTACGGCTTAGGGTGCGGGTTCGGGTATGGGTTCGTGTACGCTGTAGGGTATGGTTTAGGGTTAGGGTTAGGGTTAGTTTGAAGGTTAGGGCTTTGTTTAGGGTACAGGTTAGGATTAGGGTTCGTGTTAGGGTTAGGGTAGGGGTTAGGGTTAGGTTACGCGTTAGGGTTAGGGTAGTTATTAAACCTATCCCACTCCCTAGATACCCCTTAGCACGTCAAGGAATATTATTTGGGGGTCCAGCCATGGAGAAGAGTTTAAACACTAGGAGAAGATAAGGAACACACCCATTATCAAGAAATCACATTAGGATTCTCTTTTTAACCTGTTCCTTAAAACACTTGTGCTTAGGAAATCTATTGGAGGCAGAAGCAGTCAAGGGTAGCTTAGGTTTAGGGTTAGGGTTAGGGTTAGGGTTAGCTTTAGGGTACGACTTAGTGTACGGGTTCGGGTACGGGTTCGGGTACGGCGTATGGTATGGGTTAGGGTTAGGGTTAGGTTTAGTTTGAGGGTTAGGGATCGGTTTAGGGTACGGGTTAGGATTAGGGTACGTGTTAGGGTTAGGGTACGCGTTAGGGTTAGGGTAGTTATTAAACCTATCCCACTCTCTAGATACCCCTTAGCACGTCAAGGGATATTATTTGGGGGTCCAGCCATGGAGAAGAGTTTAGACACTAGGAGAAGATAAGGAACACACCCATTATCCTGAAATCACAATAGGATTCTCTTTTTAACCTGTTCCTTAATACACAAGTGCTTAGGAAATCTATTGGAGGCAGAAGCAGTCAAGGGTAGCTTAGGGCTAGGGTTAGGGTTAGGGTTAGGGTTAGCGTTAGGGTTAGGGTTAGGGTACGGCTTAGGGTACGGGTTCGGGTACGGGTTCGGGTACGGCGTAGGGTATGGTTTAGGGTTAGGGTTAGGGTTAGTTTGAGGGTTAGGGCTCGGTTTAGGTTACGGGTTAGGATTAGTGTACGTGTTAAGGTTAGGGTAGAGGTTAGGGTTAGGGTACGCGTTAACGTTAGGGTAGTTATTAAACCTATCCCACTCTCTAGATACCCCTTAGCACGTCAAGGAATATTATTTGGGGGTCCAGCCATGGAGAAGAGTTTAGACACTAGGAGAAGATAAGGAACACACCCATTATCAAGAAATCACATTAGGATTCTCTTTTTAACCTGTTCCTTAAAACACTAGTGCTTAGGAAATCTATTGGAGGCAGAAGCAGTCAAGGGTAGCTTAGGGTTAGGGTTAGGGTTAGGGTTAGGTTTAGGGTTAGGGTACGGGTTCGGGTACGGGTTCGTGTACGGCGTAGGTTATGGGTTAGGGTTAGGGTTAGGGTTAGTTTGAAGGTTAGGGCTCGGTTTAGGGTACGGGTTAGGATTAGGGTTCGTGTTAGGGTTAGGGTAGGGGTTAGGGTTAGGGTACGCGTTAGGGTTAGGGTAGTTATTAAACCTATCCCACTCTCTAGATACCCCTTAGCACGTCAAGGAATATTATTTGGGGGTCCAGCCATGGAGAAGAGTTTAGACACTAGGAGAAGATAAGGAACACACACATTATCAAGAAATCACATTAGGATTCTCTTTTTAACCTGTTCCTTAAAACACTAGTGCTTAGGAAATCTATTGGAGGCAGAAGCAGTCAAGGGTAGCTTAGGGTTAGGGTTAGGGTTAGGGCTAGGGTTAGGACACGGCTTAGGGTACGGTTTCGGGTACGGGTTCGTGTACGGCGTAGGGTATGGGTTTGGGTTAGGGTTAGGGTTAATTTGAAGGTTAGGGCTCGGTTTAGGGTACGGGTTAGGATTAGGGTTCGTGTTAGGGTTAGGGTAGGGGTTAGGGTTAGGGTAGTTATTAAACCTATCCCACTCTCTAGATACCCCTTAGCACGTCAAGGAATATTATTTGGGGGTCCAGCCATGGAGAAGAGTTTAGACACTAGGAGAAGATAAGGAACACACCCATTATCAAGAAATCACATTAGGATTCTCTTTTTAACCTGTTCCTTAAAACACTAGTGCTTAGGAAATCTATTGGAGGCAGAAGCAGTCAAGGGTAGCTTAGGGTTAGGGTTAGGGTTAGGGCTAGGGTTAGGACACGGCTTAGGGTACGGGTTCGGGTACGGGTTCGTGTACGGCGTAGGGTATGGGTTTGGGTTAGGGTTAGGGTTAGTTTGAAGGTTAGGGCTCGGTTTAGGGTACGGGTTAGGATTAGGGTTCGTGTTAGGGTTAGGGTTAGGGTACGCGTTAGGGTTAGGGTAGTTATTAAACCTATCCCACTCTCTAGATACCCCTTAGCACGTCAAGGAATATTATTTGGGGGTCCAGCCATGGAGAAGAGTTTAGACACTAGGAGAAGATAAGGAACACACCCATTATCCTGAAATCACATTAGGATTCTCTTTTTAACCTGTTCCTTAAAACACTAGTGCTTAGGAAATCTATTGGAGGCAGAAGCAGTCAAGGGTAGCTTAGGGTTAGGGTTAGGGTTATTGTTAGGGTAAGGCTTAGGGTACGGGTTCGGGTACGGCATACGGTATGGGTTAGGGTTAGGGTTAGGGTTAGTTTGAGGGTTAGGGCTCGGTTTAGGGTACGGGTTAGGATTAGGGTACGTGTTAGGGTTAGGGTAGGGGTTAGGGTTAGGGTATGCGTTAGGGTTAGGGTATTTATTAAACCTATCCCACTCTCTAGATACCCCTTAGCACGTCAAGGAATATTATTTGGGGGTCCAGCCATGGAGAAGAGTTTAGACACTAGGAGAAGATAAGGAACACACCCGTCATCAAGAAATCACATTAGGATTCTCTTTTTAACCTGTTCCTTAAAACACTAGTGCTTAGGAAATCTATTGGAGGCAGAAGCAGTCAAGGGTAGCTTAGGGTTAGGGTTAGGGTTAGGGTACGGCTTAGGGTACGGGTTCGTGTACGGGTTCGGGTACGGTTTTGGGTATGGCGTAGGATATGGGTTAGGGTTAGGGTTAGGGTTAGTTTGAGGGTTAGGGCTCGGTTTAGGGTACGGGTTAGGATTAGGGTACGTGTTAGGGTTAGGGTAGGGGTTAGGGTTAGAGTACGCGTTAGGGTTAGGGTAGTTATTAAACCTATCCCACTCTCTAGATACCCCTTAGCACGTCAAGGAATATTATTTGGGTGTCCAGCCATGGAGAAGAGTTTAGACACTAGGAGAAGATAAGGAACACACCCATTATCAAGAAATCACATTAGGATTCTCTTTTTAACCTGTTCCTTAAAACACTAGTGCTTAGGAAATCTATTGGAGGCAGAAGCAGTCAAGGGTAGCTTAGGGTTAGGGTTAGGGATAGGGCTAGAGTTAGGGTACGGCATAGGGTACGGGTTCGGGTACGGGTTCGTGTACGGCGTAGGGTATGGGTTAGAGTTAGGGTTAGGGTTAGTTTGAAGGTTAGGGCTCGGTTTAGGTTTCGGCTTAGGATTAGGGTACGTGTTAGGGTTAGGGTAGGGGTTAGGGTTATGGTACGCGTTAGGGTTAGGGTAGTTATTAAACCTATCCCACTCTCTAGATACCCCTTAGCACGTCAAGGAATATTATTTGGGGGTCCAGCCATGGAGAAGAGTTTAGACACTAGGAGAAGATAAGGAACACACCCATTATCAAGAAATCACATTAGGATTCTCTTTTTAACCTGTTCCTTAAAACACTTGTGCTTAGGAAATCTATTGGAGGCAGAAGCAGTCAAGGGTAGCTTAGGTTTAGGGTTAGGGTTAGGGTTAGGGTTAGCTTTAGGGTACGACTTAGTGTACGGGTTCGGGTACGGGTTCGGGTACGGCGAATGGTATGGGTTAGGGTTAGGGTTAGGTTTAGTTTGAGGGTTAGGGATCGGTTTAGGGTACGGGTTAGGATTAGGGTACGTGTTAGGGTTAGGGTACGCGTTAGGGTTAGGGTAGTTATTAAACCTATCCCACTCTCTAGATACCCCTTAGCACGTCAAGGGATATTATTTGGGGGTCCAGCCATGGAGAAGAGTTTAGACACTAGGAGAAGATAAGGAACACACCCATTATCCTGAAATCACAATAGGATTCTCTTTTTAACCTGTTCCTTAATACACAAGTGCTTAGGAAATCTATTGGAGGCAGAAGCAGTCAAGGGTAGCTTAGGGCTAGGGTTAGGGTTAGGGTTAGGGTTAGCGTTAGGGTTAGGGTTAGGGTACGGCTTAGGGTACGGGTTCGGGTACGGGTTCGGGTACGGCGTAGGTTATGGTTTAGGGTTAGGGTTAGGGTTAGTTTGAGGGTTAGGGCTCGGTTTAGGTTACGGGTTAGGATTAGTGTACGTGTTAAGGTTAGGGTAGAGGTTAGGGTTAGGGTACGCGTTAACGTTAGGGTAGTTATTAAACCTATCCCACTCTCTAGATACCCCTTAGCACGTCAAGGAATATTATTTGGGGGTCCAGCCATGGAGAAGAGTTTAGACACTAGGAGAAGATAAGGAACACACCCATTATCAAGAAATCACATTAGGATTCTCTTTTTAACCTGTTCCTTAAAACACTAGTGCTTAGGAAATCTATTGGAGGCAGAAGCAGTCAAGGGTAGCTTAGGGTTAGGGTTAGGGTTAGGGTTAGGGTTAGGGTTAGGGTACGGGTTCGGGTACGGGTTCGTGTACGGCGTAGGTTATGGGTTAGGGTTAGGGTTAGGGTTAGTTTGAAGGTTAGGGCTCGGTTTAGGGTACGGGTTAGGATTAGGGTTCGTGTTAGGGTTAGGGTAGGGGTTAGGGTTAGGGTACGCGTTAGGGTTAGGGTAGTTATTAAACCTATCCCACTCTCTAGATACCCCTTAGCACGTCAAGGAATATTATTTGGGGGTCCAGCCATGGAGAAGAGTTTAGACACTAGGAGAAGATAAGGAACACACACATTATCAAGAAATCACATTAGGATTCTCTTTTTAACCTGTTCCTTAAAACACTAGTGCTTAGGAAATCTATTGGAGGCAGAAGCAGTCAAGGGTAGCTTAGGGTTAGGGTTAGGGTTAGGGCTAGGGTTAGGACACGGCTTAGGGTACGGTTTCGGGTACGGGTTCGTGTACGGCGTAGGGTATGGGTTTGGGTTAGGGTTAGGGTTAATTTGATGGTTAGGGCTCGGTTTAGGGTACGGGTTAGGATTAGGGTTCGTGTTAGGGTTAGGGTAGGGGTTAGGGTTAGGGTAGTTATTAAACCTATCCCACTCTCTAGATACCCCTTAGCACGTCAAGGAATATTATTTGGGAGTCCAGCCATGGAGAAGAGTTTAGACACTAGGAGAAGATAAGGAACACACCCATTATCAAGAAATCACATTAGGATTCTCTTTTTAACCTGTTCCTTAAAACACTAGTGCTTAGGAAATCTATTGGAGGCAGAAGCAGTCAAGGGTAGCTTAGGGTTAGGGTTAGGGTTAGGGCTAGGGTTAGGACACGGCTTAGGGTACGGGTTCGGGTACGGGTTCGTGTACGGCGTAGGGTATGGGTTTGGGTTAGGGTTAGGGTTAGTTTGAAGGTTAGGGCTCGGTTTAGGGTACGGGTTAGGATTAGGGTTCGTGTTAGGGTTAGGGTTAGGGTACGCGTTAGGGTTAGGGTAGTTATTAAACCTATCCCACTCTCTAGATACCCCTTAGCACGTCAAGGAATATTATTTGGGTGTCCAGCCATGGAGAAGAGTTTAGACACTAGGAGAAGATAAGGAACACACCCATTATCAAGAAATCACATTAGGATTCTCTTTTTAACCTGTTCCTTAAAACACTAGTGCTTAGGAAATCTATTGGAGGCAGAAGCAGTCAAGGGTAGCTTAGGGTTAGGGTTAGGGATAGGGCTAGAGTTAGGGTACGGCATAGGGTACGGGTTCGGGTACGGGTTCGTGTACGGCGTAGGGTATGGGTTAGAGTTAGGGTTAGGGTTAGTTTGAAGGTTAGGGCTCGGTTTAGGTTTCGGCTTAGGATTAGGGTACGTGTTAGGGTTAGGGTAGGGGTTAGGGTTATGGTACGCGTTAGGGTTAGGGTAGTTATTAAACCTATCCCACTCTCTAGATACCCCTTAGCACGTCAAGGAATATTATTTGGGGGTCCAGCCATGGAGAAGAGTTTAGACACTAGGAGAAGATAAGGAACACACCCATTATCAAGAAATCACATTAGGATTCTCTTTTTAACCTGTTCCTTAAAACACTTGTGCTTAGGAAATCTATTGGAGGCAGAAGCAGTCAAGGGTAGCTTAGGTTTAGGGTTAGGGTTAGGGTTAGGGTTAGCTTTAGGGTACGACTTAGTGTACGGGTTCGGGTACGGGTTCGGGTACGGCGAATGGTATGGGTTAGGGTTAGGGTTAGTTTTAGTTTGAGGGTTAGGGATCGGTTTAGGGTACGGGTTAGGATTAGGGTACGTGTTAGGGTTAGGGTACGCGTTAGGGTTAGGGTAGTTATTAAACCTATCCCACTCTCTAGATACCCCTTAGCACGTCAAGGGATATTATTTGGGGGTCCAGCCATGGAGAAGTGTTTAGACACTAGGAGAAGATAAGGAACACACCCATTATCCTGAAATCACAATAGGATTCTCTTTTTAACCTGTTCCTTAATACACAAGTGCTTAGGAAATCTATTGGAGGCAGAAGCAGTCAAGGGTAGCTTAGGGCTAGGGTTAGGGTTAGGGTTAGGGTTAGCGTTAGGGTTAGGGTTAGGGTACGGCTTAGGGTACGGGTTCGGGTACGGGTTCGGGTACGGCGTAGGGTATGGTTTAGGGTTAGGGTTAGGGTTAGTTTGAGGGTTAGGGCTCGGTTTAGGTTACGGGTTAGGATTAGTGTACGTGTTAAGGTTAGGGTAGAGGTTAGGGTTAGGGTACGCGTTAACGTTAGGGTAGTTATTAAACCTATCCCACTCTCTAGATACCCCTTAGCACGTCAAGGAATATTATTTGGGGGTCCAGCCATGGAGAAGAGTTTAGACACTAGGAGAAGATAAGGAACACACCCATTATCAAGAAATCACATTAGGATTCTCTTTTTAACCTGTTCCTTAAAACACTAGTGCTTAGGAAATCTATTGGAGGCAGAAGCAGTCAAGGGTAGCTTAGGGTTAGGGTTAGGGTTAGGGTTAGGGTTAGGGTTAGGGTTAGGGTACGGGTTCGGGTACGGGTTCGTGTACGGCGTAGGTTATGGGTTAGGGTTAGGGTTAGGGTTAGTTTGAAGGTTAGGGCTCGGTTTAGGGTACGGGTTAGGATTAGGGTTCGTGTTAGGGTTAGGGTAGGGGTTAGGGTTAGGGTACGCGTTAGGGTTAGGGTAGTTATTAAACCTATCCCACTCTCTAGATACCCCTTAGCACGTCAAGGAATATTATTTGGGGGTCCAGCCATGGAGAAGAGTTTAGACACTAGGAGAAGATAAGGAACACACACATTATCAAGAAATCACATTAGGATTCTCTTTTTAACCTGTTCCTTAAAACACTAGTGCTTAGGAAATCTATTGGAGGCAGAAGCAGTCAAGGGTAGCTTAGGGTTAGGGTTAGGGTTAGGGCTAGGGTTAGGACATGGCTTAGGGTACGGTTTCGGGTACGGGTTCGTGTACGGCGTAGGGTATGGGTTTGGGTTAGGGTTAGGGTTAATTTGAAGGTTAGGGCTCGGTTTAGGGTACGGGTTAGGATTAGGGTTCGTGTTAGGGTTAGGGTAGGGGTTAGGGTTAGGGTAGTTATTAAACCTATCCCACTCTCTAGATACCCCTTAGCACGTCAAGGAATATTATTTGGGGGTCCAGCCATGGAGAAGAGTTTAGACACTAGGAGAAGATAAGGAACACACCCATTATCAAGAAATCACATTAGGATTCTCTTTTTAACCTGTTCCTTAAAACACTAGTGCTTAGGAAATCTATTGGAGGCAGAAGCAGTCAAGGGTAGCTTAGGGTTAGGGTTAGGGTTAGGGCTAGGGTTAGGACACGGCTTAGGGTACGGGTTCGGGTACGGGTTCGTGTACGGCGTAGGGTATGGGTTTGGGTTAGTGTTAGGGTTAGTTTGAAGGTTAGGGCTCGGTTTAGGGTACGGGTTAGGATTAGGGTTCGTGTTAGGGTTAGGGTAGGGGTTAGGGTTAGGGTACGCGTTAGGGTTAGGGTAGTTATTAAACCTATCCCACTCTCTAGATACCCCTTAGCACGTCAAGGAATATTATTTGGGGGTCCAGCCATGGAGAAGAGTTTAGACACTAGGAGAAGATAAAGAACACACCCATTATCCTGAAATCACATTAGGATTCTCTTTTTAACCTGTTCCTTAATACACTAGTGATTAGGAAATCTATTGGAGGCAGAAGTAGTCAAGGGTAGCTTAGGGTTAGGGTTACGGTTAGGGTTAGGTTTAGGGTACGGCTTAGGGTACGGGTTCGGGTACGGGTTCGGGTACGGCGTAGGGTATGGGTTAGGGTTAGGGTTAGGGTTAGTTTGAGTGTTAGGGCTCGGTTTAGGGTACGGGTTAGGATTAGGGTACGTGTTAGGGTTAGGGTAGGGGTTAGGGTTAGGGTACGCGTTAGGGTTAGGGTAGTTATTAAACCTATCCCACTCTCTAGATACCCCTTAGCACGTCAAGGAATATTATTTGGGGGTCCAGCCATGGAGAAGAGTTTAGACACTAGGAGAAGATAAGGAACACACCCATTATCAAGAAATCACATTAGGATTCTCTTTTTAACCTGTTCCTTAAAACACTAGTGCTTAGGAAATCTATTGGAGGCAGAAGCAGTCAAGGGTAGCTTAGGGTTAGGGTTAGGGTTAGGTCTAGGGTTAGGACACGGCTTAGGGTACGGGTTCGGGTACGGGTTCGTGTACGGCGTAGGGTATGGGTTTGGGTTAGGGTTAGGGTTAGTTTGAAGGTTAGGGCTCGGTTTAGGGTACGGGTTAGGATTAGGGTTCGTGTTAGGGTTAGGGTAGGGGTTAGGGTTAGGGTACGCGTTAGGGTTAGGGTAGTTATTAAACCTATCCCACTCTCTAGATACCCCTTAGCACGTCAAGGATTATTATTTGGGGGTCCAGCCATGGAGAAGAGTTTAGACACTAGGAGAAGATAAGGAACACACCCTTTATCAAGAAATCACATTAGGATTCTCTTTTTAACCTGTTCCTTAAAACACTAGTGCTTAGGAAATCTATTGGAGGCAGAAGCAGTCAAGGGTAGCTTAGGGTTAGGGTTAGGGTTATGGCTAGGGTTAGGACACGGCTTAGGGTACGGGTTCGGGTACGGGTTCGTGTACGGCGTAGGGTATGGGTTTGGGTTAGTGTTAGGGTTAGTTTGAAGGTTAGGGCTCGGTTTAGGGTATGGGTTAGGATTAGGGTTCGTGTTAGGGTTAGGGTAGGGGTTAGGGTTAGGGTACGCGTTAGGGTTAGGGTAGTTATTAAACCTATCCCACTCTCTAGATACCCCTTAGCACGTCAAGGAATATTATTTGGGGGTCCAGCCATGGAGAAGAGTTTAGACACTAGGAGAAGATAAGGAACACACCCATTATCAAGAAATCACATTAGGATTCTCTTTTTAACCTGTTCCTTAAAACACTAGTGCTTAGGAAATCTATTGGAGGCAGAAGCAGTCAAGGGTAGCTTAGGGTTAGGGTTAGGGTTAGGGTTAGGGTTAGGGTTAGGGTACGGGTTCGGGTACGGGTTCGTGTACGGCGTAGGTTATGGGTTAGGGTTAGGGTTAGGGTTAGTTTGAAGGTTAGGGCTCGGTTTAGGGTACGGGTTAGGATTAGGGTTCGTGTTAGGGTTAGGGTAGGGGTTAGGGTTAGGGTACGCGTTAGGGTTAGGGTAGTTATTAAACCTATCCCACTCTCTAGATACCCCTTAGCACGTCAAGGGATATTATTTGGGGGTCCAGCCATGGAGAAGAGTTTAGACACTAGGAGAAGATAAGGAACACACACATTATCAAGAAATCACATTAGGATTCTCTTTTTAACCTGTTCCTTAAAACACTAGTGCTTAGGAAATCTATTGGAGGCAGAAGCAGTCAAGGGTAGCTTAGGGTTAGGGTTAGGGTTAGGGCTAGGGTTAGGACATGGCTTAGGGTACGGTTTCGGGTACGGGTTCGTGTACGGCGTAGGGTATGGGTTTGGGTTAGGGTTAGGGTTAATTTGAAGGTTAGGGCTCGGTTTAGGGTACGGGTTAGGATTAGGGTTCGTGTTAGGGTTAGGGTTAGGGTACGCGTTAGGGTTAGGGTAGTTATTAAACCTATCCCACTCTCTAGATACCCCTTAGCACGTCAAGGAATATTATTTGGGGGTCCAGCCATGGAGAAGAGTTTAGACACTAGGAGAAGATAAGGAACACACCCATTATCAAGAAATCACATTAGGATTCTCTTTTTAACCTGTTCCTTAAAACACTAGTGCTTAGGAAATCTATTGGAGGCAGAAGCAGTCAAGGGTAGCTTAGGGTTAGGGTTAGGGATAGGGCTAGAGTTAGGGTACGGCATAGGGTACGGGTTCGGGTACGGGTTCGTGTACGGCGTAGGGTATGGGTTAGAGTTAGGGTTAGGGTTAGTTTGAAGGTTAGGGCTCGGTTTAGGTTTCGGCTTAGGATTAGGGTACGTGTTAGGGTTAGGGTAGGGGTTAGGGTTATGGTACGCGTTAGGGTTAGGGTAGTTATTAAACCTATCCCACTCTCTAGATACCCCTTAGCACGTCAAGGAATATTATTTGGGGGTCCAGCCATGGAGAAGAGTTTAGACACTAGGAGAAGATAAGGAACACACCCATTATCAAGAAATCACATTAGGATTCTCTTTTTAACCTGTTCCTTAAAACACTTGTGCTTAGGAAATCTATTGGAGGCAGAAGCAGTCAAGGGTAGCTTAGGTTTAGGGTTAGGGTTAGGGTTAGGGTTAGCTTTAGGGTACGACTTAGTGTACGGGTTCGGGTACGGGTTCGGGTACGGCGAATGGTATGGGTTAGGGTTAGGGTTAGTTTTAGTTTGAGGGTTAGGGATCGGTTTAGGGTACGGGTTAGGATTAGGGTACGTGTTAGGGTTAGGGTACGCGTTAGGGTTAGGGTAGTTATTAAACCTATCCCACTCTCTAGATACCCCTTAGCACGTCAAGGGATATTATTTGGGGGTCCAGCCATGGAGAAGTGTTTAGACACTAGGAGAAGATAAGGAACACACCCATTATCCTGAAATCACAATAGGATTCTCTTTTTAACCTGTTCCTTAATACACAAGTGCTTAGGAAATCTATTGGAGGCAGAAGCAGTCAAGGGTAGCTTAGGGCTAGGGTTAGGGTTAGGGTTAGGGTTAGCGTTAGGGTTAGGGTTAGGGTACGGCTTAGGGTACGGGTTCGGGTACGGGTTCGGGTACGGCGTAGGGTATGGTTTAGGGTTAGGGTTAGGGTTAGTTTGAGGGTTAGGGCTCGGTTTAGGTTACGGGTTAGGATTAGTGTACGTGTTAAGGTTAGGGTAGAGGTTAGGGTTAGGGTACGCGTTAACGTTAGGGTAGTTATTAAACCTATCCCACTCTCTAGATACCCCTTAGCACGTCAAGGAATATTATTTGGGGGTCCAGCCATGGAGAAGAGTTTAGACACTAGGAGAAGATAAGGAACACACCCATTATCAAGAAATCACATTAGGATTCTCTTTTTAACCTGTTCCTTAAAACACTAGTGCTTAGGAAATCTATTGGAGGCAGAAGCAGTCAAGGGTAGCTTAGGGTTAGGGTTAGGGTTAGGGTTAGGGTTAGGGTTAGGGTACGGGTTCGGGTACGGGTTCGTGTACGGCGTAGGTTATGGGTTAGTGTTAGGGTTAGGGTTAGTTTGAAGGTTAGGGCTCGGTTTAGGGTACGGGTTAGGATTAGGGTTCGTGTTAGGGTTAGGGTAGGTGTTAGGGTTAGGGTACGCGTTAGGGTTAGGGTAGTTATTAAACCTATCCCACTCTCTAGATACCCCTTAGCACGTCAAGGAATATTATTTGGGGGTCCAGCCATGGAGAAGAGTTTAGACACTAGGAGAAGATAAGGAACACACACATTATCAAGAAATCACATTAGGATTCTCTTTTTAACCTGTTCCTTAAAACACTAGTGCTTAGGAAATCTATTGGAGGCAGAAGCAGTCAAGGGTAGCTTAGGGTTAGGGTTAGGGTTAGGGCTAGGGTTAGGACATGGCTTAGGGTACGGTTTCGGGTACGGGTTCGTGTACGGCGTAGGGTATGGGTTTGGGTTAGGGTTAGGGTTAATTTGAAGGTTAGGGCTCGGTTTAGGGTACGGGTTAGGATTAGGGTTCGTGTTAGGGTTAGGGTAGGGGTTAGGGTTAGGGTAGTTATTAAACCTATCCCACTCTCTAGATACCCCTTAGCACGTCAAGGAATATTATTTGGGGGTCCAGCCATGGAGAAGAGTTTAGACACTAGGAGAAGATAAGGAACACACCCATTATCAAGAAATCACATTAGGATTCTCTTTTTAACCTGTTCCTTAAAACACTAGTGCTTAGGAAATCTATTGGAGGCAGAAGCAGTCAAGGGTAGCTTAGGGTTAGGGTTAGGGTTAGGGCTAGGGTTAGGACACGGCTTAGGGTACGGGTTCGGGTACGGGTTCGTGTACGGCGTAGGGTATGGGTTTGGGTTAGTGTTAGGGTTAGTTTGAAGGTTAGGGCTCGGTTTAGGGTACGGGTTAGGATTAGGGTTCGTGTTAGGGTTAGGGTAGGGGTTAGGGTTAGGGTACGCGTTAGGGTTAGGGTAGTTATTAAACCTATCCCACTCTCTAGATACCCCTTAGCACGTCAAGGAATATTATTTGGGGGTCCAGCCATGGAGAAGAGTTTAGACACTAGGAGAAGATAAAGAACACACCCATTATCCTGAAATCACATTAGGATTCTCTTTTTAACCTGTTCCTTAATACACTAGTGATTAGGAAATCTATTGGAGGCAGAAGTAGTCAAGGGTAGCTTAGGGTTAGGGTTACGGTTAGGGTTAGGTTTAGGGTACGGCTTAGGGTACGGGTTCGGGTACGGGTTCGGGTACGGCGTAGGGTATGGGTTAGGGTTAGGGTTAGGGTTAGTTTGAGTGTTAGGGCTCGGTTTAGGGTACGGGTTAGGATTAGGGTACGTGTTAGGGTTAGGGTAGGGGTTAGGGTTAGGGTACGCGTTAGGGTTAGGGTAGTTATTAAACCTATCCCACTCTCTAGATACCCCTTAGCACGTCAAGGAATATTATTTGGGGGTCCAGCCATGGAGAAGAGTTTAGACACTAGGAGAAGATAAGGAACACACCCATTATCAAGAAATCACATTAGGATTCTCTTTTTAACCTGTTCCTTAAAACACTAGTGCTTAGGAAATCTATTGGAGGCAGAAGCAGTCAAGGGTAGCTTAGGGTTAGGGTTAGGGTTAGGTCTAGGGTTAGGACACGGCTTAGGGTACGGGTTCGGGTACGGGTTCGTGTACGGCGTAGGGTATGGGTTTGGGTTAGGGTTAGGGTTAGTTTGAAGGTTAGGGCTCGGTTTAGGGTACGGGTTAGGATTAGGGTTCGTGTTAGGGTTAGGGTAGGGGTTAGGGTTAGGGTACGCGTTAGGGTTAGGGTAGTTATTAAACCTATCCCACTCTCTAGATACCCCTTAGCACGTCAAGGATTATTATTTGGGGGTCCAGCCATGGAGAAGAGTTTAGACACTAGGAGAAGATAAGGAACACACCCTTTATCAAGAAATCACATTAGGATTCTCTTTTTAACCTGTTCCTTAAAACACTAGTGCTTAGGAAATCTATTGGAGGCAGAAGCAGTCAAGGGTAGCTTAGGGTTAGGGTTAGGGTTATGGCTAGGGTTAGGACACGGCTTAGGGTACGGGTTCGGGTACGGGTTCGTGTACGGCGTAGGGTATGGGTTTGGGTTAGTGTTAGGGTTAGTTTGAAGGTTAGGGCTCGGTTTAGGGTACGGGTTAGGATTAGGGTTCGTGTTAGGGTTAGGGTAGGGGTTAGGGTTAGGGTACGCGTTAGGGTTAGGGTAGTTATTAAACCTATCCCACTCTCTAGATACCCCTTAGCACGTCAAGGAATATTATTTGGGGGTCCAGCCATGGAGAAGAGTTTAGACACTAGGAGAAGATAAGGAACACACCCATTATCAAGAAATCACATTAGGATTCTCTTTTTAACCTGTTCCTTAAAACACTAGTGCTTAGGAAATCTATTGGAGGCAGAAGCAGTCAAGGGTAGCTTAGGGTTAGGGTTAGGGTTAGGGTTAGGGTTAGGGTTAGGGTTAGGGTACGGGTTCGGGTACGGGTTCGTGTACGGCGTAGGTTATGGGTTAGGGTTAGGGTTAGGGTTAGTTTGAAGGTTAGGGCTCGGTTTAGGGTACGGGTTAGGATTAGGGTTCGTGTTAGGGTTAGGGTAGGGGTTAGGGTTAGGGTACGCGTTAGGGTTAGGGTAGTTATTAAACCTATCCCACTCTCTAGATACCCCTTAGCACGTCAAGGAATATTATTTGGGGGTCCAGCCATGGAGAAGAGTTTAGACACTAGGAGAAGATAAGGAACACACACATTATCAAGAAATCACATTAGGATTCTCTTTTTAACCTGTTCCTTAAAACACTAGTGCTTAGGAAATCTATTGGAGGCAGAAGCAGTCAAGGGTAGCTTAGGGTTAGGGTTAGGGTTAGGGCTAGGGTTAGGACATGGCTTAGGGTACGGTTTCGGGTACGGGTTCGTGTACGGCGTAGGGTATGGGTTTGGGTTAGGGTTAGGGTTAATTTGAAGGTTAGGGCTCGGTTTAGGGTACGGGTTAGGATTAGGGTTCGTGTTAGGGTTAGGGTAGGGGTTAGGGTTAGGGTAGTTATTAAACCTATCCCACTCTCTAGATACCCCTTAGCACGTCAAGGAATATTATTTGGGGGTCCAGCCATGGAGAAGAGTTTAGACACTAGGAGAAGATAAGGAACACACCCATTATCAAGAAATCACATTAGGATTCTCTTTTTAACCTGTTCCTTAAAACACTAGTGCTTAGGAAATCTATTGGAGGCAGAAGCAGTCAAGGGTAGCTTAGGGTTAGGGTTAGGGTTAGGGCTAGGGTTAGGACACGGCTTAGGGTACGGGTTCGGGTACGGGTTCGTGTACGGCGTAGGGTATGGGTTTGGGTTAGTGTTAGGGTTAGTTTGAAGGTTAGGGCTCGGTTTAGGGTACGGGTTAGGATTAGGGTTCGTGTTAGGGTTAGGGTAGGGGTTAGGGTTAGGGTACGCGTTAGGGTTAGGGTAGTTATTAAACCTATCCCACTCTCTAGATACCCCTTAGCACGTCAAGGAATATTATTTGGGGGTCCAGCCATGGAGAAGAGTTTAGACACTAGGAGAAGATAAAGAACACACCCATTATCCTGAAATCACATTAGGATTCTCTTTTTAACCTGTTCCTTAATACACTAGTGATTAGGAAATCTATTGGAGGCAGAAGTAGTCAAGGGTAGCTTAGGGTTAGGGTTACGGTTAGGGTTAGGTTTAGGGTACGGCTTAGGGTACGGGTTCGGGTACGGGTTCGGGTACGGCGTAGGGTATGGGTTAGGGTTAGGGTTAGGGTTAGTTTGAGTGTTAGGGCTCGGTTTAGGGTACGGGTTAGGATTAGGGTACGTGTTAGGGTTAGGGTAGGGGTTAGGGTTAGGGTACGCGTTAGGGTTAGGGTAGTTATTAAACCTATCCCACTCTCTAGATACCCCTTAGCACGTCAAGGAATATTATTTGGGGGTCCAGCCATGGAGAAGAGTTTAGACACTAGGAGAAGATAAGGAACACACCCATTATCAAGAAATCACATTAGGATTCTCTTTTTAACCTGTTCCTTAAAACACTAGTGCTTAGGAAATCTATTGGAGGCAGAAGCAGTCAAGGGTAGCTTTGGGTTAGGGTTAGGGTTAGGTCTAGGGTTAGGACACGGCTTAGGGTACGGGTTCGGGTACGGGTTCGTGTACGGCGTAGGGTATGGGTTTGGGCTAGGGTTAGGGTTAGTTTGAAGGTTAGGGCTCGGTTTAGGGTACGGGTTAGGATTAGGGTTCGTGTTAGGGTTAGGGTAGGGGTTAGGGTTAGGGTACGCGTTAGGGTTAGGGTAGTTATTAAACCTATCCCACTCTCTAGATACCCCTTAGCACGTCAAGGATTATTATTTGGGGGTCCAGCCATGGAGAAGAGTTTAGACACTAGGAGAAGATAAGGAACACACCCTTTATCAAGAAATCACATTAGGATTCTCTTTTTAACCTGTTCCTTAAAACACTAGTGCTTAGGAAATCTATTGGAGGCAGAAGCAGTCAAGGGTAGCTTAGGGTTAGGGTTAGGGTTATGGCTAGGGTTAGGACACGGCTTAGGGTACGGGTTCGGGTACGGGTTCGTGTACGGCGTAGGGTATGGGTTTGGGTTAGTGTTAGGGTTAGTTTGAAGGTTAGGGCTCGGTTTAGGGTACGGGTTAGGATTAGGGTTCGTGTTAGGGTTAGGGTAGGGGTTAGGGTTAGGGTACGCGTTAGGGTTAGGGTAGTTATTAAACCTATCCCACTCTCTAGATACCCCTTAGCACGTCAAGGAATATTATTTGGGGGTCCAGCCATGGAGAAGAGTTTAGACACTAGGAGAAGATAAAGAACACACCCATTATCCATAAATCACATTAGGATTCTCTTTTTAACCTGTTCCTTAATACACTAGTGCTTAGGAAATCTATTGGAGGCAGAAGTAGTCAAGGGTAGCTTAGGGTTAGGGTTACGGTTAGGGTTAGGGTTAGGGTACGGCTTAGGGTACGGGTTCGGGTACGGGTTCGGGTACGGCGTAAGGTATGGGTTAGGGTTAGGGTTAGGGTTAGTTTGAGGTTTAGGGCTCGGTTTAGGGTACGGGTTAGGATTAGGGTACGTGTTACGGTTAGGGTAGGGGTTAGGGTTAGGGTACGCGTTAGGGTTAGGGTAGTTATTAAACCTATCCCACTCTCGAGATACCCCTTAGCACGTCAAGGAATATTATTTGGGGGTCCAGCCATGGAGAAGAGTTTAGACACTAGGAGAAGATAAGGAACACACCCATTATCCTGAAATCACATTAGGATTCTCTTTTTAACCTGTTCCTTAAAACACTAGTGCTTAGGAAATCTATTGGAGGCAGAAGCAGTCAAGGGTAGCTTAGGGTTAGGGTTAGGGTTAGGGTACGGCTTAGGGTACGGGTTCGGGAACGGGTTCGGGTACGGGTTCGGATACGGCGTAGGGTATGGGTTAGGTTTAGGGTTAGGGTTAGTTTGAGGGTTAGGGCTCGGTTTAGGTTACGGGTTAGGATTAGGGTACGTGTTAGGGTTAGGGTAGGGGTTAGGGTTAGGGTACGCGTTAGGGTTAGGGTAGTTATTAAACCTATCCCACTCTCTAGATACCCCTTAGCACGTCAAGGAATATTATTTGGGGGTCCAGCCATGGAGAAGACTTTAGACACTAGGAGAAGATAAGGAACACACCCATTATCAAGAAATCACATTAGGATTTTCTTTTTAACCTGTTCCTTAAAACACTAGTGCTTAGGAAATCTATTGGAGGCAAAGCAGTCAAGGGTAGCTTAGGGTTAGGGTTAGGGTTATTGTTAGGGTAAGGCTTAGGGTACGGGTTCGGGTACGGCATAGGGTATGGGTTAGGGTTAGGGTTAGGGTTAGTTTGAGGGTTAGGGCTCGGTTTAGGGTACGGGTTAGGATTAGGGTACGTGTTAGGTTTAGGGTAGGGGTTAGGGTTAGGGTACGCGTTAGGGTTAGGGTAGTTATTAAACCTATCCCACTCCCTAGATGCCCCTTAGCACGTCAAGGAATATTATTTGGGGGACCAGCCATGGAGAAGAGTTTAGACACTAGGAGAAGATAAGGAACACACCCATTATCAAGAAATCACATTAGGATTCTCTTTTTAAACTGTTCCTTAAAACACTAGTGCTTAGGAAATCTATTGGAGGCAGAAGCAGTCAAGGGTAGCTTAGGGTTAGGGTTAGGGTTAGGGTTAGGGTTAGGGTTAGGGTACGGGTTCGGGTACGGGTTCGTGTACGGCGTAGGTTATGGGTTAGGGTTAGGGTTAGGGTTAGTTTGAAGGTTAGGGCTCGGTTTAGGGTACGGGTTAGGATTAGGGTTCGTGGTAGGGTTAGGGTAGGGGTTAGGGTTAGGGTACGCGTTAGGGTTAGGGTAGTTATTAAACCTATCCCACTCTCTAGATACCCCTTAGCACGTCAAGGAATATTATTTGGGTGTCCAGCCATGGAGAAGAGTTTAGACACTAGGAGAAGATAAGGAACACACCCATTATCAAGAAATCACATTAGGATTATCTTTTTAACCTGTTCCTTAAAACACTAGTGCTTAGGAAATCTATTGGAGGCAGAAGCAGTCAAGGGTAGCTTAGGGTTAGGGTTAGGGTTAGGGCTAGGGTTAGACACGGCTTAGGGTACGGGTTCGGGTACGGGTTCGTGTACGGCGTAGGGTATGGGTTTGGGTTAGGGTTAGGGTTAGTTTGAAGGTTAGGGCTCGGTTTAGGGTACGGGTTAGGATTAGGGTTCGTTTTAGGGTTAGGGTAGGGGTTAGGGTTAGGGTACGCGTTAGGGTTAGGGTAGTTATTAAACCTATCCCACTCTCTAGATACCCCTTAGCACGTCAAGGAATATTATTTGGGGGTCCAGCCATGGAGAAGAGTTTAGACACTAGGAGAAGATAAGGAACACACCCATTATCAAGAAATCACATTAGGATTCTCTTTTTAACCTGTTCCTTAAAACACTAGTGCTTAGGAAATCTATTGGAGGCAGAAGCAGTCAAGGGTAGCTTAGGGTTAGGTTTAGGGTTAGGGTTAGGGTTAGGGTACGGCTTAGGGTACGGGTTCGGGTACGGGTTCGCGTACGGCGTAGGGTATGGGTTAGGGTTAGGGTTAGGGTTAGTTTGAAGGTTAGGGCTCGGTTTAGGGCACGGGTTAGGATTAGGGTTCGTGTTAGGGTTAGGGTAGGGGTTAGGGTTAGGGTACGCGTTAAGCTTAGGGTAGTTATTAAACCTATCCCACTCTCTAGATACCCCTTAGCACGTCAAGGAATATTATTTGGGGGTCCAGCCATGGAGAAGATTTTAGACACTAGGAGAAGATAAGGAACACACCCATTATCCTGAAATCACATTAGGATTCTCTTTTTAACCTGTTCCTTAATACACTATTGCTTAGGAAATCTATTGGAGGCAGAAGCAGTCAAGGGTAGCTTAGGGTTAGGGTTAGTGTTAGGGTTAGGTTTAGGGTACGGCTTAGGGTACGGGTTCGGGTAAGGGTTCGAGTACGGCGTAGGGTATGGGTTAGGGTTAGGGTTAGGGTTAATTTGAGGGTTAGGGCTCGGTTTAGGTTACGGGTTAGGATTAGTGTACGTGTTAGGGTTAAGGTAGAGGTTAGGGTTAGGGTACACGTTAGGGTAAGGGTAGTTATTAAACCTATCCCACTCTCTAGATACCCCTTAGCACGTCAAGGAATATTATTTGGGGGTCCAGCCATGGAGAAGAGTTTAGACACTAGGAGAAGATAAGGAACACACCCATTATCAAGAAATCACATTAGGATTCTCTTTTTAACCTGTTCCTTAAAACACTAGTGCTTACGAAATCTATTGGAGGCAGAAGCAGTCAAGGGTAGCTTAGAGTTATGGTTAGGGTTAGGGTTATTGTTAGGGTAAGGCTTAGGGTACGGGTTCGGGTACGGTTTCGGGTACGGTATAGGGTATGGGTTAGGGTTAGGGTTAGGGTTAGTTTGAGGGTTAGGGCTCGGTTTAGGGTACGGGTTAGGATTAGGGTACGTGTTAGGGTTAGGGTAGGGGTTAGGGTTAGCGTATGCGTTAGGGTTAGGGTATTTATTAAACCTATCCCACTCTCTAGATACCCCTTAGCACGTCAAGGAATATTATTTGGGGGTCCAGCCATGGAGAAGAGTTTAGACACTAGGAGAAGATAAGGAACACACCCGTCATCAAGAAATCACATTAGGATTCTCTTTTTAACCTGTTCCTTAAAACACTAGTGCTTAGGAAATCTATTGGAGGCAGAAGCAGTCAAGGGTAGCTTAGGGTTAGGGTTAGGGTTAGGGTACGGCTTAGGGTACGGGTTCGTGTACGGGTTCGGGTACGGTTTTGGGTATGGCGTAGGATATGGGTTAGGGTTAGGGTTAGGGTTAGTTTGAGGGTTAGGGCTCGGTTTAGGGTACGGGTTAGGATTAGGGTACGTGTTAGGGTTAGGGTAGGGGTTAGGGTTAGAGTACGCGTTAGGGTTAGGGTAGTTATTAAACCTATCCCACTCTCTAGATACCCCTTAGCACGTCAAGGAATATTATTTGGGTGTCCAGCCATGGAGAAGAGTTTAGACACTAGGAGAAGATAAGGAACACACCCATTATCAAGAAATCACATTAGGATTCTCTTTGTAACCTGTTCCTTAAAACACTAGTGCTTAGGAAATCTATTGGAGGCAGAAGCAGTCAAGGGTAGCTTAGGGTTAGGGTTAGGGTTAGGGCTAGAGTTAGGGTACGGCATAGGGTACGGGTTCGGGTACGGGTTCGTGTACGGCGTAGGGTATGGGTTAGAGTTAGGGTTAGGGTTAGTTTGAAGGTTAGGGCTCGGTTTAGGTTTCGGCTTAGGATTAGGGTACGTGTTAGGGTTAGGGTAGGGGTTAGGGTTATGGTACGCGTTAGGGTTAGGGTAGTTATTAAACCTATCCCACTCTCTAGATACCCCTTAGCACGTCAAGGAATATTATTTGGGGGTCCAGCCATGGAGAAGAGTTTAGACACTAGGAGAAGATAAGGAACACACCCATTATCAAGAAATCACATTAGGATTCTCTTTTTAACCTGTTCCTTAAAACACTTGTGCTTAGGAAATCTATTGGAGGCAGAAGTAGTCAAGGGTAGCTTAGGTTTAGGGTTAGGGTTAGGGTTAGGGTTAGCTTTAGGGTACGACTTAGTGTACGGGTTCGGGTACGGGTTCGGGTACGGCGTATGGTATGGGTTAGGGTTAGGGTTAGGTTTAGTTTGAGGGTTAGGGATCGGTTTAGGGTACGGGTTAGGATTAGGGTACGTGTTAGGGTTAGTGTACGCGTTAGGGTTAGGGTAGTTATTAAACCTATCCCACTCTCTAGATACCCCTTAGCACGTCAAGGGATATTATTTGGGGGTCCAGCCATGGAGAAGAGTTTAGACACTAGGAGAAGATAAGGAACACACCCATTATCCTGAAATCACAATAGGATTCTCTTTTTAACCTGTTCCTTAATACACAAGTGCTTAGGAAATCTATTGGAGGCAGAAGCAGTCAAGGGTAGCTTAGGGCTAGGGTTAGGGTTAGGGTTAGGGTTAGGGCTAGGGTTAGAGTTAGGGTTAGGTTTAGCGTTAGGGTTAGGGTTAGGGTACGGCTTAGGGTACGGGTTCGGGTACGGGTTCGGGTACGGCGTAAAGTATGGTTTAGGGTTAGGGTTAGGGTTAGTTTGAGGGTTAGGGCTCGGTTTAGGTTACGGGTTAGGATTAGTGTACATGTTAAGGTTAGGGTAGAGGTTAGGGTTAGGGTACGCGTTAGGGTTAGGGTAGTTATTAAACCTATCCCACTCTCTAGATACCCCTTAGCACGTCAAGGAATATTATTTGGGGGTCCAGCCATGGAGAAGAGTTTAGACACTAGGAGAAGATAAGGAACACACCCATTATCAAGAAATCACATTAGGATTCTCTTTTTAACCTGTTCCTTAAAACACTAGTGCTTAGGAAATCTATTGGAGGCAGAAGCAGTCAAGGGTAGCTTAGGGTTAGGGTTAGGGTTAGGGTTAGGTTTAGGGTACGGCTTAGGGTACGGGTTCGGGTATGGGTTCGGGTACGGCGTAGGTTATGGGTTAGGGTTAGGGTTAGGGTTAGTTTGAGGGTTAGGGCTCGGTTTAGGGTACGGGTTAGGATTAGTGTACGTGTTAGGGTTAGGGTAGAGGTTAGGGTTAGGGTATGCGTTAGGGTTCGGGTAGTTATTAAACCTATCCCACTCTCTAGATACCCCTTAGCACGTCAAGGAATATTATTTGGGGATCCAGCCATGGAGAAGAGTTTAGACACTAGGAGCAGATAAGGAACACACCCATTATCAAGAAATCACATTAGGATTCTCTTTTTAACCTGTTCCTTAAAACACTAGTGCTTAGGAAATCTATTGGAGGCAGAAGCAGTCAAGGGTAGCTTAGGGTTAGGGTTAGGGTTAGGGTACGGCTTAGGGTACGGGTTCGGGAACGGGTTCGGGTACGGGTTCGGATACGGCGTAGGGTATGGGTTAGGTTTAGGGTTAGGGTTAGTTTGAGGGTTAGGGCTCGGTTTAGGTTACGGGTTAGGATTAGGGTACGTGTTAGGGTTAGGGTAGGGGTTAGGGTTAGGGTACGCGTTAGGGTTAGGGTAGTTATTAAACCTATCCCACTCTCTAGATACCCCTTAGCACGTCAAGGAATATTATTTGGGGGTCCAGCCATGGAGAAGAGTTTAGACACTAGGAGAAGATAAGGAACACACCCATTATCAAGAAATCACATTAGGATTCTCTTTTTAACCTGTTCCTTAAAACACTAGTGCTTAGGAAATCTATTGGAGGCAAAGCAGTCAAGGGTAGCTTAGGGTTAGGGTTAGGGTTATTGTTAGGGTAAGGCTTAGGGTACGGGTTCGGGTACGGCATAGGGTATGGGTTAGGGTTAGGGTTAGGGTTAGTTTGAGGGTTAGGGCTCGGTTTAGGGTACGGGTTAGGATTAGGGTACGTGTTAGGTTTAGGGTAGGGGCTAGGGTTAGGGTACGCGTTAGGGTTAGGGTAGTTATTAAACCTATCCCACTCCCTAGATGCCCCTTAGCACGTCAAGGAATATTATTTGGGGTACCAGCCATGGAGAAGAGTTTAGACACTAGGAGAAAATAAGGAACACACCCATTATCAAGAAATCACATTAGGATTCTCTTTTTAACCTGTTCCTTAAAACACTAGTGCTTAGGAAATCTATTGGAGGCAGAAGCAGTCAAGGGTAGCTTAGGGTTAGGGTTAGGGTTAGGGTTAGGGTTAGGGTTAAGGTACGGGTTCGGGTACGGGTTCGTGTACGGCGTAGGTTATGGGTTAGGGTTAGGGTTAGGGTTAGTTTGAAGGTTAGGGCTCGGTTTAGGGTACGGGTTAGGATTAGGGTTCGTGTTAGGGTTAGGGTAGGGGTTAGGGTTAGGGTACGCGTTAGGGTTAGGGTAGTTATTAAACCTATCCCACTCTCTAGATACCCCTTAGCACGTCAAGGAATATTATTTGGGTGTCCAGCCATGGAGAAGAGTTTAGACACTAGGAGAAGATAAGGAACACACCCATTATCAAGAAATCACATTAGGATTCTCTTTTTAACCTGTTCCTTAAAACACTAGTGCTTAGGAAATCTATTGGAGGCAGAAGCAGTCAAGGGTAGCTTAGGGTTAGGGTTAGGGTTAGGTCTAGGGTTAGGACACGGCTTAGGGTACGGGTTCGGGTACGGGTTTGGGTTAGGGTTAGGGTTAGTTTGAAGGTTAGGGCTCGGTTTAGGGTACAAGTTAGGATTAGGGTTCGTGTTAGGGTTAGGGTAGGGGTTAGGGTTAGGGTACGCGTTAGGGTTAGGGTAGTTATTAAACCTATCCCACTCTCTAGATACTCCTTAGCACGTCAAGGAATATTATTTGGTGGTCCAGCCATGGAGAAGAGTTTAGACACTAGGAGAAGATAAGGAACACACCCATTATCCTGAAATCACATTAGGATTCTCTTTTTAACCTGTTCCTTAATACAATAGTGCTTAGGAAATCTATTGGAGGCCGAAGCAGTCAAGGGTAGCTTAGGGTTAGGGTTAGGGTTAGGGTTAGGGTTAGGGTACGGCTTAGGGTGCGGGTTCGGGTATGGGTTCGTGTACGCTGTAGGGTATGGTTTAGGGTTAGGGTTAGGGTTAGTTTGAAGGTTAGGGCTCGGTATAGCGTACAGGTTAGGATTAGGGTTCGTGTTAGGGTTAGGGTAGGGGTTAGGGTTAGGTTACGCGTTAGGGTTAGGGTAGTTAATAAACCTATCCCACTCTCTAGATACCCCTTAGCACGTCAAGGAATATTATTTGGGGGTCCAGCCATGGAGAAGAGTTTAGACACTAGGAGAAGATAAGGAACACACCCATTATCAAGAAATCACATTAGGATTCTCTTTTTAACCTGTTCCTTAAAACACTAGTGCTTAGGAAATCTATTGGAGGCAGAAGCAGTCAAGGGTAGCTTAGGGTTAGGGTTAGGGTTAGGGCTAGGGTTAGACACGGCTTAGGGTACGGGTTCGGGTACGGGTTCGTGTACGGCGTAGGGTATGGGTTTGGGTTAGGGTTAGGGTTAGTTTGAAGGTTAGGGCTCGGTTTAGGGTACGGGTTAGGATTAGGGTTCGTGTTAGGGTTAGGGTAGGGGTTAGGGTTAGGGTACGCGTTAGGGTTAGGGTAGTTATTAAACCTATCCCACTCTCTAGATACCCCTTAGCACGTCAAGGAATATTATTTGGGGGTCCAGCCATGGAGAAGAGTTTAGACACTAGGAGAAGATAAGGAACACACCCATTATCCTGAAATCACATTAGGATTCTCTTTTTAACCTGTTCCTTAAAACACTAGTGCTTAGGAAATCTATTGGAGGCAGAAGCAGTCAAGGGTAGCTTAGGGTTAGGGTTAGGGTTAGGGTTAGGGTTAGGGTACGGCTTAGGGTACGGGTTCGGGTACGGGTTCGCGTACGGCGTAGGGTATGGGTTAGGGTTAGGGTTAGGGTTAGTTTGAAGGTTAGGGCTCGGTTTAGGGCACGGGTTAGGATTAGGGTTCGTGTTAGGGTTAGGGTAGGGGTTAGGGTTAGGGTACGCGTTAAGCTTAGGGTAGTTATTAAACCTATCCCACTCTCTAGATACCCCTTAGCACGTCAAGGAATATTATTTGGGGGTCCAGCCATGGAGAAGATTTTAGACACTAGGAGAAGATAAGGAACACACCCATTATCCTGAAATCACATTAGGATTCTCTTTTTAACCTGTTCCTTAATACACTAGTGCTTAGGAAATCTATTGGAGGCAGAAGCAGTCAAGGGTAGCTTAGGGTTAGGGTTAGGGTTAGGGTTAGGTTTAGGGTACGGCTTAGGGTACGGGTTCGGGTAAGGGTTCGAGTACGGCGTAGGGTATGGGTTAGGGTTAGGGTTAGGGTTAATTTGAGGGTTAGGGCTCGGTTTAGGTTACGGGTTAGGATTAGTGTACGTGTTAGGGTTAAGGTAGAGGTTAGGGTTAGGGTACGCGTTAGGGTAAGGGTAGTTATTAAACCTATCCCACTCTCTAGATACCCCTTAGCACGTCAAGGAATATTATTTGGGGGTCCAGCCATGGAGAAGAGTTTAGACACTAGGAGAAGATAAGGAACACACCCATTATCAAGAAATCACATTAGGATTCTCTTTTTAACCTGTTCCTTAAAACACTAGTGCTTACGAAATCTATTGGAGGCAGAAGCAGTCAAGGGTAGCTTAGAGTTATGGTTAGGGTTAGGGTTATTGTTAGGGTAAGGCTTAGGGTACGGGTTCGGGTACGGTTTCGGATACGGTATAGGGTATGGGTTAGGGTTAGGGTTAGGGTTAGTTTGAGGGTTAGGGCTCGGTTTAGGGTACGGGTTAGGATTAGGGTACGTGTTAGGGTTAGGGTAGGGGTTAGGGTTAGGGTATGCGTTAGGGTTAGGGTATTTATTAAACCTATCCCACTCTCTAGATACCCCTTAGCACGTCAAGGAATATTATTTGGGGGTCCAGCCATGGAGAAGAGTTTAGACACTAGGAGAAGATAAGGAACACACCCGTCATCAAGAAATCACATTAGGATTCTCTTTTTAACCTGTTCCTTAAAACACTAGTGCTTAGGAAATCTATTGGAGGCAGAAGCAGTCAAGGGTAGCTTAGGGTTAGGGTTAGGGTTAGGGTACGGCTTAGGGTACGGGTTCGTGTACGGGTTCGGGTACGGTTTTGGGTATGGCGTAGGATATGGGTTAGGGTTAGGGTTAGGGTTAGTTTGAGGGTTAGGGCTCGGTTTAGGGTACGGGTTAGGATTAGGGTACGTGTTAGGGTTAGGGTAGGGGTTAGGGTTAGAGTACGCGTTAGGGTTAGGGTAGTTATTAAACCTATCCCACTCTCTAGATACCCCTTAGCACGTCAAGGAATATTATTTGGGTGTCCAGCCATGGAGAAGAGTTTAGACACTAGGAGAAGATAAGGAACACACCCATTATCAAGAAATCACATTAGGATTCTCTTTTTAACCTGTTCCTTAAAACACTAGTGCTTAGGAAATCTATTGGAGGCAGAAGCAGTCAAGGGTAGCTTAGGGTTAGGGTTAGGGTTAGGGCTAGAGTTAGGGTACGGCATAGGGTACGGGTTCGGGTACGGGTTCGTGTACGGCGTAGGGTATGGGTTAGAGTTAGGGTTAGGGTTAGTTTGAAGGTTAGGGCTCGGTTTAGGTTTCGGCTTAGGATTAGGGTACGTGTTAGGGTTAGGGTAGGGGTTAGGGTTATGGTACGTGTTAGGGTTAGGGTAGTTATTAAACCTATCCCACTCTCTAGATACCCCTTAGCACGTCAAGGAATATTATTTGGGGGTCCAGCCATGGAGAAGAGTTTAGACACTAGGAGAAGATAAGGAACACACCCATTATCAAGAAATCACATTAGGATTCTCTTTTTAACCTGTTCCTTAAAACACTTGTGCTTAGGAAATCTATTGGAGGCAGAAGCAGTCAAGGGTAGCTTAGGTTTAGGGTTAGGGTTAGGGTTAGGGTTAGCTTTAGGGTACGACTTAGTGTACGGGTTCGGGTACGGGTTCGGGTACGGCGTATGGTATGGGTTAGGGTTAGGGTTAGGTTTAGTTTGAGGGTTAGGGATCGGTTTAGGGTACGGGTTAGGATTAGGGTACGTGTTAGGGTTAGGGTACGCGTTAGGGTTAGGGTAGTTATTAAACCTATCCCACTCTCTAGATACCCCTTAGCACGTCAAGGGATATTATTTGGGGGTCCAGCCATGGAGAAGAGTTTAGACACTAGGAGAAGATAAGGAACACACCCATTATCCTGAAATCACAATAGGATTCTCTTTTTAACCTGTTCCTTAATACACAAGTGCTTAGGAAATCTATTGGAGGCAGAAGCAGTCAAGGGTAGCTTAGGGCTAGGGTTAGGGTTAGGGTTAGGGTTAGCGTTAGGGTTAGGGTTAGGGTACGGCTGAGGGTACGGGTTCGGGTACGGGTTCGGGTACGGCGTAGGGTATGGTTTAGGGTTAGGGTTAGGGTTAGTTTGAGGGTTAGGGCTCGGTTTAGGTTACGGGTTAGGATTAGTGTACATGTTACGGTTAGGGTAGAGGTTAGGGTTAGGGTACGCGTTAGGGTTAGGGTAGTTATTAAACCTATCCCACTCTCTAGATACCCCTTAGCACGTCAAGGAATATTATTTGGGGGTCCAGCCATGGAGAAGAGTTTAGACACTAGGAGAAGATAAGGAACACACCCATTATCAAGAAATCACATTAGGATTCTCTTTTTAACCTGTTCCTTAAAACACTAGTGCTTAGGAAATCTATTGGAGGCAGAAGCAGTCAAGGGTAGCTTAGGGTTAGGGTTAGGGTTAGGGTTAGGTTTAGGGTACGGCTTAGGGTACGGGTTCGGGTATGGGTTCGGGTACGGCGTAGGTTATGGGTTAGGGTTAGGGTTAGGGTTAGTTTGAGGGTTAGGGCTCGGTTTAGGGTACGGGTTAGGATTAGTGTACGTGTTAGGGTTAGGGTAGAGGTTAGGGTTAGGGTATGCGTTAGGGTTCGGGTAGTTATTAAACCTATCCCACTCTCTAGATACCCCTTAGCACGTCAAGGAATATTATTTGGGGATCCAGCCATGGAGAAGAGTTTAGACACTAGGAGAAGATAAGGAACACACCCATTATCAAGAAATCACATTAGGATTCTCTTTTTAACCTGTTCCTTAATACACAAGTGCTTAGGAAATCTATTGGAGGCAGAAGCAGTCAAGGGTAGCCTAGGGCTAGGGTTAGGGTTAGGGTTTGGGTTAGCGTTAGGGTTAGGGTTAGGGTACGGCTTAGGGTACGGGTTCGGGTACGGGTTCGGGTACGGCGTAGGGTATGGTTTAGGGTTAGGGTTAGGGTTAGTTTGAGGGTTAGGGCTCGGTTTAGGTTACGGGTTAGGATTAGTGTACGTGTTAAGGTTAGGGTAGAGGTTAGGGTTAGGGTACGCGTTAGGGTTAGGGTAGTTATTAAACCTATCCCACTCTCTAGATACCCCTTAGCACGTCAAGGAATATTATTTGGGGGTCCAGCCATGGAGAAGAGTTTAGACACTAGGAGAAGATAAGGAACACACCCATTATCAAGAAATCACATTAGGATTCTCTTTTTAACCTGTTCCTTAAAACACTAGTGCTTAGGAAATCTATTGGAGGAAGAAGCAGTCAAGGGTAGCTTAGGGTTAGGGTTAGGGTTAGGGTTAGGTTTAGGGTACGGCTTAGGGTACGGGTTCGGGTATGGGTTCGGGTACGGCGTAGGTTATGGGTTAGGGTTAGGGTTAGGGTTAGTTTGAGGGTTAGGGCTCGGTTTAGGGTACGGGTTAGGATTAGTGTACGTGTTAGGGTTAAGGTAGAGGTTAGGGTTAGGGTATGCGTTAGGGTTCGGGTAGTTATTAAACCTATCCCACTCTCTAGATACCCCTTAGCACGTCAAGGAATATTATTTGGGGATCCAGCCATGCAGAAGAGTTTAGACACTAGGAGAAGATAAGGAACACACCCATTATCAAGAAATCACATTAGGATTCTCTTTTTAACCTGTTTCTTAAAACACTAGTGCTTAGGAAATCTATTGGAGGCAGAAGCAGTCAAGGGTAGCTTAGGGTTAGGGTTAGGGTTATTGTTAGGGTAAGGCTTAGGGTACGGGTTCGGGTACGGGTTCGTGTACGGCGTAGGGTATGGGTTTGGGTTAGGGTTAGGGTTAGTTTGAAGGTTAGGGCTCGGTTTAGGGTACGGGTTAGGATTAGGGTTCGTGTTAGGGTTAGGGTAGGGGTTAGGGTTAGGGTACGCGTTAGGGTTAGGGTAGTTATTAAACCTATCCCACTCTGTAGATACCCCTTAGCACGTCAAGGAATATTATTTGGGGGTCCAGCCATGGAGAAGAGTTTAGACACTAGGAGAAGATAAGGAACACACCCATTATCCTGAAATCACATTAGGATTCTCTTTTTAACCTGTTCCTTAATACACTAGTGCTTAGGAAATCTATTGGAGGCAGAAGCAGTCAAGGGTAGCTTAGGGTTAGGGTTAGGGTTAGGGTTATTGTTAGGGTACGGCTTAGGGTACGGTTTCGGGTATGGGTTCGGGTACGGCGTAGGGTATGGGTTAGGGTTAGGGTTAGGGTTAGTTTGAGGTTTAGGGCTCGGTTTAGTGTACGGGTTAGGATTAGTGTACGTGTTAGGGTTAGGGTAGAGGTTAGGGTTAGGGTACGCGTTAGGGTTAGGGTAGTTATTAAACCTATCCCACTCTCTAGATACCCCTTAGCACGTCAAGGAATATTATTTGGGGGTCCAGCCATGGAGAAGAGTTTAGACACTAGGAGAAGATAAGGAACACACCCATTATCAACAAATCACATTAGGATTCTCTTTTTAACCTGTTCCTTAAAACACTAGTGCTTAGGAAATCTATTGGAGGCAGAAGCAGTCAAGGGTAGCTTAGGGTTAGGGTTAGGGTTAGGGCTAGGGTTAGGACACGGCTTAGGGTACGGGTTCGGGTACGGGTTCGTGTACGGCGTAGGGTATGGGTTTGGGTTAGTGTTAGGGTTAGTTTGAAGGTTAGGGCTCGGTTTAGGGTACGGGTTAGGATTAGGGTTCGTGTTAGGGTTAGGGTAGGGGTTAGGGTTAGGGTACGCGTTAGGGTTAGGGTAGTTATTAAACCTATCCCACTCTCTAGATACCCCTTAGCACGTCAAGGAATATTATTTGGGGGTCCAGCCATGGAGAAGAGTTTAGACACTAGGAGAAGATAAAGAACACACCCATTATCCTGAAATCACATTAGGATTCTCTTTTTAACCTGTTCCTTAATACACTAGTGCTTAGGAAATCTATTGGAGGCAGAAGTAGTCAAGGGTAGCTTAGGGTTAGGGTTACGGTTAGGGTTAGGGTTAGGGTACGGCTTAGGGTACGGGTTCGGGTACGGCGTAGGGTATGGGTTAGGGTTAGGGTTAGGGTTAGTTTGAGGTTTAGGGCTCGGTTTAGGGTATGGGTTAGGATTAGGGTACGTGTTAGGGTTAGGGTAGGGGTTAGGGTTAGGGTACGCGTTAGGGTTAGGGTAGTTATTAAACCTATCCCACTCTCTAGATACCCCTTAGCACGTCAAGGAATATTATTTGGGGGTCCAGCAATGGAGAAGAGTTTAGACACTAGGAGAAGATAAGGAACACACCCATTATCAAGAAATCACATTAGGATTCTCTTTTTAACCTGTTCCTTAAAACACTAGTGCTTAGGAAATCTATTGGAGGCAGAAGCAGTCAAGGGTAGCTTAGGGTTAGGGTTAGGGTTAGGGTACGGCTTAGGGTACGGGTTCGGGAACGGGTTCGGGTACGGGTTCGGGTACGGCGTAGGGTATGGGTTAGGTTTAGGGTTAGGGTTAGTTTGAGGGTTAGGGCTCGGTTTAGGTTACGGGTTAGGATTAGGGTACGTGTTAGGGTTAGGGTAGGGGTTAGGGTTAGGGTACGCGTTAGGGTTAGGGTAGTTATTAAACCTATCCCACTCTCTAGATACCCCTTAGCACGTCAAGGAATATTATTTGGGGGTCCAGCCATGGAGAAGAGTTTAGACACTAGGAGAAGATAAGGAACACACCCATTATCAAGAAATCACATTAGGATTCTCTTTTTAACCTGTTCCTTAAAACACTAGTGCTTAGGAAATCTATTGGAGGCAAAGCAGTCAAGGGTAGCTTAGGGTTAGGGTTAGGGTTATTGTTAGGGTAAGGCTTAGGGTACGGGTTCGGGTACGGCATAGGGTATGGGATAGGGTTAGGGTTAGGGTTAGTTTGAGGGTTAGGGCTCGGTTTAGGGTACGGGTTAGGATTAGGGTACGTGTTAGGTTTAGGGTAGGGGTTAGGGTTAGGGTACGCGTTAGGGTTAGGGTAGTTATTAAACCTATCCCACTCCCTAGATGCCCCTTAGCACGTCAAGGAATATTATTTGGGGGACCAGCCATGGAGAAGAGTTTAGACACTAGGAGAAGATAAGGAACACACCCATTATCAAGAAATCACATTAGGATTCTCTTTTTAACCTGTTCCTTAAAACACTAGTGCTTAGGAAATCTATTGGAGGCAGAAGCAGTCAAGGGTAGCTTAGGGTTAGGGTTAGGGTTAGGGTTAGGGTTAGGGTTATGGTACGGGTTCGGGTACGGGTTCGTGTACGGCGTAGGTTATGGGTTAGGGTTAGGGTTAGGGTTAGTTTGAAGGTTAGGGCTCGGTTTAGGCTACGGGTTAGGATTAGGGTTCGTGTTAGGGTTAGGGTAGGGGTTAGGGTTAGGGTACGCGTTAGGGTTAGGGTAGTTATTAAACCTATCCCACTCTCTAGATACCCCTTAGCACGTCAAGGAATATTATTTGGGGGTCCAGCCATGGAGAAGAGTTTAGACACTAGGAGAAGATAAGGAACACACACATTATCAAGAAATCACATTAGGATTCTCTTTTTAACCTGTTCCTTAAAACACTAGTGCTTAGGAAATCTATTGGAGGCAGAAGCAGTCAAGGGTAGCTTAGGGTTAGGGTTAGGGTTAGGGCTAGGGTTAGGACACGGCTTAGGGTACGGGTTCGGGTACGGGTTCGTGTACGGCGTAGGGTATGGGTTTGGGTTAGGGTTAGGGTTAGTTTGAAGGTTAGGGCTCGGTTTAGGGTACGGGTTAGGATTAGGGTTCGTGTTAGGGTTAGGGTAGGGGTTAGGGTTAGGGTACGCGTTAGGGTTAGGGTAGTTATTAAACCTATCCCACTTTCTAGATACCCCTTAGCACGTCAAGGAATATTATTTGGGGGTCCAGCAATGGAGAAGAGTTTAGACACTAGGAGAAGATAAGGAACACACCCATTATCAAGAAATCACATTAGGATTCTCTTTTTAACCTGTTCCTTAAAACACTAGTGCTTAGGAAATCTATTGGAGGCAGAAGTAGTCAAGGGTAGCTTAGGGTTAGGGTTACGGTTAGGGTTAGGGTTAGGGTACGGCTTAGGGTACGGGTTCGGGTACGGGTTCGGGTACGGCGTAGGGTATGGGTTAGGGTTAGGGTTAGGGTTAGTTTGAGGTTTAGGGCTCGGTTTAGGGTACGGGTTAGGATTAGGGTACGTGTTAGGGTTAGGGTAGGGGTTAGGGTTAGGGTACGCGTTAGGGTTAGGGTTGTTATTAAACCTATCCCACTCTCGAGATACCCCTTAGCACGTCAAGGAATATTATTTGGGGGTCCAGCCATGGAGAAGAGTTTAGACACTAGGAGAAGATAAGGAACACACCCATTATCCTGAAATCACATTAGGATTCTCTTTTTAACCTGTTCCTTAAAACACTAGTGCTTAGGAAATCTATTGGAGGCAGAAGCAGTCAAGGGTAGCTTAGGGTTAGGGTTAGGGTTAGGTCTAGGGTTAGGACACGGCTTAGGGTACGGGTTCGGGTACGGGTTTGGGTTAGGGTTAGGGTTAGTTTGAAGGTTAGGTCTCGGTTTAGGGTACAAGTTAGGATTAGGGTTCGTGTTAGGGTTAGGGTAGGGGTTAGGGTTAGGGTACGCGTTAGGGTTAGGGTAGTTATTAAACCTATCACACTCTCTAGATACTCCTTAGCACGTCAAGGAATATTATTTGGTGGTCCAGCCATGGAGAAGAGTTTAGACACTAGGAGAAGATAAGGAACACACCCATTATCCTGAAATCACATTAGGATTCTCTTTTTAACCTGTTCCTTAATACAATAGTGCTTAGGAAATCTATTGGAGGCAGAAGCAGTCAAGGGTAGCTTAGGGTTAGGGTTAGGGTTAGGGTTAGGGTTAGGGTACGGCTTAGGGTGCGGGTTCGGGTATGGGTTCGTGTACGCTGTAGGGTATGTTTTAGGGTTAGGGTTAGGGTTAGTTTGAAGGTTAGGGCTCGGTTTAGGGTACAGGTTAGGATTAGGGTTCGTGTTAGGGTTAGGGTAGGGGTTAGGGTTAGGTTACGCGTTAGGGTTAGGGTAGTTAATAAACCTATCCCACTCTCTAGATACCCCTTAGCACGTCAAGGAATATTATTTGTGGGTCCAGCCATGG